>NW_004955413.1:6872636-6937319 GCF_000276665.1 Chinchilla lanigera | reverse complement strand
AAGATTCAATTTTAAAAAGAAGAAAATTATTTGAATAGAAGATGTAAAACAGGCCAAAACATACATGAAAAAAAGTCTAACTATCACTATCAGGGTATGAAAAACAAAACCAAAAGAAATACCATCCCACATTATATTTTCCCTTTGTTACTGGTCTTTGAATAAATTTTCTTTGCCTGGATTCCTGCACAAAATCATGAAGTAGGACTATGGTATTATGCTGCTATTTTGCATCCTTTCACACAAGCTCCATGATTGCTTAGCTGAATCCACACTTAAGGGAAAAAGAAAAGATGGTTTTAAGAAGTAGAGATGTAGTTAGGTTTCATGGTACACTTAGGAACCTGAGTGGACACCAAATCTTTCACACAGTCCTTTCCATGAAGTGCAGTTGCATTCCGCATCTTCTGGGAAGATGATGATATCTGAAAAAAATTAAGTTTCATGTCCAACATCATATTAATAGAATAGATGTGGTTGCTCTTTTTCAGCTTTAGTTCTCTTCTTTCTTTTGGCAACTTTCATTTTTCCTTTTCTGTATTTCTTTCTTTCCCTTTATTTAGAAAATAAAGTAAATATTCCATTAGATGTATACACCCCCATGCTTCACATCACTTCCTGACACAATTCTGAGCTTCAGAACAATCCTGTGCATACACTACATAAGTGTAGAAAGGTAAAGACAAATTGTATATTATTACAATTGTATGGTTGCATGATATTTACAATCTGTCAGCTAAGGGGACCCTGCCAGATGAAGCAAATGGTGCACAGACATGAAGGCACATTTTAAAAGATGGTTTCTCATTTGGTATGGATTCATAAATACTTATTTAAATTGAATTTTAACTCTGGTTTTTATTTCATGACACAGTAGATTGCTAATTTGTCTTGGATTAGTACAATAATAATTTCATTCCACTCTGGTGCCATTTTATAGCCAAGATCCAAATTTTGACTGGTCCCGTGAGAAAGCATCGCATGAGCCTAAGGACAATGTGCGAGTTATATCACTGCTCTAAGAAGTGAACACAAATGTAATAGCATCAAACAACACTATTATGCAGTTCTTTAGTTCAGAAGTCACAAATGTGCTTTGCTTGTCTCAATACAAGTCGTCAGCAAGCTGTTACCCTTCTAGCTCTGGGAAGAACTAGTCTGGAGTTCTCCGCACTCATTGGCATCTGCTCCTCCATCGTCAAGCACAGCAATGGCTGATCTTCCTGTCATCATTTCACTTGGATACTGACACTTCTCCCTCCCCCTGCTACACTTAAAATTTATATCAGGTGCAACTGGATAATCCAGGATAGTCTCTCTATTTGAGGGTCGACTGACCAGTTACCATAACTCTCCTTTGCCACATCATTTCACACAGTCACAGGTTCTGGGAACTAGAAAGTAGATATCTTTTAATGACCAATTTCTTCTTACTACAGTCAAAACAGGAGATCATAGGTCCCTTCACTGTGTGTGTTTTGGTGTTCAGTGAAGACAGATATCTGTGCTTTGGTAATATTTAAATGAGATTTTTGCAAGAGGATATGTGTAAGTTTATATAAAATTAGCATGGCATGTGCATGTGTTAGTAGTATGTACATGCAAATTAATGTAGAACTCACTTACTGGGGCAATCTGTCCTTAGGAGTGATGTGCACACTCAAGAAGGACATGTGCATTCTCCTTTAGCCCTGCTACTGACTGTGGGTGGATCACTTGCAAACTCAGCTCCTCTTGTAAAATGAGATGATTATAGCAAGCCCATTTGAGAGTTACTTTTCACTTCTTTAAGATATATTTGAACAATTATTACAACAAAGTCTGACATTATAAATTATGGAATTACTTACAGCTCCTATTAGAAAAAAATATTCCATGCTCACCTATGACTTTATACAATATACAAAAAATTCCTCACTCTTACTATGAACTTGCACTCAAGCACATCAGATTCTAAGATTCCTTACGTGTGTCCATTAAGCCTCTTGTCTTAAGGCATTTTTTCTACATAAAAAAAATTTGGCAGTTTGAAGGCCTCTGCTGATCTCCTTTAACAAGAAGAAAATTTCGTTTTGTCTTTTGCTATTTTTCCAACTTCTCTTCCCATTGTATTTTCATTTTCCAGCAGATTTTAGAATGGAATTTTACAATGAAGCATTAGGATAATTTACAGAACTGAGCAAGGAATAAATACTGTTGGGCTCCAAATAGTCACATATTAATGTTTATCCAGCATTGTGGAAAGTTTTTGTTTCAAATTCCATCTGATATATTACAAGTTTCCACTGAGAAAAATGAGGTGGATCCAAACCAGAGAAATTGTAACATATGTGCCATGCAAACAGCCCGCCCTAGGGTGGGTAGCAGGTGAAGCCATGGGCCAAGAATCTTGAAAATGAAATTATATGTGTGGTCATACTGAGTTTTAAAGAAAGTTTATGAGTAACTTTTTAAAAAGATTACTTAAATATCAAAAGAACATTGGTACAAACGTGGAAACTACTAAGATGGCAAATTTTTCTCAAAAGATTGGCCTTAAAATGGAAAAAGGGTTTTCCTTATCTTTGAATAACTGGCAAAGGGCACAAGAATGGAGTGTTTCATATGGATATTTTCTTATATTCCATGTTGTCTTTTATTATGTTCTTGGTTACTTAAGAAAAGTGAGTCTTCCCAATACTAAAACAGCTAAGTTACTTTTAACAATTATGCAGTGCTATACATTTGCCTTATGATATTTTGGAAATTTGGTATTATTTTATGATTAATTTTATTTATTCAGAGACTTTCAGCCTTTTGATAGTTTTTGACAACTTCCCAAGATAAATTTTAAATTCAGTCTTTTTGCATTCAAACCAACTTTTGTAACTTCCTAAGGGCCTTTGAAATATATCAGTAGAATTCATATTCTTTCCATTTTAAAAGAGCTACAATAAACAAGCTTGTCAGATACATCAAATTGCCATAGGAAATGAGAAATGATGTCCAGCCCTCACTGAGACATATATGGTTAGGCTGTGTCTCTGAAATTATACAATGTTTCTAAAGTCATAATATGGTGGATATAGTGCTATCATTTATAACTTTGTCCGTTTTATTAAAACCTGATGATAATGCAAAGCCTTCAAAAAATAAAAATGTTGTCTGAAAATCTCCAAATTTCTCACTCCCTAATATCCGCTGTGCTGCCTCCATCATGAAATTCACTCAGATTTGGTTGAGTCATGAGAGGGATGTCCTGAGGGCAAGAAAGATAAAGGAGGAGGAAAAGGAGTGTGGGGCCAAGGCGGGGAGAGTTCTACTCCATACCCACAGCCTGAAGGAGAGAGATCAATCACTTCAGAATTTGGACAACTTCTCTGCCTGTGCAACTTCTTTACTTTTGTTCTATGTTTCTCATTTCCGTAAAGTTACAAAAATATCTGTCAGAGATACGGAAATAATTTTCAAAATTGTATTTGTCTTATAGAATCTAGGCAAGTCTTGGAAAAACGGAAGTCTTTCACCTGACAGCTGGCTTGTGGGTCAAGAGGGAAGCTTGCTGGAAGTGTCTGTGAGAAGGGACCCTAAAGTCTTTATGGTATGTCCATGCCCCTCAAACTCCAAACTTCCCGCCTTTAGGAGAAATGGCATACAGGACTCACGTGCTCTTTATTTATTGGTATAGTGAACATACCAGTTATAACCACACTGTTCCAATGGTGTAACTTTATGAAGAAAATCATCTTCTTATACACTTTCTAAAACAAACAAACCAGGAAGATTACAGGAAGATTTGTCATGGCAGGAGACTTCTAACGCCATGCTGGTATCACTAAGGTGAAGTGAAGACAGCCCACCTCCTCTCCCACTTCCCTTCTTCCTCTTTTTCCTTTCTGACTTCTTCTTATTCATTCTAGCTGTGTATATACTACATGATTTGTTCTAAATTGTCCCTATAAGATGAAGAAAAGATGCTTCTGAGGTTGCTTATCCTTTGGTTATATTAGAAAATATTTAAAGGTAAGTGTCAAAGCAGGTCACTGAAAAGTATAACAACAAAATATTGAAACCAGTCTAAAGGCTACTGACAAGGTGTTGATCAAAGAACTTGTGGCAAAGCCACATAATGGAATACAACTGTTAAAAAGTCAAAAATAAAAAGGAAGGAAGAAAGGGGTGATGTGTATATGAATGAAGTGCAGAAACTTTCAAAAAATGTGATATTTGAAATGAAAAACAGCTCCTCTCTGGCACAAGCAAGGTCATGAGTTCAATTCCCGGTACTGGGAAAAAAACCCAAAAGACCAAGAAAAGCAAATCTCCATATAAAACTCACAGCATTCCCAGCATGGCACTTTAAGGATGATGTACGCCCCTGCTACTTCTGTGATGCTGTGAATTGTGTATCTGAATCCATTATAACATTTCTCAAACTATCAATGCTGATTACATTTTTTTCCTGGGATTGGAGCGAAGGTAAATTCCAGGAGTTATACACGTAAAATGAAAAAGTAATGTGTCTGTGTACACATGTCCACGTGCGTGTAAACACACAGAGACAAAAGCTTGGTATCGAAATGATAAAAATAAATAAACATTTAAGACTTTTCTGAGGCTATCTCCCTTTGGAGCTCTCTTCAGGATTTCTCTGCACTTCACTGGGCTGGGGTAGAAAACCATTGTCACATCTGAACATTTCTGTTCTGTTCAGCATTTCATTTTAATGGGTAACAGTACAACCCACAGTTTCTCCCCTCCGCGGCAGGGAAGGACAGCCACTGACGAGTCCTTCTTTTGGCACCAGTGTTCTGGAAGGCAGTCCCAGAGCTTGAATGAAATCCTTACTCTGAAACTGAGTCCCCCATGATGATCTTATTTAGCAGAACCTAGAAACACAAGGCAGTAGAACAGTAAACATCTTGAGTAAGTCATGGCAAACTTTAAATGGAATCTTCTCAAATGGAAATAGAGACAGAGACAAACATTTAGATATTATTTTCCCATAAATTCAGGTTCTGTTGGGTCACAAGGGTATCTCAGGTTTCTGTTCACGTATGTGGGTTTGTACACATTCGTGTATGTGGGTTTAAGCCCATCCTTGATTTCTGAAAATATAAAAGCCTTCAGTCTTCTTTTAGTACGACTTGAAATTTGACATAAAATTGGCACCAAAAGCACATTTAAGCAGGTTAATATTATAATAGGCTCCTTCAAATTTCACATGACCATATTGCTAAGACACTCAGTCAGTATCCATGTCCCTCCTGACAGTTCACTGAATGAGACCTAAAAATCATCTCAGAGCCCCACCATTCAGACTGGACCAGATACTGCTGGAACTGTACTTCCCAAAATGGTTTTGCTCATAGAGAAAGATTTATTTTGTTTGTTTGTCTGTCTGTTGAGACTAGGCAAAGAAAAGCCTTTGGACAAATGTGACTCACATTTGTCTTCAGAACTGCACATTGAGAACCAATAATGAAACCTACTACCCATTAAGTAGTTCAAGGCCGAGAGACGAGCAGTCTTGACAGAAAGCTGTATTAGTCCAACAAGTACTGTGGCACGAAGGGGGTCTGAAGTGGATATTTAGCCCACTCCTGAAAGGCACTATTTTAGCCCACTCCTGAAAGGCACTATTTAAACACAGGGGTAGGAAGGGAGCTTGGGACGGAGATTGATAAATTACAGGGCTTCCGTTTCTGTTTAAACCTAGATTAGGCCACTAAAGGGAGCTCTAAGCTAACATTTTGGCCTTTTGTTATAGAGAAAAGAAAGGGAGAATGATAATAACAATAATAAAATAGAAATGAAAAATTAGAGGGCTTTGTTGGGACAGTGAAAGCAAGTTTGGAAATGAGTTGTTCTCCTCTGGTTACTATTTACTGTATTGGGCTGTTGTCTAGGTTCATGTTTCCTTTTCTCACTGGTAAAGGACCTATTGGTATCTGACTTTTTTTTAGCACAAGTCTGCTATCCACTTGGCACTGGGAGAGCTTTTGGACTATTGTTCAGATGAAGTACATCACAGTGCAGAACAGGAATAATCCCACTGCTTCCAGACCTTGTCTTGGCGAGACTAGATAAGGGGTCAGCTCTGCCACCCTGTGGCCACTTCTGTGGGTGTCTCCAATGTGATTAGAAGAGGGATGAGAGTGACTGCCTTTCTTTGGTTGATCCAAGGCAGAAATCCCAACAAGTACAGCAGCATCTCAAAAGTGTGGAGTAGAGATCTCAGCCCCCTTCCAAGAGGCAAGTATTTAAACTTGGGGTATGGTGTGGAGCATGGGCCAAGGAATGAGGAAGTTGGAGGGTGTTATGGTTTGTATCTAGATGGCCCCTCAAAGCATTACACAGTCTTAGGCTTTTTCAGAGGTGGCTGAATCTAGGGTGTGTGATGCTGTGATTAAGGGTGTGTGATTGCTGGACCAGTCCACTGATTGGTTTGGTACCACCCTAATCCCAGCAGTCTACATATGTTATATAACAAGCAGAAAGAATCATGTGCCCTCCTCACTTGTTGCTTTTGCTGTCTTCCACCACCATGAATGGTTGCCCCTCTCTGTCATGTGACATCCTGCCTTGGAGCCAGCCAACTATGGACTATTTGAAACCCACAAACTGTGAACTAAATAAACCTTTCCTCCTTTAACTTCAGGTTCAAGTATTTTGTCTCAGCAATAAGAAAAAAGTAACTAAGACAGAGGGCTTTCTTCCCCTCAAACCACATAGGAAGAACTCACAAGCACTGAGACAGTACAGACAAGTGAACAAACTAGATCATTGGAAGCCCCCAGTCCCCACAGAATTCCATGACACCACCAGGGTAGGAAGGGTAAAGACACCGGTCAGGAAGCAGCAGCAGAGGGACAGGGCCAGGACAAGGACAGGGCCAGTGGGCAGCAGTGATACCCTGAAGAAAAACAAAGCTTGGGCTCCAGAATGCAGGACACTTGAAGTTCCCAAAAAGGCTACTGAGACAGGTAATATATGGGCATAAAACCCACGTAGGACAAACAGCATCAAGAACATGGAACAGAGCTCAGGAAGAAGACAGAAGCTGGGGAAGCCTCAGAAGACGCAGGAGCTCCTCCACAATGCTCTCCTGCAGGCTTTCCCATCCACCTTCAGTATTTTATCTTAACATCAAAGGATGACAGTGGCCTTTTATTATAACCAATCCTCCTTCCCGGTCACTGGATCCTCCTCACACCCTCCAGATGCTGAACCTCTCCTACTGTAAACCATATGATGAACCTCCCTTCCTCTATTGACTCCCTATCATTTTGGGGAGAGGTGATGTTATGATTTAGATATAAAATGGTCCCCAAAGCCTTCTGTGTTTGGATTATGAGGGTAATGTAACTAACTTGCTACTAGGTGGGATTTTGGCAAAGGAGGTAGAATATTGCGGAATGTGGCCTGGAAGGCTATATGTCCCTCCCCGGCTCCTTCCTTCATGCTCTGCTTCTTTGATACCATGATATGAGGTGCTCTTTCTCTATTGTGCCCTATGACATGCCGTCCTGCCTTGGAGCCAGCCGGTCACTCAAGGACTGAGACTACTGGAAAACATGAGCCATAGTAAACCTCTGCTCCTTTAAACCGTGGGTGTTGGGTGTGTCTCAGTAATGAAGACAGTGACTAAGACGAATTTTAATACCAGAGAAGTGGTGCTGTTGCTATGACTTACCTGACCATGTGGTTCAGATGCTTGTGAAAGGAGCTTCAGGGAGAGTTTGGAAAGGTTTGCGGATGCTGGTAAGAGAAGCCCTAAAATGCTGTAAGCTGAGCTTCATGGGATATTCTGGCTAGTGTTCAGAAGACCAGAATACTGACAGAAATACAGACTATAAAGATCAGGGTAAGGAGGTTTCAGTTGGGAACAAATACTCCGCCGGCAGTCAGACAATGGGCTTTGTGTGTTATGCTCTAGTGAAAATTTTGTCTACATTTTGCCCATGTCCTGAGACCTTGCAGAAGACTGAAATTAAGGATGGTGGACTAAGTAATTGGGCAGAGGAAATTTCAAGACAGCCCTATGTCAAGGCTGTGATGTGGGTATTGTTGACAGCTTTTAGACAAATCTCTGTTGAGAATGATTGATTCTATGTTTTGAGTTTTGCCAGTAAGGAAGCTTCTGTAAAGTGGGACCCTTCAAAGTTGGTGCGGAGGAGAGCTTGGTTGCTGAAAATATTAAAAATAAGCCAAGTTCATGTGCCACCATGCCCAGGTTTTCTTGTATCTCTTTACCTGCCACTCTTTCCTATCTCTCTTCTGCACAGAACGATGACTTCTTCCAAAGCTGGCTTCTCAATCTGTCTAGGGAGCTCCGAGCTCACCTTACTTGGATGAAATGTGAAAGAATTCTTAGGCCCTGACCAATCTCAGAGGTAAAAGGATTGTAAACCCTTCAAGTCTTACCTAGGAAGTTACCGCTATTTCCAAACTGTACACTAAAGTAGTTCAGCTTTTGCCTGGGCTTGTTCCTTGATATTAGGACTGTTCTGGCTGTTTTCAACTCCTTCTCACTGATTACAGATTCCTCCACAAAGTTGCCCTTTCTAAGTTGCAGGTTCCTCTGACCTCCCCTCAATACTAGCACGGAATCCCTGCCCCCTGCACAAATGGTTATCCAATAAAATAAACCTTGAAAAGGTAATAGAAGATACCACTAAGTAGCAGGTGCTTACTTTATTCTGAATAGAGTTAAGCCAGGGACACTGTTTCATTTGCTAGGTTTTTCATTTGAGGAGCACACATCTTGTTGCTTTTGGAGAAGAGCAAGATAAGAAAGAATCACTCAACTTTGATTTTTTTGTACATTCTAGTGAATTAGAGCCCTGCACCTCAGTGCATGGAGCTTAGGGATAGTTTGCTAAACAAAATTCCTCGGGCCCTGAAGACTACTTCCTAACCCTTGGTGTTTCCCAGAAGTGACAGAGCTGGAAATGCAGGGAGGAGTTTAGCCTGGTACAGCATAGAAGTTTCTATTTGTGTCTTTCTGACATGTTTTACTTTGCTTTTTAAATTGTGGGGATTTTTTTTTTTTTTTTTGGAGACAAGGTCTTGCTACTTAGTTCAGACTAGCCTTGAGCTCACTATGCAGACCAGGCTGGGCATGAACTCATGGCAATCTCCCTCCTTCATCCTCCTAAATGCTGGGACTACAGGTGTGTGCCGCCACACCCAGCAAGTGCATGTGGTTCATAACAGAGAAAGTAGCCTGTTGTTTGGCAGGAATGGCTTAACTTGTGGTTGGGGTCTTTTCCACAGGTTTTGCAGCTCCTCCTTAGCCCTGGATATCAACTATTGGCCTAGGCTCCCCTCACCTTCAGATCCTTGTGAAAAGCGGCAGAAACATTCAGCCAGCCTGCCTCAGGGCTGCAAAACCAAGTCGAATCACACGGGCAGCCATCTCTTTTCTCTGGAAGTATCCTTCACTTTGAGTGGTGTATCCTCAAACCAGACAAAGACTTCTTCAGAGAAACAACCAGGGAAACACTACCTTTGCTCCTACAACCTATCATGCTTATTCCTTCCCAGTTCTTTGTTCTTTTCTTTCTGCTGTCTCATAATAGTGGTAGGTGGAGAAGGCCACCTAGAGGGATTGAAGGCTGAGGTAGGAGGATTTCAAGCCTGGGCAATGTAGCAACTTCAGGAGATTTTTGTCTACAGATAAAAATAAAATAATAAAATAAAAAAAGAGTTGAGGATGTAGCTCAGGGCCAAGGCCTTGGCCCAGAAAAAAGAAAAGAGAAAAGAAGTCATGTGCATAGAAAAGACAAAAAAAAGATTAAGCCTCCACCCAGACTCTAGGGAAAGAGACAGACTGTTTCTGCTCTGCCCCTTTTGTTTCAAAGAAAGACAGAGGCTTGTAAGGTGTCCCCATGAAGTGTAAGTTACAAAACAGCTCTGGAGAACATGAGGGACATTACTGTGTGACATGCTGAACTGCTCAGGTGCCCCTCAGATTCTACTTCCTGTGCATTTTGGTGAAGAACCTGCTTAGTTATGGCATACTATGACCCCCTGAGAGGAAAACCCTATGTAATCTCTTCTTTTTCCCTCCATAGTTTGCTTTCAGATCATTTATGTTGCATCTAGTTTTCCTGGGACACTTGCATTTTAAAACATGTTTATAATTTCAATAAAGACACTAACACGTCACCTGGGGCAAAATTAAACATTTCAGAGAAAGCAGGCAAAGTTTTACTGAGTGAGTTCCTTCAACAAGTGTGTAGAGACAGCGGGGATCATAGATAGGAAAAAAAGATAAAACAGGATCTTGTCAATCTTCATTAAAGAAATTAATAGGAAATCTTATTAAAGGTAACTTTTGCCTCTGCAGTTAGACTCAGCAATTAGAAAGACAAAAGCAAAAAAAGACAGAGAAAACAGACCTAGAAAGGTGCCAGGTAACACAATTCACACAAGAATTTAAGAGGAAGAGTCAACAGGGAAAACAGGGATGTAGCCAGGAACATGAAAGGCCAGGGAAACCAGCCCTTTTACCCGCTTCTAAAAAAATGCAAAGAAGATAAGGGGCAGCCACCTAAGGACTCTTATTTAATATATAAAAGACCCACCTATATATATACACTTGCATGTATATTCTCGCTTTAGCATCACTTTGGCTGTACCAGATACACATGTCCCCTCTACTTAATTTCTAACTCTAAGTTGCCCTTGTATGAAGCTCCCCCCACACTTATCCATCACAAAATGTCAGAAAGAAATCAAAGGGCCAGAAAGAATGTAGACAGAGGTTAGGATCAAAGACACTCAGAGAGCCAATCAGATGGCTACAACTTCCACCTGGGAGATGGGAAATATCACTGATCCTAAATAAAAAGAAGCCAAAAATCCACAGATATTCTCTGCTGATACCCTCTATTCCCCCAAAGGAGCTGTCTTTTTCTTTTGTAAATACTTTTCCAAATCAACCATCTTCCTTTATTTCAAACTCTGCCTCTTTAATTCGTTACCAAAGCTGACAGTTTACGATCCCAGCAGTTGAGTGCTCCAGACAGGAGTGGTGCCTATAACCCACCCTGCTGCAGCTATGCTGGTACCTTGTGAATCTGTACAGTTAATATCTATCAATTTAAAATAATTTCATTGGAGTTTTGAGACAGGGTCTTGCTAGGTAGTTTGGGCTGGTCTTGAACTCACTATGTAGCCCAAACTGGCCTTGAACTAGCAGCAATCCTGCTGCTTCAACCTCTTGAGTGCTAGAATTATAGTCATGCACCACCGTGCCGAGCTACAATTTTTTTTAAAAGAAAAACATTTAACCAAGTACTTTGCAACAGTAAAATAGAAAAGATGGCTTGAGGGCATCACAGGAACTAGCAAGGCCTCACCCCCTTCAAGGTGCAAAATGAAAGTCTTTGCTTTGAGAAAAGAGCCCTTGGCACCCTATTGGAGTAGGAGAATGGTCTGGGGCACTATTCACTAGCATTCAGTTCACAGTGCTCACTCATCCTATCACTCAGAGGCCACTGCAGCCACAATACGAGAGGGCCTGGCTACTGCTCTGGCTGGTGGCGGGCCTTCATATCATCCATGTGGTGCTGGTTTTATGGGAAGGCAGAATGCAAAAGTTATGGGAATCAGAGAAGCTTCCATCCAGTTTTCAGAAGGCCTGTGAGGCCAGGTATTGTGCCCTGAGAAGGCAGTATGGGAGGCTGTGAAAGCAAAGCCAGAAGTGCCATAGAGTCCCCAAGATGCTGGAGAAGCCAGGAAGGTTAAACATCTGAGGAAAGCTGCAAGGAGTGATCAAAAGCTCCAGAAAGAAGCCATGAGAGTTACAACCACTGCTGGTGCCTTAGGGCTAGGCTGCCCAAGCCCTTTAGAATTCTAGCCCCCGGTGCTGGACATGCAGGTACAGGCTTTAATGTTCGTCCAGCTGAGTTGCAGTCTTGCTTTGGTACCATTGTTTTCTCTTCCCTTATTCCTCCCCTTTGGAATGGGAATGTTTTCCCTGCACTAGTATATGTCGACAGCATTTAACTTTCTTTTTGATCTTTACAGGGGACTCCTAGATAAGAGTTTAAGTCTCAGATGAGACTTTGGATTTGGATTTTTCAGCAATGTTGTTGCTCCTTCCTTCACTCTTTGCTGCCTGGATGCCGTGACATAAGGAGCTATTCTTCTGCAGTACCCCTGTGCCAGGCCATCCTGCCTTGGAACCAGCCAACCATACAAGGGCTGAGACTACTGAAATGTGAGCCAAGATAAACTTCTCTTCCTTTAAGCTGTGTGTGTCCGGTATTGTGTCTCAGGGAGGATGAAAGTGACTCAGACAAGCGAACAAGCTAACTCTTGACTCTCATTCCCCTCCTGGCTTTCTCTACTCAGTCTCAAATTGCACTGTGCTCCCCGTTCCCACTTCATTTCTTCCATTCCCTTATTGACCCAGTGCAGCCTGGCTCCTTTCCTGCAAATCCACAGGTTCTACTCTCATCCCAGTCCGCCAGTAATGTTCATGAAGTCACATCTCTGGGGAGTTTTGTTCTTTTGTTTTGTTTTGTTTTGTTTTAAATCATGTGAAATATTTTAATGTATTTTGAACTGCCTGGAAGAATGTCAGTTAAAGGAATATCACTACCCCTGCTGGCTTACAGGAAAAAGTTCAGGTTCCTCCGCAAAGGTAGAAGCCTCCAGTGACTCACTGAACTTGAGCTCCTGATATAATATGTGGCTTCTCATCTGAGTCTCTTTGTGTATACTGTGCCCTCTCCCCATGTCCTTTCTTCTTTTTTTAATTTTTAGACAGGGTTTCCCTCTGTACCCCAGGCTGGTTTGGACTTAAAGTTTTCCTTCCTCAGCCTCCCTAGTGCTGGGATTACAGGCTTACTCCACTATGCCAAGCTCTCTACCTTTTTGTCACCTTCCAGACCTTCACTCCTCTGTGAAATTGTCAGACTGGAAGGCATCTCCTCTGGTCTCCCAACCACTTCTAGCCTAGCTGCTTGATGTGCACATCTTTGTTCCCTGTGGCATGTTTTTTAAGCTCTTCTCTTGTATCTACCACCCTGACCTATACTAGACTGTTTATACCCTACTCCCCAAAGAGCCTCTAAATTTCCTAAGGACAAGGACCACCTTAGATAACCAGGACTGGGAAGTAACCCCCATGGCATTCATCCTTTAGCCTCAGGAGATATCCTCTTCAGCCTGCATGGTGTATGTACAAACTATTTTAGATGCAAGGGAGTTGATCCTGTGTTTTTCTTTCCAGTTTTCCTCTCTTTTCATTGTTCTGGCTATATTTGGTTTCTGGTGCTGCCACGGTAAATAGAACCTAGAACTCAGAATTCTGACTCAGAGACTCAGAAGCTGAAGGATTTCCGTCATATCTCATGTTTATGCACCAGCAGTTGACAGCATATCAAATGAGCATCTATCAGCAGGGCACTGCAGAGATGGCAGCGTGTGGTTGTGTACGTTTGTGACCTCGGGCAGGGGCATGTTTGTGGCTGTGCCTGGGGCTGCTCTTCAACTCACACTTACTTACAGAGCAACAAACAAACAAACAAAAAAACCTGGACAAAAATGCCACTACCCGATAAGAAACACCATATACACGACTATTACCTTTCTGAAAACCAATTTGCTATCCACTATCATAGGACTCTAATATACTTGTCATCTTTGGTTCATTGATTCCACATATGGGAAGATAAGAAAGGCACAGTCAGAAATTCATGGACAAGGCAGTTTCCCACAGATTTATGCCTAATCACGATTAATATGACCATTCAAATGATTCTGAAAGTCTAACAATCAACATCATCTTACATAATCATCATTAGGGAATTGCCATAGACTCACTAATGAAAGAGTAGTTAAGATTTAGCAAATAGCCACATATATATTCATTATAGACTGGGCCATAAAATGTACTAATCTCAATTTGTGTTGATGTGACATCCACATGTACACAAACTTGACTATATACTCGTGTATCAATACCTACAATATACAGGAAGAAAGAAAAAAAGCTACATGGAACTCCAACAAAGTAGTGCTTTATCTGTGTGTTTCTTTTTTGGAACAAATTTCCTTGTGCAGTCAAAACTGACCTCCAACTCGCTATGTAGCTTAAACAGACCTCAAAATTGAGATCTTTTCACAGCCTCTGGAGAGCTGAGTTTACAGGTGCATGCCCCCATGTTCCGCTTACCAAACTCTTCTGTTGACTTTCATCCTTACCTCTGGATGGTGAGATCATAGCCATACCTGTTTTCACCTTCCTACTTTCCTGCATTTTCCAAATTTTATACCAGTATCATTTTCTTTTATGATGCAAGTTGGCTCAACTGTACTAAGATAAATGAGGAAAGGAGTCTGATGGAGGTGTTTAGTAGAGAGCATTATTGTACAAGGAAAAGAATTTTTAAAGAGACAACTGCCTCTTACACGTTTTCTTAGTGAGTGCAAGCACAGGATGAACTTTGTCTGAATGGGGTAATTCTAAATGGAAAAATAAATGGATAGCATCTGTGTTTCAGTACATGACTCTCTTCTTGCTGATATCATCTCTTAATTTTTTTTTTCTTTTGAAGCTTCCTGAGTTTACAAAGACTAAGATTTTAAGCCCTTCTTTCCCATGGAGTTCTCATTCTCCAGCGGCAACTACTATGACACAGAGGACTCGTTTTCTGAAGACAGTTTGAACCCTACTTTCTCTGAGGACACCATTTCCTGTGAGAACACAACATTCCAGGAAGAAATAACTTTCAATGTGGACTTTTCAGTCCAGTTGCTACTGACTAGTGAATGTAGAGGGGGCATGGGAAATGAAAGAACCACCTTAAGCAGAGAAGGTCAAATTCAAGACAACCCGGAGCCAGCTTTTGTGCAAAGCAGTGCCCCGCCCAGTGATGATCATGATAATATGTTGGCAGGTGAAGACTACATAGTACAGAGTTTGTTGAATAGCCTTCACAACTATCTACAGAATCTAAATGGTGAAGGAAATCAAACAGGTGACAATGAAAATCAAACAGGTGGAAATGAAAATAAGAGAGATGACGATGAAAATGAGAAAAATGAACAAATACCAGAAAATGACAAAGTTGATGAGTCTGTGTTCCCAGAACCATCAGATGGACGTGATTTCCAGCTGGGCAGCAGCTCCCTTCCACACACGGCTCAGATTAGTCATAGAGAGCATGATACCTGTCAAGACTGGCCCAAGTACAAACCATTGGAGAATAAAGATGTCCAATTCCTAGAGATAACTCCGATGCTTAAGGGACAGAATCTTAAGGTGAGAGATGCCACCCAGGAGAACAAGGGAGAGGCCCAGCAAGGGTGCCAAGCTGCACAGTACAGAGCCTTAATGCCTTAAGTGGAGCTGGACACTGGGTGTCTGACATGACCAGCAGGGGAAGAGCAAGACAGTAAGAAAAGAATTCAGGGAAGAATTGTAGAGAAAATATCAAAGAGACTGAGGGAGAGAAAGGGATGGGAACAAACAGAAAGGCAGAAAAGTGTCTGTATGAATGTGTGCTTTTAACTACTAAATGAGACCTGAGTGTATTCACTTGAAGTTGGGCTACTTCTGATAAAAGTATTTCAATCGCATAAATGAATAAATATTGACTCCACGGCTATCAGTGGTACATGCATATAACTCATCCTCCTTTTCTTGGCAGGTGGTGAAGCAGACAATGGGAAACAAAATGGTAAGCTCTACAGAAACCTGTTGGACCCCATCAGTGGAGCTGGAGGAGAAGGATACTTCTTCCAGCACACACACCACATGCTGTGTGAACTTGAGGCACATATTCCACTGCATGAGGAAGCAAGTATGCTGCTGTATAAGGAGAAGAAACTCTAAGCAAACCACTCAGAGCCCCTGTCAGTGGGCATCAGAAAGCGGCTGTCCAGTTAGAGGCAAGAGGATCCAACAAGAAGAATCCTTCGAGTAACTAGCATAGTCTGCATCTCCAGCTTTGTATACTACATACTCAAATAAGTTGGGGAAAACACTATTTGAGACAGACTTCCTAGTGAGGTTTCAGCTAGCTTTGGACATGGACTGAGTGAGCCCCCAGGTTTCATTTGTTGAAATTTAATCCTCACTGTGAGGTACTAAGAAAGCAGATATTTTACACAATCAGTGAGCACAAGACTTTCACCATGATTCCTATCCTTCCTGCATGTGGTTTCTAGAGCTTATTATCTGGGGTCTCTTGCTGATTGCAGTCCCACCATTAGATCAGTTAAAAGATGAACTTGAGAATGTTAGAATTGATAGGCATTTCTTCCATGTCTTCACTTGTAGTCTATGTGTGCCCTTCAAAGTGAAGTGAGTTTCTTCTAAGCAAAAAGGATTTGGGTATTGCTTTTATTATTCATTGTCAACCTATGTCTTTTTACTGGAGAATTCAATCCACTTACCTTCAAGGTAATTATCAATAAATAAAGCCTTGCTAAAGCTATTTTAGAACTTTTCAATTTTTGTTACATTCTCTTTCTTTTCCCCTCTCTCACAATCTTCCTTTATCATTAAGTGATCTACTCTAGCATTGTGTTTTGATTCCTTGCTTGTTGTTTTGGGTTTGTCTATCATAGCTTTTTGTTCTGTGGTTGCTACAAGGGTTATACAGTTATCTTTTTGTGAAGCTATTTTGAAAGGTTAACAACAAGGCATGGCCACAAAGATAAGAGAAGGTTTTAAAAAGATAAAATAGCCTAATAAAAAATTTTACACCTGTTCTCCATTCTTCCTCACATAATGCATTTCCAAGGTCCTAATTTATATCTTTCCATATTTCTTATTTTAACACCTTCATGTAGTTTTATTTTTAGTTGTTTTGTATTACAGTCTCATACTAAAGACATGAATATTTTATATACCATGTTTACAATATTAGAGTACACTGAATTTGTTTTTATGGTTACCCTTATCAGCAATTTTTTACACCTTCTGATATTTTCTTCATAGTCATTCAGGTCCCTTTATTTGAGCAATTCCCTTTTGTATTTCTTATAGGACATGTCTGGAGGGGATATATTGTCTCAAGCTTTGTTTGTTGATAAATGTCTTATCTCTCCTTCACTTCTAAAGGACAGCTATGCTGAGTAGGAGAATCTTGGTTGGCAGGCCTTTTCCTTCCACTACTGTAAGATACCCATACCACTCTCATCTGGCCCAAAAGGTTCCTCTGTAGGAGTCTTCTGTCCAAAAACTGGGAAAGCTTATATGCTTTTTTTGTTTCTTTTCTCTTGCTGCCTTGGGAATCTTCTCTTTATCTTTTACCTTGAGAGTTTTATTATATTACTTTAGACTTTATCTTAACCATTTCCTTTGTTACTAAGCCCCAATACCCAATACCTACAAACTTAAAGGAAGAGAGCCTTATTATGATTCATAGTTATGGTCTATGGTCATCTGGTTTCAAGGCAAGAATGCATGGCAGAGGAGCATAGTTGAAGAAAAGTTGCTCACATCATGACAACCAAAAAGCAGAGCAAAGCTACCAGCCAGGGAGGAAGATACACCCTTCTTGGCCATGCCCCTAGTGACACAGCTCCTCCCACTAGACCCTACTTCACAATAGCACTTCAGCTGTATCATCTCATAACTCAATCACTTTCAAAACACATGAGATCTGGGGGGCCATTTTATATCTAAACTATAACATGCCACCTCTGGCCCCCAAAAGACTCATGGACATCTCTTTATGCAAAATATATTCAGCCCATCTCTAAGAGTTGTCAAAGTCTCAACAATTTCATCACTGCTGAAATATCTCAGTCCAAAGTCTTCTCTGAGACTCTTAGCTGTTACTCCTGTGAAAACTCAAAAGAGAGTTACACACTGCCAACATACAATGGCACAGGGTAAGTAGCCCCATTCCAAAAAAGAATACAGAGATAGAAGCCAATGGGACAAAAGCAAGACAGAAACCCAGCATGGGAAATAATTAATTCTGTAGCTCCATCTCTATCACATGAGGCAAGTGGTACAGAAACACAAATTGCAAATCTCTTGGGCAGCCCCACCCCTCTGTCACTGCCAATGGTTGTAGCCCTCATGACCTCTCTAAGGCTGGCTTTGCTCACTCCTCATGGCTTTCCTCAGATGTTCCACATTTCTGGCTCCTCCACTTTCCAGTGTCTCCACTGCACTTTTGGCTTCACTCAGAGCTTCATGCACTGCCCTCTCAGGGGCACAGTGCTTGACCTCCCAGACCTTCTGAAATCTAGATGGACACCTCCATGACCCCACAACTCTTGCACTGTACATGCCTAAAACCAAGCACCACATAGATGGATGATGACACCAGCTTGAGCAGTAATCAAGCCTCTTTTTTTTGTGGCTACAGAGGCCTATGAGTGTGTGAAAGACTAACCACAGTGAAACAATCCAAATTACATAGGTGGCCCTTCTGGAGCAGGTTGCCCTGGGGCTTTCTTCTCAAAGCAAAGTCTTACACTTTTGGACTTTTGAGCCTACCAAAGGTGAGCTGTATTCCTCACAGGCCCTCAAGGCATCACCATATTATCTTGATACAAAGAACTTGGCTTCTTTTTATCATTAACCTTTCCATCAACCAAGTTCTCCTCATTCAAAATTTTGTAAGTTCTTCCTTTCTGGGAAAACAGAAAGCTTTTAAAATTACTCAGCTGTACTATTTTCTCTTGATTCTCAGTTTAGAGGTGGCTATACTCCAGAGTCAGATGGCCTTGAAGTTTCCACTGATGTAGGTATGGCTGAAAAAGGCAGCAATACAAAGTAGCAAAACACTTTGGATCAAGACAGTAGGAAAAATGGCTTAAGGGAATGTCAGGAATCAACAAGGACCCACCCTTCACAAGAATCAAAACTCCGAGAGTGAAAGACTTTGCTTCAAGAAGAGAGCCCCAGGGCACTGTACACCAGCATGACAGCAGCCTTTGTTCTATGGAATTTAGTCCATAGCACTCAGCCATACAAGCACTTAGAGACTTCTGCATCTTTGATATAAGGGAGCCTGGCTACTGTAACAAACAATGACTAAAATGTCACCAGTGGAAGTGGATGCAAATGCACTCCACAGGAATGATGTGGTGAAAGGTTTGGTCTCCATTCACACTCATAGATAACTAAGAACACCACTTGAATTTGACGTATCTTCACATTTTTGTACCATATTCTCTGTTCTCGCATAAGACTACATTCAGCAAAGCAAACATGGTATCTGGGCAAAGAGAGTGCAAAACAGAACAGTCCCAGAATTTCTCCTATTTGTTCTTTCCTGGAATGGTTTAGGAGAAATAAAAATCACATAATAATGAGAGAAAAGAAAAGAGTTTTATCCTTACCTGAGTTCCATTCCTTCCATTCTTTCTTGGAATGCCTCAGAAAAAAATCCCTGAGTGATAAAGGGGAAAGCAAAGACATTTGCCCTTGCTTGTGTTCCATGCCTACACTCATCAGAATAAACAAGAGTGACTTGTGTTGGAAATAACAGAGTTAATTTATTAATTTTCAAGGTAAAAAAAATCCAGGGAAACTACTCATTCTATTAAAACCCAGGATTTCCATGGGGGGTTTTGCATTCTACTTCCCTTTATGGCATTTCAGCTCTGGGAGAGACCCTTGAAAGTTAGGAAAAGGAAGGTTGCTGTCATGTGTTTACTGGAGTCCCATATTGCTAAACTCTTTTACAGGTTAACAAAATAATAGACACATTATGACTGACACATGTCAGATATTAATGGACACCATTTCTTTACTTAATTGCAGGCCAAATAAGTCACAGATAGTTGTCACAGTCAGAAAACATCTCTTGGCATAGTGGTCTGGAAATAGGTGGGATGTATTATACTAGGAGAAACAGCCAGATGGATCTGCGCCTTGGGATGCTTCTTGTTCTCATAGTCAAGTATCAGAATTTTCTGGACATCTCAGAGATTGGAAAAGAAAGAGGATAATACTGACCTCAGCCAATTACAAAAACCAGGTAAATTTAGTATTAGTAACACTGAAAAAGAGCATCTAATTACAGGGAAGTATAGTCACCAAAGGAGACAGTTAACCATGCCCATTTTAATAGGTCCATCAAATTCCACTAAAATAAAATTTCTAGATTCCTCTAGCTATAATACAGTCCCCCAATATACTTTCAGAGCTTGGTTTTATTTGTACATCTAAGCATCAGATTACTTAGAAATTTCCATTTGTAGATAAGTCAACAAATTACTTTGTACCATAAATCCCAGACCTCTCAAACTATTGATATTTATTTGGGGAAGCAGAAAGCATCGAAAATTTATAGTCACCTGGCTCAGTGGCAGGTAGAAAATGAGTAAAGGAAGAGGTACTGCTTATCCATGGAGATTTAAATCCATTTTTTTTCTTTGTTCTTTATAGAGTATGGGAAGGAGCTTGCGGATGAGGGACCCTAAAACTTCAGTTTTATTAGCTTCATAGAAAATTCAAATCCATCACAATGCAAGTCCTAAACTTTATTTAGATCACAATTTAAATATGTCTATGTTTATTCTTTAAAAATATAAAAAGACATGATTGAGACAATGTGAAAACAAGTATAGACTGCCTTTACCTAGAAAGCAGAGAAAGCAGAGAAAGTAAAATCTGAAGATAAATCCAAATTCTTTATCTTATCATAAAGTTGTGATTCTGTCTGATCTGCTTATTCAAAGAGACAAAGACATTTCCTATCATATTGTTTTAGTACTTATCAGACAATTAACTTGTAGACTTAAAACTTTACATGTTTCTTATAGGAAACTATTTATGAGACTAGTACAGTACAAAAGATTTCTAGTACATTTCTTTATTAGTATAGTAAAAATATTTTTTACTGTTCTAGAGTTTTCAAAATAAGGTATACTTATCAATCTTTCAAAAAATAATCAAGACCTCATAGCCATGTTGTATTTAATGCAGCCAGCAAAAAGAAAAAGAAAAACTGTGTACAGATTCTTTTAATAAAATTTGGAAACTTATAAAACAGAGTTAGTCTGATAATGGGAACAAGTTGAAATTTTTAAAATTATTCTCATGATTAAGTACCCCCAGTTGGTATTTCCAAAAGACACTTACCATTGCAAAATGTATAGCTTTAAGAATTCCATCCAAAGACTGAGTATTTATTCCTTCTTCCAAAAGTTTATATAGTTCTGCGTATCATCCAAGGATTATTGTAAGGACTAACAGATCTCCTGAATGTAAAGCATCTATTGCCTTGCTAGACATACTGGAACAAAAAATAAATCTTTACCTATAAACGCTAACAAGAATAGCAGTGTTTTGTTAACAAAAGGTAGAAATTTAATCATTGAAAAAAACGTGGCTACTCAATGATGTCTATGGACAATCACAAACTCAGTCATTTTTAAAAACTAATTATATATCTGGACTTCACTGCATGGACTTCTCATGGTACCCTGCCAGGTTCTTAAGAGAATAAATTTTAATCACATAACATTTTATGATGTAGAAAAAAAAGTCACTGTTGCTTAAGGCAGTTAAAACATTTCACCAGGTCTAATGGGAAAGAAACACATCCCTTAATAAGAAGTAATCATCAAGTGAAAGATAATATTCTGACCATCCTTTGGAATAAACAATGTGCCACACATACCAATTTCCAAGTCACTGACGGTAAAAATATGGTTCTTGTAATGTTTAGATATGGTTGTAAATAATGACCCTACCAATATTCTTAATGAGCAGAAGGGACTAGTCTCTGGTTTGGAAGAAAATCTCCATGTTTACCTAAAAAAAATGCGATGCCTAAACAAAATCCCTCTTTTCAAGGTGTCTGCTTACCTTCACTTGTGCAACATGAGGGAGATATATGATGCTGTGTAGCTCATAGGAAAGAAGTGTGATTGTATCACTTCTACAAACTCAAAGGAAAAGTCGCTGTGAGTTCAGAACGTGTCCTGACGTTGCTGAATAAGTGGGGAGCTGAGACTGCAGCGCCTCCCCGAGGGATGGGGAGCAGGGCCTTCTGCACCAGTCTAGTTCTCTGAGGATGTAACTCCAGCATTGTACACAGAACACAAAGACTCTCCCAGACAGATGATAGCAAGCAGCTCAAGAAGTATAAAATAACAGTGCTTCCCAGGAAACATTTCAAGCAGGCTTCCTCCTGGCTTACTAAAACTTTAGAGTCTATTTTAGCAGCATCAAGGCTCAGCCCATGGAAATTTTGTGGACATCCACAAAATTAGCTAATGTTAGTAAGTTTCCCCAGGAAAACCCATGCAAATGCACTTGAAGAAGTACATGCACGATGTCCTCTCCAGAGTTTTTGTAATTACTAAAAGGACACAGCGACCTCTATGATGTGTCTGTATGACCTAATTCCCCCTCACATCACAGCAAACAGCAGAACAGCAATGACCCACAGTGGCAGAAAAGCAGGCCTGGGTCTGACAGCCTCTGAGAGATCGGCGGCCTTTATAGCACCTGTTATGGTTGATACATTGCGTCAACTTGGGGAGGCTAGAGGTTTGGCTAAGTGACCCAGCAGTTCTACATCCTGGGGTGAAAAGGACATGCCCTTCCTGCTGTAGGATGTTGTTCATTGTGTCAATGTGAGAAGTTTAGAAAGTTAACTATGTGATTCAGCAGGGAGCTAAGGTGCTTACTTTGTATTCATCCTGAGCCTGCACAAGAGGAGGGCATGGAGATTATGTGAGTGCTACATGCCCCTGGGTGGGGGTAGCCTGTTTACAATATAAGGGAAGGAAAGAGGTTTGTTCTTCTCTGCCATTTCCCCCCTTTTGCTCGTGTTGTTTTGCTGTTTTCCGCCACCATGAACTGTTGCCCTTTGCCATGTGCCACTCTGCCTTGGAGCCAGCCCAGCATGGACTGAATCCTCCATAAACTGTGAGCTAAGTAAATCTTTCCTTCCTTAATTTTTGGTGTCAGGTACTTTGTCTCAGCAAGAGAAAAGTAATTAACACAGCACCCATGGCAGGGTCTCACTCATCCCATCTGTAAACGAGAGATGATAGTGATTATCAGCCCTACCTAGTAAGATGGTTTGAAGATGAAATGTTGTACATTAAGTGCTGCACAAACATTTCCTATTATAATAGTCAGCATAGATGGGTAGACTACACATACTAAAATAACTGTGGGATACACATTTATGAAAAACCAATATTAAATTGAAATATATGGGTTAGCATCATAATACAGCATTAGAAGTTTTAGGAAAAGGAATCCGTGTTTAATTCTTTAGACAATTATATTTACTTGCCAATCATATCATCAAAGTGTTCATCCAATTCAGTGGACACAAATATTTCTCCAATTCACATAACGGCCTCCCCAGACCAGAGGGACACAATCAGTTCACTCACTGTCAGCAGGAGGTCTCCCACTCTTGGTGTCCCTTGTCCCATGCAGACCACCCTTCAGTGTTCCTGGCAAAATGGAGCATGATGATGACCGTGCTTTCTGTCACACTCATGGAACTCACCACTTTGCACAGAAGAGAAGGATGTGTGGCTGTTGTGAGACTCAGATATAAAACTGATACCTAAGCTATGGGAAAAGCTTAGAGGATTTTAAGGAAGAAAGTGATGTGATCCACTTTTTATTTTGAAAAGACCATCCCCGTGGGTGTAAGGAGGACTGGTAGGGTGTAACGTGTGTGATCGAGGGCAGGAATGTGACAAGCGGCTGCTAAAGTCTTGCAGGAAGAAATTATGATTGCTTAAGCTGGGTCTTGGAGTGCAGATGTGCAAACAGGCATCTTAGGATATATTTTAGGAATGAAGCCAACTGCATTTGCTAAAGTAAAGTGGCTGGGAATGAAAAGTCAAAAGTGGCTCCTCTGTTTTTGAACAGCAGGGTAAAACAACTATTATTAACTAAGAAAATACTGGGATATATTACGAGCTGTATTTTGTCTCCTCCCCAAGTTCCTGTGTTGAATACTTACCATCAGTAACTTAGAATATGATTATACAGTGTTTGGAGGTAGGGTTTTGGAGAAATGATTAAGTTTAAGTGAGGCTGTAAGAATAGCCCAAATCAAATCTGACTGGTGCCCTTAGCAGAAGTGATACTCCAATAAGGGGACCCATAGAGAGTCACTAGGATTCATGTGCACTTGCTTGTGAGGACATAGCAAGGAGGAGATCCTCAGGAAACCGCACTGAGCTGTGATGGAAAGCCAAGCCTGTTACCACATTGCTCTTGGACTTGTAGCTTCAAATGTGTGAGGAAATAGATTTTTGATGGGTATGCCATTCAACCCGGGGTTTTACTATTGTTGGTTCATTTGTTTTTGCAAGAAGGTGGACTAATATGGGAGTAAGCATTGCTTAAGATGTGGATAGCAAGAATTCTCTATGGAACTAGGATTAGTTAAAGTTAACATACATAACATTAAGCAAGTGGTTTGCTCAATGTCTTCAATACCTCTGGTGCCTCAGAGGCCTGCACTGTTTCCTCATTGCTTCAACCCCATCCCTCCTGAGAGTCTTCCCCATAGGCCTTTTAATAACCTTATTTTGGTTGTGTCTGATAAGTTCATAAGTGATAGTTCTCTTTCATGGTAGGTTAATTTCTTTCATGCATTGCTTTTGATTGCATGTGTGGAAAAGTCCTGAGCAGAAGGATATTTGGAATAACCACCTGCTCTGCTCCAGGACACACCAAGCCAAGCTCAGGGCTGACTTCCCCAGAAACGTGCCCTCCACGACCACCCACACAATGAGACGGAGTCTGCTTGGTCTCCCCTGCTTGCCTGTTCTCTGATCTGCCCTTCCCACCATATGCTAACTGCGTAGACCCTCTCACATCCAGTGTCCCTTTCCATAGTGTCTGAAGAAACCAGAGGCAGTTGTGGAATAAATACAGGTCCAGACCCAAGCAACTATTCTTGGTGTCTCATGAAGCCCATAGAACTGTTCAGTAGTTCCCATACCCAGAAAAGAACTGCTTCTCATTTTCCTCCTTTAGAATACAGCCACGGCCACGCTTTGGATAAAACCATCAAACTGTTTACTCTGAAAGGGTCACAGTTTCTGTTGAAAACCCACTGTTTAGGAGACCCTTCTGTAATATTCTCTGCACCCACACAAAAATAGCCAGGACAGACCCTCAAATGCACAGCACAGGACGCAGTCATGCTCAACAGACAAAGGGCCTGTCTCTAGGACTTACAATCACACTGCCCTCCCAGCCATACCACCAGCCAAACCTCGCTGGGCCCCACAGAGGGGCTAGCACTTGGAGGGGAGGAGGAAATCTCTCCCAACTCCAGCCCTTCACTCCCCTTCACCTCCATGCCCGCTTTGCTCTCCCAAATTGTTTTCAACACAAGCTTAGGTGGGACAAAGGGATGGGTAAAAGATCAACACAGGAATGGTGAGATTTTAAAGCACTTAGTGGAGTAAGGGATGATCCATGAGTCCGGTAGCGTGAGCTTGCAAAGCAGTTTAATATTCCACTAGGAGGATGGAGTTAAGCAACTTTTATGATGTGTTCACGGAAGCAAAGCAAAGGAAACATATTAGACTGGTGAAAGTGAAAATCCTCAGTGAGAGGTTAGTTAGTTGGTGGCTTCTGATTGGTACAGTTTCTAGTTTTGTTTTACTGTTTAAACTGGGAGTTAGTTTCCTTTCACAGGAATTTGAAGCCCTAGAGCCACACGGTGTGATGGCCTCCTAATCCGAGAAAGAAATCTTCCCTCTGTGGTCTTCCTCTCAGTCAAAGAGACTGACCAAAACATGGAAACAAATGCCACTCCCTGTGACTCTCATGGCTAGCTTTATCTTTATCTTAGTGTGAACTCGTAAGTCATGACATCAGGCTCAATAATGAAATATTTTTATTGTTGCTTATCTTGTTTTTATTCCTCTGATCACAATGATCTAGTTACCACTGATGGCTTTTATCAAAGGACAAAATTACAAGAGTTTACTTATAGATGTAATTGTGTTTTCCACAGTCCATGGATCAGGGCATTCTGCAAAACAGAAGAGCTCTCGCTGGGTAATGGAAAAGCAGAGGATTTTGCAAGCCGGGACAAGAAAGCAAAACAACAATAATAATAAGTTTAAGAGCTGACTATTCCAGACAGGTTATTCCAGTTTAATTTTGTAAGGACAAAAGCAAGAGAGTATCTCCTTATTTTATAGACAATGGTTTACTGGGATCTACCATTTTCAGGGCAAAAGCAGCTTTATCTTCAAATTTGTTTCCATGCACTTTTCAGATTAATTACATTACATTTTTCAAGAGGGGTAGGTAATAGACATTAGCATGCCTGAAGGACACAAGGGGCAGGATGCAAACTAGCATGCACTGCCAATTAATCAAAGAAAGACTTCATTTTCTAATATAGTTACAGTCATATGTAGAGTCTCAGACCTAAAGCAGTCCCACAGAGCACAATAACATCTTAAAGCTATTGCTCACATTCCTTCTGGTACCTGGCCACATGGCCATCTAACTCCCGAACGAGGCTTACTGCATTCCTGGCTGCCTACAGCCCAATGATACCAGGAATGTAACTGCTCTTTAAACTGGTTAGGACTGGGACATAGTTGAAATTAGAAACTTGTCTTTTGTAAACTTCTTATGTGATTAAAACCCCTGAGGAAATATTGACCAACTGAAAAAGGACAGAAAGACATTTTGCAATTCTTATTTACTAACTTCTAAGTAAAATTTTGTAACTTCTATGTAAAAATGTTGATAAGCATCATAATTATTCTAGTTCCCTGAACACCAGGAATAACTTCTGTATGCATAAAAATGTTTCCAAATTCCCGCTTGTACAGATGCCTCTGTGGCAGGACTTGCTTTCTCACTTGAAGATGTAACTCTCCCTTTATTGACTTTACAATGAATTCTGCCTTATTTCTGAAGGGCTTATGTGTCTTGGTTGAATTCCTTCACCAAGGGCATAAAGAACCAAGGCCCAAGGAAATGAAGATCTGGTTCCTCACTGCTATAGGAACCGGCTTCCCAGTAACTACTCCATTTTGGTTTGGTTCCATTTACTGGAGCATTGTGTAGAAGCTATGTCCAATGAAATTATCTCCCCTTAATTGTGTTTACCCCTTTGAACACTCATCTAAAACCCTTGGGAGAATATAGTCCACCAAAGAGATGGCAACAAGGACTACCAGTAGAGGGCTGGGGATATAGCTCAGCAGCACAAGCGCCTACCTGGTAAGCACAAGGTCCTGAGTTCGATTCCCAGTTCCAAAATAATAATAATAATAATAATAAGGACTGTCAGTAGAATAACACCAAGAACTGGTGTCTGCTTCTTAGCCAAGGTCTTCACAACCCTAAGCAACTAGAATAAACAAAATGAAACTAAACATTACTAGGTATGAAAAGCTACAAATAGTCTCTGATATCAAAGGGCAGTTAATAGAGAGATTTTTACATTTATGTTCAAAATGTATTTTCTTGGCTGGGGATTTAGCTCAGCGGCAAAAGCACCTGCCTGGCAGGCACAAGGTCGTGAGTTCGGTTCCCGGTACCGGAGAAAAACCAAAAACAAAACAAAACAAAACAAAATGTATTTTCTTGGTTTTCAGTTTGAATGCCCTGGTTATGGCATTGGGTGCTTTAGTGACCTCTCTAGGGGCTCATACAGCAGATACAAGTGTTATCCTCTAGAATTCACAACAAATCCATCTCTAGCTTGTAGGATTTCAAGAATAGGGCAACTTTTAAATACTAAAAATTTTAAGGGCAATAAATGGGACTGTGTCTGATATTTAAAAAGACAACTGAATTTTCTACAGAGGTATAATTGTTGTCTATATTTGCCCTGAATTTTACCAAAGATAATTATTGTAAGCATGTTTGTTTGAAATTATATCATTGACTTGATTATTTTCATAAGTGTGGCAAGAACATGAACTAATGCCATTAGTCTCTTTTTAAGTCTATTTCTAAGGAGTTTCAAATTAGACTTTAAAATGGTATCCAGGCTAGCAATCCCCATCGAGCAATTGCCAGTAGACTTTACCAGTAACATTTATAGATTTGGGTGAATTCTTTTTTTAGATTGCAGGATCTTTTCCATAAGACCAGCAAGCCCTTACAGCCAAACACCAGGGCAGTCTAAGCTTTTGTAAGGTAATCAGTTTTTCTTATTACATCTTATTTTAGTTTAGTTTTTTTTTTGTTGTTTTTTTTTTTTTTGTTTTGTTTTTCTGGTACCGGGAATTGAACTCACAACCTTGTGCTTGCCAGGCAGGCACTGTGCCCTTGAGCTAAATCCCCAGCCCCTACATCTTATTTTAAAGAGAACAAATTTTTTACTAAATTCATGCAAATAGCTATATTGCCATGAAAAAGAGATCACTCACATATACTTTCTGAATTGTAGAGGGATCAGGGAATAAATAAAGTATATGCTTCAGTTTTGATGATAAAAATACATGTTATCAAAATTCCCTAAGTTATAGGTAGCTCAGGAAAAAAGAGCAAGTTTCCTAAGTCTAGAAAATAACATATTAAGTGATGAGCAAGTTTTAAGTCCATAAAAAATTATTATTTATCACTTTATTCAGTTTCATGTAATTAACTCTTGATGGATTACTAGTTGTATGAACCAATCAGTATCTTCATAAGAATTCTGAAAACTCATAACCAGTCCCATTGTATGATCTTAAAGTTATCAGAAACCTGTACATGTACATATCAGAATTCTTTCTATGCAATCCTTAAAGAAAAAGCATTGTAGGATTACACTTGCTTGCAAAAGTTTTCAGGAGAGCAACAGAATAAGATAATTAATGGCCTGTGAAAGACAAGACAAAATGTCAAGGTTAGAAGTCTGAGGAGAGCTCATTGTAATGTAATTGACAAGGAAATTTGGTCATCTACATGCAATATAGTATTTTAACATAAGTCACCAAGATTATGGCTAGTTACACTATAAAAATGTTTTAAGAAACATAATACTGGGACACTGGTATATTTTGTTTTGTTTGTTCATTTTTTGTAGTATTGTGGATAGAATATAAGACCTTCACATGCAGTCCTATCATTTATTATTTTTGCGACAGGATCTCACTAAATTGCACAGGGTGGGCTTGAATTTCTCACCCTCCTGCCTCAGCCTGTCAGAGTGCTGAGATTATTGGTGTGTACCACTGTTCCTGGATGGAACACAGATAAATAACATTTATATATGATGAATAACATTTATATATATATGATGAATAACATCTATACAATACAAAAGTTATTACTTATTTATATTTTTCCCGTGCAAATTCAATATGTCAAACAGTGCTATTTAGTTTACTATATCTCTTTTACAAAGGATGAGAATCTATTCTTTTGGCAAATTTCAAAGTGTGAAAAAAATTTGGAGTTTGATTTGGTGAACTTGTCAGAAGTGTCACAATTTAAATAGGATCACATGTCACTGTGAAACAATACCAAAGTGACAAAAGAAAAATTTTAAAGTAAATAAAGTTACAGAGAAAGTTAGCTGCTTTGAAAATAGAGATAACTCATTTTTCTTAAGTGGTTTAAGGGTAATAGAACACAATGCAAAGTGCAAGAAATTACATAGATAAAACACAAAATCTTTGTTTCTTAGGCAAATTACTTATGAGGCAGAGAAAGCCGGGTGTGGTGGCACACGCCTGTAATCCCAGCAATCGGGAGGCTGAGGCAGGAGGACTGTTGCAAGATCAAGACCATCCTGGGCTACAAAGTGAGCTCAAGGCCAACCTGAACTGCATAGTGAGAACCTGTCTCAAAAAACAAAAACAAAACAAAAAAAGAGGCAGAGAAAAACTACATTTTTCAAATCAATAATTCAACAGAACTTTGTCATTTTGACAGAAAATTAACTTAATAGTTTTGTCCCGGCCCACAGATAAAGTCAACGAGGACCCTAGAGGAGGAGTGGGGATGATAAAGGGACAAGAGACACGAAGAATGGAGACAAGACAGTGTTCTGATCAAGTCTCATTTATTGGCAGGAAGTGCTGTGCTTATATAGGGCACGGAGAAATGCAGAAGTTCTTAAGGCGGGAGTAACCAAGTAACCGGACAAAGGCGGGAGTAGCTAGGTAATGGTGGGCAGTCCTAGTTCTAGAGGCAGGAGTATCTAGGTAACGGTGGGCAGTCCTGACTTAGAGGGAAAGGCGCGTCTCTTGGGGGAAGTAGGCGGGATAACAGAAACTTATCTCAGACAACAGAAACTTAATGCTTAAGACGGCTACTAATATACAATGGAGGTCAGTCAGGGTCTCCCACATAGCTTTATATTAATATACTTTAGATACAATCTAAAAGGAAATACGGAATATAGTGCATATAGTTACATCCATGTTATGTAAAAAAAAAATGTATCTGGAATGAAAGGGAAAAGCAAAAAACACAAATAGTGGCCATCACTATTGAGAATAAGTGTTATTTGTCCAGATATTGCTAATGTATTCACATTTTCTGCAATAAAAAAACTCTTTATAGAAAATACTAATTTACCTTCATGAGTTTAAGATTGGTATATTTTATAATTTTAACCAGTGTTATTACTGATAATGCAACAGAGGTATTTATGAGCTGTATTCCTGGGGCATGAAGAGCTGCTTCCCACAGGACAAGACAATGAAAGCTCAACAAATCCAGTTTCCTTATTCATTTATTCAAGAGAGCACTGAAGAAGCATGCTTTTGTTCTTTCTCCCATAACAGCTTTCTAACTGCCAAGTAGCTCCCACATAGATTTGATGAGCATGTGCTCTTTTCAGCAATAGGTGCATTCAAAGAGGAGCAGAAATTTCATCTAAGGAATCCTGACAAACAGGCATAGGCACCATCGCACATCATCGAGTGGTGCATGAACATGGATCACGACGAAGTCCCCTCCTCATTCACAAGTCAATGATTTTGATGTAGAATGTTCTGCTTATTCTCTGCCTATTACAAAGTGTACTGCACATCTAGGTGTCCTCAGATGCTTTGATCTGGGAAATATATCCAGTCTTCCCTGAGGAGGCAAAGACTCTAGAAAGAATATTGTTCAATAATGTTCATGTCCAAAGTGTGCAAATTTTCATTTCTAGAAAGACAGAGTTTATGTACTTTGCCGTATTCCTACCACTAAATCTGACACAACATCCTCATTGTATGGAAAGCAAACATGAGAAGACCCTGAAAACCAGAGTGAAGAAAGCAAATGGGAAAGGGATTAAAGAAATGATCAGGTGTGGGTTTTCTAGATGTTCTCTTGGCTTTGTAATTCAGAGTTGTAGCTAACAAAATCAGCAACATAGAAATGTCAACAGACTCAAGTGAAAAGCATCCCAACAAAAGCTTATTATTTCCAATCAAAGGAGGAGGAAACATCCAGGCAAGGCAGAAATGCTTAGGTAATAGCACTCTGCCAATGTCCAGCACCATGGAAGAGACCCTGAACTCACATTTGCCAGTGTGCTCCCAGGGGCACTGACCTTCCACCAGAGTCCTCAGAGAAGGCAGAGTAGAAACTGGCATGTTCACTCCTGCCTAGTGGTCATGAAGGCTTCATTCTCTGTCCCCAAGGTGCCAGTGGACACCATATGGGTAGCCTGGATCTCACCCAGCCCTGACAAGGACCGCTCCTTACCCCAGTGGATAGATGTCAGCAGTGACCACATGAAAAGCAGTCCTGAAGCACTCCTAGGGCTCCCTGACAGTGTGGTTTCCCTGGAAGCCTAGTACAAGTATAAAACGCCATGCTTCTCAGCAGTAATAAGAGATTATTACTGGGTGTGCACAGAGTTTGCAGAGAAGGGCTCACTTCTATCCTCTCTTTGCAGTAATCTAGCATCCTCAGCCTCTCTTCTCCCTACTGGAGTGGTTGGACAGAAAGTTGGCTAACAGATTTAAGTGAGACTCATTAAAAATCACTTACCCCCATACTTACCTACCAGGGGAGACACCATGATCATGAAAGTGGTTTCGGGGGGGGGGCGCTTATGCATTGCACTCCAGATCTGCTAACCCTTGTGATTTCCCCAAATGTGGGAAACTGGACAGCATAATTTCTGGTAGTGGGAAACTGCGTTCACACTTTCCTGTGTTAAAAGAAGCCACTCCTTCTTACAAGAGCTGGGAAAAACTCAGCTTGAATGAAAAAGACAATCAATAGAGACCATAACAAAAATGTTAGAGATGCTAAAATGATCTAGGAAGCTTTAAAGGAGTCGTGATTAAGTTGCCTTGCTGAGTAATAACAAACAGGACTGAAATAACTGAAACAAATAATTTCAGCAAAGAAATTAAAATGTATACAACAAGCAAATGGAAATTTTAGAATTGGAAATTATAAATTCAATTAAAAAATAAAAACTCAACAGGTGGACTCCACACCATGGGAAAATGTATTAATAAACATGAAGATAAAAAAACAGCAGACACTCAATCTGAGCTATATAAAGAAAATAGAAAATATATTTAGCAGACTCTCAGGAACCTATACTATTATAACAAAAGACCTAATATTATGACATCTTAGTCACAAAGAAATCTGAAAATTTTCCAAACTTGGCAAAAGATATAAACCTACAGATTCTAAAAGTTATACAGCCCCCACTGATTTAGCTTTGACTGCTGGGTGATTTGTTGTTGTTTTTTTGTAAAAAAAAAAAAAAAAAAAAAAAAAAAAAGCAGTTTATTTCTAAATTTCTGGATATTGGAAGTTCAAGGCCTAGATGCCAGCATGGTCCACTTCTGGTAAGAACCCATTTCTGGGCTGCAGACGGCTGGTTTCTCGCATCCTCATGTAGGAGAAATCAGTAGGCGAAACCTCACGTCTTTTCTCAAGGGCACTAATAACAATATGAGAACACTGTCCTCATGATTCAATCTGACCCTTACTCATCTCCAAAAACTCACATCTCAAAATATCTTCACACTGAGGATTAGGACTTCAACCTACAAACTTTGGAGGGGCATAAACAGTTCATAACACCAACAAAGATACACAATGAAGTCCACATCAGGGTACACTGCTGTCAAATATCTGACAGCAAAAGAAAGGGAAAAGTCTTGAGAACAGCTACAGAGAAATAGCTTATTTGTTGAAGGGAGAAAATATGAAAGTGGGGAACATCATCAGAATACATGAATGCTATAAGGAAGGCACACATTTATTAAGCACTGCAACGTAAGTGTCAATTCTGATTTCAGTATCTGGTGGATTTATCTTTCAAAAATGAGAAGGAAATAAAGAACTGGGTGAAAGAGAACTAAGAAACCTTCCCAGCAGACTTGTTTTTTATAAATAAAGACTTTGAAACACCAAGAAATAAAGAATAATGGCAAGGAGGGAAATATGGGCAAGTACCAAACACTCTCTTTCCCCTTTATTATCTTAAATATATTGGACAGTGTCTTGGTTACTTTTTTTTGTTGCTGAGACAAAATACCCAAAGCCCAAAATTAAGGAAGGAAAGGTTTATTTAGCTCACAGTTTGTAAAGGTTTCAGTCCATAATCAGCTGGCTCCAAGACAGGGTGGCATGGCACAAGGACAGCGGTGCAAGGTGGCAAAAGACAGCAAAAGCAGCAAGAGCAAAAGGGGTGGGGGGAAAAGCCTCTTTTTCCTTCTTATATTGTAAGCAGGCTACCCCAACTCAGGGGGCATGTAGCACTCACATGATTTCTATGCCCTCCTCTTGCACAGGCTCATAAGGAATGTAAAGTAAGACCCCTGCCTCCTGCTAACTTAGTTAACCTTTTAAACTTCTCAAATTGACACAATGAACAACATCCCAGAGGAGTCAGGGAGTGTCCTTTTCACCCCAGGATGTGGAACTGCTGAGTCACCTAGCCAAGCCTCTAGACTCCTCAAACTGACACAATGTATCAACCATAACAATCCACCCCTTGTCAACTTGGCAACCAGACACAGTTCTTTAAACTAGTTTTCAGACATAAAGACATTATTTTTATCATTTTACAATCTGAACATTATAACACAGGTTTAACAATCTTTAAGAGCCACTATGAAGCCTATCAACATTGTATTACATTAGAACCATAACCTTTCACTCCCCCACAAGATTCATGCACTTGCCTTTATGCAAAAGACATTCAGTCCATTAGCATGAGTTGCCGAAGTCCTAACAGTTTTAGCATTGCTGAAAAGTCTAAGCCCCAAGTCTCCTCAGAGATATAAAGCAAAGTCTTTAGTTACAAGCCCTTATATAAATGAAAAGTTAAACACTTTCAACATTTAATGGCACAAAATAAACATTTCATTCCAAAAGTTACAAACAGGGGAATACAAAAGAATGGGATCAAAGCGAGTCCAAAATCCAGCAGGGCAAACATTCAGTCCTGTAGTTTCATGTCCAGCATCTGAAGCAATCTGTGGTACATTGTGAGCTCCAAAGGACTTGTGTGACTCCACTCCTATGGCATTCTGGTGGTTATAGCTCCCACAGCTTCTCTCTTAGGCCTGCTTTATTGCCTCCTTACAGCTTTCCTTAGACAATCTAAAAAAGCAATTTTTTGCTTTTTTAAACCTCTGGGGTCTCCACTGTATGTTTGGTTTCTCACTCACAGCTTCACACACTGCCCTCTCAGGGGCACCCTGCCTGGCCTCCCAGACCTTTGTAAATCTAGCTGGAAGCCTTTTTAACCTCAGAACTCTTACATTCTGCATGCACCTAAAACCAGTCCTATATGGATGATGCCAAGGTCCGCTGCCACCTGGAGCAGTAACCAGGCTTTCTTCTCTCTTGGCTGTTAGAGTCAAGTGCCTGTATCACTGAGAACTCTGAACCTGATTCTGAGGAACAAAGTTTCTATGTTGTTGCTGTTCTGGAACATGGTGCTGTGTGGCTTTCTCCTCAAAGCAAAGTCTTTCATCTTTGCAGGTTTAAGGCTGAAAAGGTTGGAGACTTGCTGCTTTTTGTGATGCCCTCAGGCCATCTTTTATATTTTTCTATTCCTTCTCAGCAACTGAGATCTCCTCAGCTCTATCTTTGCACCCTACAGGTTTACTGGAGCTTTCTTTCTGGCCAAACTCACAACATTTTAAAGCACCCTACTGGGCTCTTTGCTCTTGATTCTCAACATAAACCTGGCTAAAAGCCCCCAACAATAGCCATCCCACTGCCCCAACATTTGACTGCCTTGAAATTTCTTTTGCCAGATTAATAAGTCCACCACCCTTAATCTCAGTTTCAGGAAAAGCCTCTGGACAGGAGCAAATTGCAGATAAACCTTCCGCCAAACCATAACACACATCATCTGGAGTCCAACAACCAGTGCAATCCTTCTTCCCAGCAGAAACCCCCCAAACCCAGTCTTTACCAGCAGGATTTCTATCAGCCTTCTGGTCTTCTGAGCTTTGACCAGAATCTCCCATACAGAACAACTGAAGGTGTTCTAGCACTTCTCTTTCAGGTGAAATCTCCAAAACTTTCCAAACACTTCTCACAAGCCATTTCCAAAGCCTCTTGAACTACACAGTCAGATATACTTACAGTAACTACCCCACTCCTTGTACCAAATTTTGTCTTGGTACTTTTTTGTTGTTGTTGAGGCAAAGTTCCCAACACCCAAAATTAAGGAAGGAAAGATTTATTTAGCTCACAATCTGTGGAGGTTTTAGTCCATAATCAGCTGGCTCTAAGGCAGGATGGCATGGCACAGGGGCAGCAGTCCAAGGCAGCAGAAGACAGCAAAAGTAACAAGAACAAAAAGAGGGGAACAAGCCTCATTTCTTCCCTTACATTGTAATCAGGCTACTCCCACCCGGGGGTGTGTAGCACTCACATAATCTCCATGTCCTCCTCTTGCACAGGCTCAGGATAAATACAAAGTAAGACCCTGGTCCCTCTGCTCAGTCATTTAGTTAACCTTCTAAACTTCTCAAATTAACACAATGAACAACATTCCAGCGTGGTGATGGCATGTCTTTTTAACCCCAGGATATAAAACTGATGAGTCACTTAGCCAAGCCACTAGACTTCTTAAGTTGATACAATGTGTCAATTATAGCAGACAAAGTGAAATGTATCATGGCCATGTACAAAGAAAAATATTCAATCAATCACATTATAAACAGAGGAGAGTGAAGGGACAATGAGGAGGATGAAATTTCTACATTACTTAAAGTGGCAAAATGTTGACCTTGTTAGACTGTCCTCATATATATGTAATGGAAAACCTACAGCACTCCTGAAAAAATCTATACAAATAAAGACACATAAAAATATTTTATATAAACCAAAATGGATGAACAAGATAATTTTTTAAGTTGCACACAGGAATGCAAACTGTGTAGAAAACTGGAAAAAATAAGCAAGAAACATAAGGTAAAATGGCAGATTTAAGCACCATATATCAATAATTGCATTAATGTAAACTTCCAAAGTAAGCCAAATGGTTAAAAATTGGGGAGTTTTCCTTCTCCACTGCTGATGGGAGTGTAGACTGGTGAAACCACTGTGAAAATCAATGTGGAGAGTTCTCAAAAAATTAGGATTAGAAGTCCCACTTAACCCAGCTATTCCCCTTCTGGGTATTTTCCCAGAAGAATTAAAAACATCATACCATAGCAATATATGTGCACCCATGTTTATAGCAGCACAATTTGTCACAGCTAAATCTTGGAAACAACCCAAATGCCCATCAGCTGAGGAATGGATAAAAAAAGATGTGGTATTTTTATACAATGGAGTATTAGCTATAAAAAAGATAAACTTGGGGCTTTCATAGGTAAATGGATGCAACTAGAGAGCACATGAACAAGTGAAATAAATCAGACCCACATGTGTAAACATCATATTGTCTCCCTAGTGTAAGAACCTGAAAGAGTGAATAAAACCCAAAATGTACAATAGATATTATGAAAGGGAAAGATATTGCTGAAAAGAAGGAACAACTGGGATGAGAGAAAGAAGAAAAAGAAAGAAGGAAGGGGGAAAAAATATATATATATACCTGGGATAACTGTACTGCCAATGTCTAATGGTTTATTGAAAGGTGTAGGAGACCGTGGCTGACCTCCACTGTATATTAGTAGATGTCTTAAGCATTAAGTTTCTGTTATCCTGCCTACTTCTCCAAAGAGACGCACCTTTCCCTTTAAGTCAGGACTGCCCACCGTTGCCTAGCTATTCCGGCCTCTAGAACTAGGACTGCCCACCGTTACCTAGTTACTCCCGCCCTTGTCGGGTTACTTGGTTACTCCCGCCTTAAGAACTTCCCTATTTCCCCGCGCCCTATATATACGCAATACTCCCCGCCAATAGATGAGACTTGATCAGAATCCTGTCTTGTCTCCATTCTTCGTGTCTCTTGTCCCTTTATAATCCCCACTCCCCTTCTAGGGTCCACGTTGACTGTACCCACGGGCCGGGACAGAAAGGAACAGCTAATGCTTAATTTTTAAAATTTTGTTTGTTTTTTCAACTAATTTTGCATGCTTATAGCTGGTAATCTGAACAACTAATTTGAAAGCAACAATATGCAATATAACAACCATTGGTGAATTCCTACCATCTTGTCTAGTGAAACTCTGTATTGCTAACAAAATAATTGAGGAGTTTTCATCTTAGAGAAAGAATAGATTGCACTATCATCAAAATTTACTCTCTCTCTCATATATATGTATATATTATTTATAGTATACATAAAACACTATTTTTACTTCATAAAATTAATTTGTGGTACAGCCTAGTTTTGTACAATTAATAACTTTGTATAAAATATGTATATATTGCCAATAACCTGTGGGAGGCTCTCAGCACAGTCTTTTCCCACAAACAGGAGCCTTTACTGGAAAGAGCCCTCAGGAAGGTAGAAGCCAGGACTCCATTCGGCTGCTGTCAGTACACAGGCTGTCTCAGGCTTTGCTCTTCCTGAATCTACACTGTTCCTAGAGGAGCTCGTCTATGCCGGTGGCTTCAACTGCCACATACACCAGAGCCAGCCATCTGCATGGCCAACATGTCCACAATTTCCTTCAACCAACAGGAGGCCACTCTTACATGACTCATTCATACTTGAAATATGACTTTTTCCATCCTGCATAGATACTTATGAAGGCATATGGAGCCCACCCACCCCTTTTCTTGGTTAAATGTAACAAACCACCCTAATAGCCATCATAAAATTTCAAGCCTAGTCTGCTTGAAATGAAAACAAAATCAGGGAGACTGGATAGTAACTAACACAGCAGAAACAGTCCCATCATCTCAAAAGAGACGGAGAAAACCTTGCAACTACTTTCTATTTAGTGGAAAAGCCCTGAGACGAGGAGCTTGGCAAAGCCAAACTAAAGAGTCCTAGCCTCTGATGTGCTCTTGTACAAGCTCATCTAAGACTGAGGGATTTATGGCATGTCATTTAGGAATCACTGGAGAATGTGGAGTATTTCTCCCCAAGGCTAGCCAGTAAGTCAAAAATTGTGTAAATGAGCATTGCAATCATTGGTGGACTGTCTCCTGAAATGTATTAAACAGCAAAGAGAAACTTTCACATTGATTTGGTACAACTGACTCATTTTGCAAGAAGCTGAGCTCCTCAGTGGTGGACCCTGGTGAGCAACACGACTCCTAGGAGAACCTCTTACTCCCCACTGCAAATACACACACCACTGAAGGATTCATCTTCTCCAACTTAAAAACAGTGGCAATTAAAGAACATCTCTGCCACTGGAGTTTATCACCTACGCTATTATGTATATATATATGCCAAAGTACAAATATTTTCAATACCAACTCATTTTATATAAACTCATACATGCTACTTTCAAAAGTCTAGTGTGACCATAAAAAGAGCTGAGGTAGTTTTCACCCCTAGTGAATCAAACTGGATCGAGAGGAGTAAGATGCCTATGTTGTTGGCAATTTGATAATAGCTTCCCAAACCTCCTGTTCCTAGCACCAGAGACTGTGTGAAATTCCACATCAAAGGAGAGTTACGGCCGCTAATCAACTGAGCTTACAACAGAGAGATCATCCTGGATTATGCAGATGGCCTGTGGCAATTACAAGGTCCTTAAATGTGGAAGGGGAGGCAGAGGAGTGAATGTTAGGGTGGCGAGCTGGGACGGGAGAATGAACTGGTCATTGCTGGTTCTGAAGATGGAAGGGGACCACCGAACGTGGGTCAGAAAGTAGGGTTCTTCTCTCGAGCCTGCAGAAGGGAACTCAGCCCTGACACATGGATTCAACACCGTGAGAATCATTTCAGACTTTTTAGCTACAACACCATATTATAGTAAATGCAGGTTGTCTTAGACCACTAAATTTGTGGTAATGTGTTACAGCAGCAATAGGAAAACCCATATACTTCCCACATGTTCATTCCCAGCTTTCCTGTTGCCCTTGAACTTTGGGTCATGTTTATAAAGTAACAGGGATATAAAAGTAATACCGGTTTTAGTATCAGGCAACTAAGCGAGCTTTTCTCTCCAAATGAAGCCACTCTAAAAATGCAATTCCCATGAACATTTGTTGTGCCCAGACCGCATGAAAGCAGCTGAGAAATGCTCCTCCCCATGTGTGCACAGCGCACTCCGCCTACCAGGGACGGCTTCCTGGCTGATTCTCCTCCGCCCGCTACACCACATGTTTCCCCTGTTTTCTGAGATTAGACAGTTGCCTGTAGCAGAGTGGCTGGCAGGCTTCTTCAGAAACTCAGACTCTTCTTAGAAAGGGATGATTGTCACAGCTCCTGGAGAATTTGCTTCATTTTCTAAATGAAAGAAAAGCAAATCACAAGTCACAAAGGGAAACAGAACATAGTGCTTAAAAGAGCAGCTCCATCTTTGCTCACTAACCACTATGACGTAGGGTGCAGGAATTAATTTCACTTGGTGATTCTTTATCCTCCCTCCCTCTCCTTGTGCTTATTCAGGATATTTACACCCCATCCTGACATCCACTCTGTTGGATGAAGAAACCACTCTAAGGACTTCTGCAAAAGCTAAGAGGGAGGTGAAGTATTAAAGCTGGACTTCCTCCTTCAGAGGCCCTAGCTTTGGAGTTTGGAAGGGAGTTACATGCTCTGTTCATTAGAAAACCTGATAGCTTTGTTTTAGCCTCTCCCCCAGGTAAGATTCCATGGACTGGAGTGGAATCTGCATCCTAGAAAGACAGGAAGAAGAATCCTCAGAAAACGCAAGGAAAAGGTCCCTTTGTTACAGCCAGTTGGGCTTGGAAGATAAATGCCAGAAAGGAAAGATGTGGACTTTAACCTCCTTATTAGATTGTAGAGCTGATCTTAGCCCCTGGACACTGTGAAGTTTGGAACCCTTTTGCTGTGGACTGAGGTCAGGATCCAACAGTGTGTCTGTCGCTCAGAGAAGAGCAGGGCCCAGAGAGAAAATCTACAGAGGTGCACTGAGATGGCTTCCATTCATTTCCCCTGAGTGTCTAACCTGAGGCCAGCAGCGTCCCCCAGGTCAAGCAAATGCATTGGCAGCTGTAGCACTCTCCTTTTCCCAACCCCAAGGCACTTTGTCAGGGTTAAACTGCTACACTGGAAGTGACACAGATGTACTCAGGGGAAGAATTTGCTGAAATGTTTGTCTCCCCTCGTGCTCAGAAATCCTAAGAGCAGCGCTTGAACTGCGCATATGGTCAAGTGTCCTCCTACCCTCTCTGTTCTCCCCAGCAGTGCGTCCAGATAACTGAGCCCAGCACCTCTGCGAGAAGGTTATAAAACAGGACGAAGCGCCAGAGTCCCACTCCTCCAGTCTGTCCTTGACAGCCTGCAAAGACAAAGTCCCTCAAAGACAAAGAATACCAAAATGCTGTGTTGATCTTTGTCCTTACCTGTTCTCCAGTCACGAGCTCTTTGATTACGCTGTACTGGCATCTGGGAGAAATGCCATTTCTTTTTTTTTTTTTTCATTAATGAAGTTTACTGGTACATTTTAGGTGCATATAATGATCATATTCAAATAGGGAATTTGGACCTATACATGATATAACCTGATTCTTTTTTTCCAGTTCCCATATCCTCCCTTCAACCCCTCTTCCCTTCCCTACTTACAAAAGCTTGAAAGGGTATATTTCTTAATGTAAACTGTGCTGTGTCCAGGGAAGTTCTCCTCTTATTGAACACAGAAACATTTTCGGTCACCGTGATTGCCACAGTCAGAACCCATGTCCCGTGGGTGGGGCCCAGGACCCTCCCAGAACAGACTGGATGGCTCGGGCATGAAGCTTTTGCTTGCTCTTCAGTGAAACAGGAGAAGTCCCTGGTGTGTGCGGGCTGAGGCCCGGGGAAGTCATTAACTTATTCACCCACTGCTCCTGCTGGGGCTGTTGTGGGGTACAACAGCAAGGTGTCGCTCGTTGTACCAGTGAGACATATCGGGGAAGGAGACTATGAGTGTGAGAGCAAGGACGGAAAGCCGGACACCTCCCTTCTCACAGGTCCTTCAGGCCACCGAGGTAGTTTCCAGACTCCTGCTACTGCCAGTAACCCCTGGCTCACTCGGAACTGCGCCAGAACATAGATATCGGTAAATGTTAGTCATTATTTGTAGACATAAAAGCAGAACTACTTCAAAATTTACTTTTGTAGGTACAGCCTAGGTCATTTTTAGCAAAAATCTCGCACTTTCGTCAAACTGTGGAGGTTTGTTCGCAGGAATAGAAGCCACTGAAGTCTTCTGACCCCTTCACAAAGTGACAGAAAAGTGGAAAATAAGGTAAAATTGTGAAAAAGCAGTGGTCACATAGGACCATAGCCCTACATGAAGCTTTTAATGACATTCACACTTACCAAAGTCAACATTCACAAAGCTCTCTGGAGACTCATCTGGAAGAGAAAAGGAAGTGATTAACGCCATCCTTGTCACACCTCTGTCAACCCCACAGACACCAAGGATCTGTCCCCTACAGCATACCAGGAGCTGGGTCCTGAGATCAGGAGGGCAGGGCGGGCCGTGCAGGAAGTCAACAATGTCATTGTCAAAATGCTCTGGGAGATGCTTGCTCTTTCCTCAAATGTCACAGTGATTTTAGCAGAGGTTTAATCTCCTCAGATCCAAGCTGCAAAATCATCATCAAATATGTAAGTTACCATAGACATTCTCAAGAATAAGATATAAATAAAGAATAGGAACTGGGGAGTTCATGTAATTCCCCCAAATAACCTACAGTGGTATTTCAGTTCACACATTTAATTCGTTCCACAATTATGGGGAAGATGGCCATGGTTGTGCTCATCACCCAGCGCAAAGGTCTTGAAAGAAAGCAAATTTGTGCCTAGGGCTTCCACTCTCCAACTGAACTGTTTGCTATAAGAGACGTTGGGGAACCGAGATGCTATCTGTTCCACTGTTCCAAAAATATTTTAAAATATATGATAATTTAGTTTATCTATATTACTAGTTTCTCTTCATTCATTGAAAGGAAAGCTCTGTCCTTTTACTTGTTTGTTTCTTCTTAGCAAGAGAGAGTCTTTTTCTCTTACTAAGACTTATGCATTGAGTAACCTTCTGGCCATTCTTGTAAGATCACAATACCCAGTGTATTTACTATGGTTATTCTCTAATTATTTTGTCATGAAATTTCAGGTTTTTTTTCACTGAAAATGAAAGTGTTTTTCATGTGCAGTGTTTTTTAATATTTCTTCATTAGTATCTACTTGTATTACATTAAAATAGAAGAAAAAATTTTAAATGTTATAATAAAGAAAGAAAAGACATAAGCAAGGAGAGGGAGGCAGGATGTGATTTCTGCATGTGTGGAGACTGGACTGTGGTCATCTTCCTGGCTGCTCCCTCAGCACTGCTCTTGCGAAACTCTCTGTCAATAAAGCTTTCTGAGAAAATAAGCAGGAAGACAGGTGTGGCCCCCAGCCCACTGTAGGAACCCATTACCCCAGGAAAGCAGCCCTTCCTCAGGGTTTCCCTCCCGGCAGGCGCTGGAATCAGCAAGGCCCGCCCACGCCTCCTTTGAAGCAAGGCCCGCACTTACTGAAAGTCATGGCGTTCTCCAGGTCCGTGACTGTGGTAGACTCTGGCTGGTGGTCAGGTGGGGGGCAGTGGTGAAATCTCAGTCCACAGCTACCTCTGGATCCACATCAGCAGTTACCTTTAGATCATTCTCATAGGTCAGCGGCTGATTCTAGAGGAGGCAGAAAGGAAAGAACAGCTTGGGGACATCTCAGTGACAGCGCTTTTCCACACCCTTCCCGTCTCCGGCTGGACCCTTCCTCTGGGGAAAACACAGAGCATGAAGTGGTCCCTGATCCGTGTGGTCACACAAGCCTCTCTTCCCCCAGCTGTGCAAAGCCAGTGGTCACCACTTCCCAGGGGCTCCCCCGTGCTAATCCTTTGAGGGGCGAGGAGCAGTGGATATTGTGCCTCTGACTGTGTACTGTTCAGACCGCAGTAGAAGAAAAGTTCCAAGACGCCCCCTCCATAACGTTTGCAGAGCCCTGAAAGCTAAAAGCAAAAGCTCTAGTGGGAAGAGGACCGGGAGACGGAGGGAGGGAAAGAGGAGGTAAAAAGAATTAACATATGTTATAAATATGCACCAGCTCCCCACAATGAATGTATCCCTACATGCTACAAGCATATGCTAATAAGACTAAAAAATAAATAAAAGCGAAAACTAAAGGATTAAGGAGCCAGGAAAATGGCTATTTCTAAATACAAGCAAACTGGAATTGAGTCCAAAAAGGTGTCACTGTGACTATTTTTCCATTCAGTAGATTCTGCCCAGGACTCCATTTGTGGTGTGTCCCACCAGAACACCCAGGCCTAATGTCCTGAGGCTCTTTAACCTTTTAAGCATCAGAACCATGAAGGTCTTGGAGCAACGAGCAGGCCTCTGTGGTCGGGAGTGAAGGTGGACGCACAGGCAGTTGAGGGGGGTGGACACACGCCCTGTCACAGGGGCGAATCACCACCTCTCTCATGTTCTCACTTTACTCCTCCCCTTTTTAATCAGTACGTGTCTGCAATGCATAATAAATACTTCCATCATGGGTGTCAAGATGTATTATGTCCTGTTCTTGCCACCTTCTGAACCATTTCTGTAAGTGCTAGCTCAGGAGTGTTTTCAGTTGCTGTATTTTAACTGTGTCAATGTCCTGAATTGATTCAAAACTTGTACCTTTTGTGCTCATTTTGACTTTACTGAAGTAGCAGAAGGTGCATAGTGCCAGCTCCTGTGAATGAGATGAGTAAAGACACGTCATAAAAGTGTTATTTGACAAAAATTGCGGTAAGTATTTGATCAACAAAAGATAATCATTAATTATAGTGAATGCTTGAATTTTAAAAATTTATTACAGTAAAAGACACATTGTTATTAAACTTTCTGTAAGTTCTCAGTATAGTCCCCATTGCTCTGAGTACACTTTTCCCAATGTCCTTGACAATGTGAATTTCCTATACCTTTTTTTTTTAATTTAAACATTCACTGGATTTTTCAATCATCCCTTGTATATGCTATAGAGTTGTGCACAAAAGAAAAAGAAGAAACATCCTGTTTGAGATTATCAAAATGGGGTCTATAATGAGCAAAGAGAAACAAGAAATTTTAGGAGTATGAACATGAAATTTTCTGCCAGTATGTCACAGCATCTAAAGAATATTTAAATCATATATTTATTAGAAGCAAAAATATCAAAGGCTGCAAAGACACTGAGAAATGAAGTAGAGCAGCACACAATTGTATTAGTATGAGAGGAATGTTAGGATGATAAGGAGATTTCCATTTTTTTAACTGAAGATGCATATATTGGCCACAATCAATTCATTAACCACCATTTTTGATACCATTGTAGTGGAAAATTTTAAAACTATAGCTTCATAATTGGGCCATCAAACTCAGCAGGCTTAACCCAGCTGCAAATCAGAGATAGTTTGACTCAGCTCTAAGTGACCAGCTGCACAATGCTACACACACATCTGTTTCAAGGACTATCTACCTGGGGCAGAGTGGCCCTACCAAGGTCACACTATATCTTACCCACTTGCCCAGGCCCTGACTTCCCCTGGACCTTCCTGCTTCATGATAAATGGCCCCCTCCAATTAAACCTGCCCCAGACACATCTGTCTGATAACATGTGACCAAATATATGTGACTAATTATAGACTAACCTGTTATCAACTCTTTACTCCTGCTTATTAAACATATATGAATTGCTATTGTACTCTAAGACATGGCTGATGATTTGGACCTGGTTCCCATCAACCCATCCACATTAATAAAAGTTGCCTTCCAAACTTCTTAGTGAAGAGCGTTTTCCATCCAGTTCATTACAGTTCCTAGAACACTATCATAGTATCACTTTAGGTACAATTGTGCAGTTTTATTTAACTTCTCATTGTGTGTGTTTCCTCATCTGTAAAATATAAAAACTACATTACCTACTTTAGGGTGAGGAGTTAAGCAGAAAGGAGAAAAAAAGGAATCATCAGCAGGAAAATAATGCAATGACAGCAATAAGTCGATTCCTTTTGGTAAGAACTCCCAATGTGAATGGTCTCCACTCCCCAATCAAAACTTACTGCATACAAAAACATACTGAATTCAAAAATAATACATAGACTAAATATCAAAGAGGAAAACAATATTCCATGCCATGTGAGCCCCAAAGCAGGGAGGAGTAGCTATCCCATTTTCAGACAAACTGGATTTCAAAACAGTACTGATCCAAGGGAGCAAAGGAGTTCACTACATAAAGGTTAAGGGAACAATTCAATGGAAATAGATAACAATTATAAATATATATGCACTAAATGCCAGTGCACTCAACTTCATGAAACAAACACTCTTGGGCATAAAAGATCAGATAAACATCAACACAATTAAATAGTGTGGCACCTCAATACCTCACTATCACAGGTGGAAAGATAAACAAGGACAAAAAATCAACAAAAAAATCAGAGTTGAATCACACCCTTAAAGATATGGGTTTAATAAATATCTATACACAACTGTACCCAACAACAATAAATACACATTTTTCTCAGCAGCACATCAAACTTTCTCCAAAATAGACCACATAGTACTCCCTAAAGCATGCTTAAATAAATAGAAAAAAATCAAAATTATCCCATGCATATTATCACATCAAATTGTTATGACACTAAAAATCAACTTAAAATAAACTGTAGAAATATCGAAACATATGGAGATTAAACAATGCCCTCTTGAATACTCTATGGGTCACAGAAGAAATCAAGAAAGAGACTAGACAGCTCCTCAAATCAAACAATAATGCTAGTACAACGTACTAGAACCTGTGGGACACAATGAAAGCAGTCCTAACAGGAAAGTTAGTAGCTGTGAATACCCACAACAGAAGGACAGAACGAGCCCAAATAAATAACATAACACCCTAGAAAAGCAAGAAAAGCCTAAATCTGAAGTAAATATCAGGAAGGAAATTATAAAAATCAAAACACAAATTAATGAAATTTAACAACAAAAAAAGAAACAATGAATTGAAGAGCTGGTCCTTTGAAAGAGTAAACAAAATAAATGCTTAGCCAATCTTACCTGAAAGAGGAAAGAAAATACCTGCATTAATATGATCAGAAACCAAAAGGTAAATCACAATGGACACCACCAAAATTCGTAAGATTATTACTAGCTACTTCAAAAACCTGTACGCCAATAAGTTGGAGCATACAGAAGAAATAGATTTTTAGGTACAGTTGAAGTACAAACACTGAACCAGGAAGCTATAAAGACCTCAAATAAAATAATAACAGGTAATAAAATTGAAACAGTAAAAAAAACCCTACCAATTCTACCAGAATTTCAGAGGAGATCTGATTCCAATAGTCCTCAAACACTAATAAAATTGAAAGGAAAGGAGTACTATCAAAATCAGTCAAAGCAGCTAGCATTACTGTGATCCCAAAACCAGACAAGGACCCAATTAAAGATGAAAATTACTGTCCACCTCCTTAATGTACATAAGTGCAACAATCTTCAACAAGATCCTGGCAAACAGAATTCAACAGATCATCAAAACGATCACGTAGCATGAGAAGGTTGGGTTCACCCCAGGGATGTAAGTATGTAGGGGTGCAAGTTTCTATCAACATACATAAATCAATAAACGCAAAACATTATATAAACAGGAGCAAAAACGTAAGTCACGTGATTGTCTAAACAGGTGCAGAAAAAGCCTTTGACAAAATCCAACATCCATTCATGATAAAAACCCAGACGAAACTAAACACAGAAGGCCCTTGTCTTAATCGAATAAAAGCTATTTGTGACAAGCTCACTTCCAGTATCAGAAGAAACAAGGGAAAACGAAAAGCTTTTCCTCTGAAACCAGAGCGTGACAATGAAGCTCACTATAAAAGTTCTTATTCTTGGTACTCGACTCTTTAGCCAGGGCAATCAGGCGACAGATAAAAATAAGAGGATTATGTATTTTTGCTTTAAAAAAAAAAAAAGAGGTCGATTATTCTCTTATAATCTTGTTTTGAAATTTTATAGCATTGTTTATGTTGTTCTCTTTAAAATAAAAAAATAAATAAAAAGAAGTCAAAATATTGTTATTTGTGGGCAATGTGATCCTTTACATAGAAGACCCAAAAAATTCTAACCAAAGACTACCAGAACTAATCAACAAATTTTGCAAGAAAACAGAATATAAAATCAACTCACAAAACCTCAGTAGCATCAAGAAAAACTAAATACTTAGGGATTAACCTAAACAAGGAAGTCAAGGACCTCCATACAGTAATCTACAAAAGGAGATTGGAAAGGACATCAAGAAAATGGAAAATGTCCTCTGTCCCTGAACAAGCAGTATTGTCAAAATGGCCGTACTTCCAAAACTGATATACAGATTTAATGCAATCCCAATCAAAATACCAACAGCATTCCTCACAGAACTAGAAAAAAACTAGTAAAATTATGAGGCAATCATAAAAGAAGCAAAAGAACAAAAACAGCCCTGGGCAACAGAAGTAAAGCAGGAGACACTGCAATTCCAGAATTGGAGTTATATTACAAATCTACAGTGATTAAAAAAAAAAACCAGCACTGTAATGGCACGGAAACAAGACCTGCAGATCACGGAACAGAACACAGAACGCAGCAACAACCCCACGCACTGTCACCCAGACTTCAACCTTCAGCAAGGGGGCCACAAACACATCCTGGAGAAAAGATAGACGCTTTAACAAGTGGTGCTGCCAGAATTCACTATCCACATGCAGAAGATGGACTCTAGGCCATATCTCTTACCCTGTACTAAGCTAAAATCAAAATGGATCAAAGACGTAAGCATTAAAACAGAAGTAATCTGCTGGAAGACTAAATGGCTAAAACTTGAAGAAAGCCATACGCAAGGACTTTTTGAACGGAACTGCAATTGTACAAGAAATAACATCAAGAATCAACAAAAGGGATCATATCAAATAAAAATGGTTCTGCACAGCAAAGGGAACAACCAACAGAGTGAAGAGATAACCAAAAGAATGGGGAAAAATAATTTTCCAGGTACTCCTCTGAGAGAGGACTAACTTCTAAAATATACAGTATAAAGAACTAAAAAAAGTTAGACCCCTCCAATTAAAAACTCAATCAAAAAAAGGCAACTGAAATGAATAGACACTTCTCAGAACAATAAGTACAAATGGCAAATAAATATATGAAAAATTGCTCATCTCTGGCCATTAGATGATGCAAATTAAAACAAGGAAATTCCATCTTCAGAAAGACTGGGTTTCATTAAGAAATCAAATAATAACAAACACTGGCAAGGCTGTGGGGGAAATGGGACGCTTCTACATTGTTGGTGTGGATGTAAACTAGTGCAACCACCATGAAAATCCCTGGAGAAATTCCTCGTAAAGCCAAAAATGGGAATGCCATTCAACCCAGCTATTCCCCTCTGCGCATCTTCAGAAAAGAGTTAAAGACTTCATATTTCAGTGATATTTCCATGCCCATCTTTCTAGCAGCACAAGCCACAGTAGCTGAATCTTTAAAATGGCCTGTATTTTCATCAGCAGATGAATAGATAAAGAAAATGGGGTGTTTATGCACAACACAGCTCTACTCTGCCATCAAGTAAGATAAATTGGAATCATTTGTAGGAAAAAGAACACACCTTGAGACCATAGTTTTAAGTGAAATACGTCAGACACAAAAGTTTAAATATTACATGGTTTCTCTTATATGAGAAAACTAGTGTAAGTAATTTAAAGAGCAAAATAAAAGGTAGATAATAAGAAATATGGAAACAGATCTTTGTGAATGAGACGAGGACCAAGAAGGACAGAGAGAGGAAGGAGAACTAAAAAGAATTAAGGTGTCTTATGTCCATGGACCAACCCCCCACAATGCATGCAATCATTATGTACTGCAAGCATGTACTAATAACTGTTTTTAAAAATTAAACAAAAGCAAACAAAAAACTGTTGTACCTATCTTAGAGCATTATGTGAAGATTAAATGGGACAATTCACATAAAGCGCTTAGCTAGAGCCTAGCAGCAACCACTGGTCAAAAACTTGGAGGGTGAGGTTTTCAGCTAACATTACATGAAAAGCTGATTAACATAAATGCTAACAAGGGGACTGAGCATAATTACCAGTGTAGCACTGGGAGCACAGTACCCACTATGGGTTCAGTTGATCACCAAGCCAGTTCCCCAAAGCCTGTCCCCCATCATCTCTGCCCTTCCATTCTCCTCCGTCAGGTGACTTTTCCACCTCATGTCCCAGTGCTGGGCACCTGCCTAACATGTAGGGCAGCACCATTGTGCCCCAGCTCTTACCCGCTCTGACAGCAAGGCGAGCACAGTACACAGCCGTAGAACCAACAGCAACAGCAGATATTTACGTGAAGCTCACCACGACCAGGTCTTGTTCCAAATGCTTTAATTTTGTTTAATCAGTGATTAAGTCTATCCCAAAGCTGACTACCTGTGGAAAAAATCCATAAGCACTTCCATATTTTTAACTTGTTTTATTGCCACAAGTTTATCAAGTAAGTCCTTTGTCATTTTGCACATGAGGAAACTGGGGGAAACAAAGATTAAGCAATTTCTTCAAAGTCCAAGGGCCCACAAGTCATAAAGCAAAATTGTGTAGAGGCAGCATCTCCTTCCACATGAATGCTTCTGACCACTTTTCTCTGTTGGTCATTAGCCACCTGTTATGGGTGGAGCAGGGGCTGGGCTGTGTCATTAACAAGTATATTCTCAATAATATTTATCTCTTAATGTTTGAGGGACGTATCCTTTAGACTTCATTTTTCTCCTGCTCACACACCTAATTTTGTACCTTCTCAAATTTTGGATCAAGTAGATGCTCAGATTCCACGGATAAAATGCCCCCAAGGCAGTTTTTCAAATGCTTCCGGAGCACATTTTCTACAACATGCTGAAGTTGCTGGGGGGGAGCCCGCCCTCTCGTGGTCACAGGTTAACATGCAGCCAATTGCAGCTTCCATGCGCTCCTTCCTGACCTTTCCTTCCTATTGCAGGCACTTTAGCAGAACACATATGAGAACAAATATTGAATTAAAATGTCTGTTTGAAATAATAGTGCATCTTAATGCACTCTTTTGTTTAGTTGAGTGGCAATGGTATCATTATATTAATGGAGCAAAACGTAAGATCACATTTGACATTTGGTTTCCCACTAGGTAGACATAGGCCATACAAGTGTAATAGGCATTTTTAAAATACATGCTATTTGCATATCTTATGTCTTTCAGAAGAGATTGAAAATGACAGCCTTAGAAATTTTTTTAAATAAACGCAGGACCATGCAGTTGCTGTGAAAGCCATCACGAGCCTGTACATCTCCAAGCTAATGGACTCCAAGCTAACAGTAAAGATATTCCCTTTTTTTTTTTTTTTCCTTTTTTCTCAATAGACTATGTAACCGGTGAGAAACTTTTGAGTGTAAGTAATAAATCACAGATCACTCATGTTTTCTTTAGGTTCAATTAAGATGCAATGAGATAAATGGTTTCACAATGGAAAAATCTTCGTTGCTGGTATGGAGATCTCTTCAGTGTCTGCTTTTCGGTGATGCGCTTTAGGCACGGTTAACTATAGCCCTTTGTCTCTGTCCCATGATCTAATCTCTTCCATTAATTTAGGAGGGGAAGCTGCAGTGAATTGGCCCAGCACCCAGTTCTTTGGGCATGCGCTGCAGTACTGTTGACACAAATGTTTTCAACATGCAGAGAAAGCCAGTGAATAGCAACAGCCATGCCACCCAGCAACAAAAATAATACTGTCAAAGAGAAACTAGACACTGATATGCCCTAAGAATCACCTTTAACCATAGAAAAGAGTTTACGGCATAAACACTAAAACAAACCAAATATTGACACACAAATATATGCTAAATCCAGCAACTATAACTCCACTAGTGATACAAAAATATTCAAAAGCAGAAGCACAGAGTTAACCACGTTAAGGTTAATGAAGCCCAATAGTCATAGTAGTAAAGTTAGAGGGAGTGAAGAACAGGATGAGGAAAAATAAAGTCAGAACCAATGGAAGATAAGAATGAGGAGAGAAAAATGAAATAAAGGATCCTATTGTGGAATAAAAGGATATAATGCACTACTTGTTCGATCTTTCTTGCGTATCTCTGTCTTCCTGAGAAACCACTTTGAAGATACCACCATGAATTACAGCAGCCATTGATATTTTGCTACTAACCTGTCCATAACTCTATAATGTTTGTATTGTTCCTATGCTATTTCATAAATGGATGTATGTTTACTGTTATGTGTTTCCTATAACAACCTTTGAGAATAGTCAATGATTATTCAATTGGTCACTCATGTATAGCTCTATTTATTTTCTTTAGAAACCATTTTGAAGATACCAAAGTATAGTACAACAACCACTGATCATCTCCTACCACTTTTGTCTGTAACTTACTATTATTTGTCTATTTATTTTCCTAAGAAACTATCTTGTAGATAATAATATGTAAAACAACAACCATTGATAATTTCCTATCACTTTCTCTGTAATTCGGTAAGCGCCCCTATTACTATGTTATCCTTCTTTTACTCTTTCAAATAATAAAAAAAGGATATAATGCAACTGGATAAAAGAAACAAAACCTTGTAAATAAGGAATGGAAGAGGGGTTGAGGCAAGGGGAGGAAAATGGAAGAGAAAAAAAAGACAAATCAAGATATGTCATGTACCACTTCAAATACCCTATAATGAATGTGATCATTGTATATATCCAAACTGTACCAATAAACTTAATTAAAAAAATAAAAATTAAATTAAAAATTTTTTTAAAGTAACAGAAAAAACTGAGAAGAAAACAGAGAAATACAGGCAGCAAAATAATGAAAGAAAAGGAGGAAAAAGAATAAAAGGGGAATAAAGAGAAAAAATCACAAACTTCAAAACACCAGTGAAAGAAAAAGACAAAGAGCCTAAAATTTTTCTTCTATATTTTTAAGGTGAGTGTTTTCTTTTTATAATCTGCAGTCTTGAAATCCAGCAAGTCATGGTTTTCTTAGTCAAGCATGGTGTGGGTATGTGAGGTGTCCACACCCCTCACTCCAGAGGCCCCTCTGTCCATACACCCCAGATTACGGCAACCATCCACACCAAGCCATGTGCTAGCTCACAGTGATGACCACTGATATCTCTTGAATGTAGTTAGTGGGGCAGGGTCCAAGCACACCACTGTACTCAATGCCAGCACTTTCAGAGCCAGCCACCTCTTAAAGCTACACTTGCCAGCCCAGCTTCTCACAGAGGGCAGGGCCCAGTGTCCTTCTTAGCCTGAGCTTAAACTTCTCAGAGGCCTATGTCTAGCCCACTCTCGCTCCATGGCTGTCTCTTGTGGCCATCTCTTACCCAGTCACTGAGGAGTGTAACACTGGAAAGCCTGAAATGAAGTTTTCCTATAGTTGCTCCATGGCTCAGTCTTAATTAACTCCATCCCAAATGTTTCCTGGTCAAAGCCTCTCCGATACGGCAAGCACTGCACTGGATTTCCTCTCTAACTCTAGCCTGCCATGAAGGAGTCATTCTGAAATAAAAACCTAACTTTGTGAGGTAGTTTCTAATAACTTTCTGGATTTCAACAGTGCCCATTAGATTTTACCTTTTTCATTTCTAATGACTGATGTGTGTCTTTTCTTTCCTCTCTAGTTTTGTGCACCATTGCTTGTTGTGTGTCCTACTTACTTTTCCCACTGCTGAGACAAAATACCTGACACACAAGGCAAAGGGGCAGCTGTTCATGGCTATGACCTCGTGAGGCTTTGGGGGGAATCTAGACACAAACCATAACCATGCATATATGTTTATATTTGTTACCTCTTTCTGATGAATATTCTGTTAACCAATATGTAATACCCCCCTTTGCCTTTCTTGATCAACTTTGGATGAAAGTTCACTTTGTGTGAAAATAAGATAGCTACTCTGGCTTGTTTTCAGGTTCCTGTTTCATGGAATACTATTTTTCTGTCCTTTGCTTTTTATTCTGTGAATTTCTTTTCATATTGATTGTGTTTCTTCTATGTACCGTGTTGTGTTACTCTGGGTCTTTTGATTGGTGAGTTGGGTCTATTCACACTGACAGTTATGGTTGGTAAGTACTGACTTATTCCTGTCATATTATTTACCTGTTGCTGTTTTGCTTTCTTTCCCTTTGACTTAACTGTTGTCCCTACCTCATGCACTCATTGTACTGGACATATTCACATTGTTACCTCCTCTGTCTCTTTCTAGAATATCCTTGAAAATTTTTGGAGCACTGATTTGGTGATTAGAAATCTCTTTAGGAGCTCTTTATTATGAAATCATCTCATCTATCCATCAGTCTTGAAAGATAATTGTGTAGAATATACCGGTCTGGGCTGGAAGTTGCTTTCTTTTAGGGCTTGAAACACTTCCTTCAAGAGTGAGATGTCTGATGATATGAAAAGCTATCTTTTAACCCTGTCCTGCGTGGTGTCTTCTATCAACACCTTACATAGACAGAAGCATTTGTTACAACTGATGAACTAATACTGATTTATGATAACTAATTAAATATTATGATATATTCAGGTTTTCTAAATTTTCACTTAATTTTTTTTTATGTTCTAGAATTTCATTCAACATTGCAAATAATTGCACATAATTGTCATGTCTTTTTACATAACTCTTGTCTATTACAGATTTTCAGAATTTTTTTGTTTTGGATGATGCTGACTGATTTGAGGAATATTAGTCTGGCATATTATTGGATGTTGCCCCATTAAAATATGATTTTTTCTAATTATTAGTTTGAGTTGATTGGTTTTTTTAGAGGAAAGTCATAGATTTAAAACACTATATTCATCATATTAAAGGTATAGATTATCAAAGTGATTTTTGACCATTGATGGAAACCGGGCTCACCTAAGGTACTGTGTGTCACATTTCTCCACTTCAAAGCTACTCTTTTTTGTGCCTTTCCACATGATATTCCTCTGAAGGAATTTGCTGTGGGTGACCCACACCGGATGGTGAAGGAGGTATGCTGCCAGTTTACCATGTACTGTTGTATTGGTCAAGCTTACCCAGACATGGTACAGTATTTAGTTCTAAGTGTTTGGCAGGTAGACCCATTTAAATAGATAGATGATAGATAGATACATAGATAGATAGATAGATAGATAGATAGATAGATAGATAGATATAGATGCATACGTGTATAATGCATAAATATGAATATAAGTATCAATGTGAATATGAGTATGTAAATGTGAGTGTTCATGCAATCGTGAAGACTGGAGACATCCAAAATTTGATCAGGGCAATAGCTGGTTGGAGACTCGGGGAAGAGTGGCAGATGGAGTCCAAAGGCAGTCTGTGAAGAACCAGGAATTGCCAGCATTGCTCATTAAGCCCAAAGGCAGTCTGCTGGGGAACTCCTTGTCCAAGGCAGGGACTTCTGTTTCCACTCAGAAGTTGGACTGATCTGGCGTGGCCCACTCACTTTACGGAGGGCAATCTGCCTTGCTCAGAGTCCCCAGTTTAAATGTCAATCTCAGTATACCAAGAAAATTAATTTTTTAAAAAATCTCATAGAAATGTCCATTTTAAATACCTACATAATTTATTTGTTATTCTTGTGCATGCGAGATTTGTCTCATCTCCCAATTCATTTAACCCTTTGTATCTGCGTGTACTTGTGGGTATTTATTTTACATTCTGCATCATGATCCAGTAGTACTGTATTTATCCTGCCTTCTAGCTCTGGACATTGGGAGCTCTTTCAGGTGACTCCTGTGCCCCTTGGAGGGATCAAATTACCAGCAATGTGATTTTTGTCGTAACACTTCCTCACTTTCCAGGCCCACAAAATGCTCCAGATTCATTCTGTGTGCTTGTCGTCCCTGCCTAGAATCGACATTTCTCGGAGGAGCCCTGCTTTCTTTTACTGTAGAATGCTGTCCTGCAAAGTCTCATATGTTGCATTTTCATTTTCACTCAGTTCAACGAGTTTTAAAATTTCCTTTCATAATTCCTATTTGAATCCTGGCTTATTTAGAGGTGTGCCATTTAGTTCTGAGTGTTTGTTGATTTTCCCATTTTCTTTCTTTTATCATTTTTAGTTTCTTTGCAAAGAGAAAACGTTCTCTATTTTCCATTATTATTTTTAATTTGTTGAGATGTGTTTTATTTCTGAATATGCAGCTATCTTTGTATTTGTCCCATGGACACTTGTAAAGAATAGGCATTCTGCTTTTGAGTAGAGTGCTCTAAAAATGTTGGTTATATTCTGCTGCTTCATGATATTTTTTATATTCTGCATAGTTATCGCCACCTATAATGTTTTTCAATTTTTCCTTTCTCTTTTATCATTTTTTGCTTCATATATTATGCATATTTGGCATATTTAGTTAGGCATAACTAACTAAATATGTTCGTTATATTAACTAACTCTGTTGTTTGGCATATTTAGTTAGGGTCAGTATTTGAGATCCAGTCAATTTTTTCAATTCTGTCTCTGTTGGTCCACTGGCAGTGTAGAGTGAGTTTTTCTCCTGCCAATTCGTGGATTTCTCTATCCTCTCTATTTTGCTATAGACCCCATCCAGTGAGTTATTTTTAAAGATTATTGTACTTTTAAACTATAAAATTCTCACTTAGTTCTTCCTTATATCTTTTCTTTCTTTTCTTGTTTTTCATTTTTTATCTGTTTGATTAATATTTCTACCTTTACAGCAAAGTAGTTTTTATCGTGGCTGCTTAAAATCTTTGTCTGGTAATTCTAACATTTTTGTTACCTGAATTGTTGGCATTCATTGATTATCACTGTATATTAATTTTGAGAACTTCCTTTTTCTTGGCTCGATGAGTTATTGTCCATGGAATCCTAGACATTTTCATATTAAGGTTTCAGAGTGTGGATCATATTTAAACATTAGGTTTTAACAGGCTCTGACAGGAGAAAGCGTCGTTAGCTATTAGTGTCTGAAAGAAGTAGGCGTGGCTTCCTGCACATCCGAAGGAGGGAGCTCCTTGATATATCTGGGTGAAGATGCCGATTCCAACCCGCATTTTGTTTGCCTGGATCCTTAATTTTACTATTGTATGCTTCTAAAATTAATTTGTTTTGTTGTATTTCTGTGCCCTACTTTGCAATAAAGAGAAAGTCTGGAGCTGTTTTCCAAAGAATTGGAAGTCACTTAGCTCCCACTGCTATTGTATTTCTACTGACGCAAAATCCTGGCCTCAGGCGTGAAGAAGATGGAGGCTCCTCCGTTGGTGATCAGCACAGAAGAAGAGCAGGTGCTCTCCAAGGCATAGCGAAGTCTGAGCCCTGTTTGGTTTTCGCACATCTCTTCTCACCCGAGAAGGAAGCGTTTTTACTGTGTTGGGATACGGGTGCTGTGGCATAGGGCTTCCAAAAAGACAGGTTGGAGAGATTTCTTCCTCCTTTCCATTCCACGTCTTGCTCCTGCTTCAGGGAAACAAAACCATCCTAAAGAAATTGCGAAGTCAGAAACATCCCTTGTGCGGGCTGAGCGAAAAGAGGAAAATGTTTCCGCCTGGAAAGTCTGTTTATTATTTCCATACGTAGATGTTTTATAAATTAACTTTTTAACAGAGAGGAGTTTTTACCTGAATTTGGAAATGATTCAGGAAGAGTCACAATCACAAAGGCAATTAAAATGTCTCTGCAATTATGAAAAGAGTATAATTAAATTTGCAAAGGTATTCTCATGTACCACTTTGAAAATGCCATTGGTGAGTGAAGGCAAGAGGGAACGTGAGTCTGAGATGAGAACAGCTTGCTTCCACGCGCAAGGAAAGTCCGGCGTCTTTGAGGGTTCCCTGCTCAGCCAGGGTCCTGCAACCCTAAGAGCCCCGTGTGACTATCCCTATATGCTCTCTTTTTCATCTCATTTTCTACAACCCTACTTAACTAGGCTGAAGTATCACACTGTACCCATAAATATGTATAATTATTATGTGTGCAACCAAAAACTGTAAATGCTTAGGGAGATGGAAATGTTAACAGTCCTGATTTAATAATTTCACAAGGTATGCATGTATCAAATTACCACACAGTATCTCATAAATATCTGTAATTGAATAATTCTAAAAAGAAAATACCAAATATCTAAAAAAAGTATTCTAAAGACTATGTTTCTGTCCTTTTCTTCCCACCTAAGATTTTATCACATGGAATCGGATCAGTCTGCTCATTATGTGGAGCGGTCGGATCCAGAGGGTCAGAGATATTGGCAGTAGATTAATCCAACACCCTACAATGAAAGTTCCACATGAGTATAAAATTAGATAAAGGCATCCTGGGCCCTGAATCACGCAGGGAACCTAAGCTAGTCCTGCTTTCAGTTATGAAGCATGGCAGTTTACTCTGGCAAGAACTGTTGGACCCTATGTTAATAATTTTATTATTTCATTTAATCATCACAAGACCCCTATGAGGAAGATATCATTTTTCTCACTATAGAGATGAATAATTTGAGTTTGGAGAGTGGAGATAGTTGAGCTAAGTTCACCCAACCATGTTTTTTAAATTCAGGTGGGTTCTACTTTTCTTTTATCCTCTCTATTTATAACTCTACAAATAAAATTGCTTAAGATTAACATTGAATATTCTTCATAAAGAAAAATCCTAAATTTTTATTTTCTTGTCTCATATTTATTTACTTTTTTAAAACTTTAAAATATTTTAGTATACTGCCATCTTTGATTATTTTCTCTATTGGGTGAAATATATAATGATGTTGCTCAAATTTCCAAGTTCTAAATGGGAACACTGGAAATCCAGAAAATTAACCTAAGCTGTTCAAGAAAACAAGGATAATTAGGAGATTCAGACATTTAACTAGTTTTTTCAGGCTCCAAAATCATTTCATTAAAGAAGGAAAAATATATTAATACATAGGACCAGGGTGGAAACTTTTCATAATATAATGAAGCCCGAGTAGTTGCCTGAGGATGAAGACATAGAAGTCAGCTTCTGGGGTATCTGCTGAGAGAATATTCAGTGCAGTAGGGGAGAGCATACTGAATGACGTGGACAGCTGTCAAGGGAAGTGCCGGCAGTCAGGTAGAAGCTGCATGAGAAGCGTGGCGGAGGGTGATTGGGAATATCTGATCTCGCCCTCCAAAAAGCTCAAACCCAGCATCCTTCCCATCTCTAATCTTTTTAAAAGCACTGCTGAAAGAACTGTCCTCATCTTTATTCTACCTTTCAGATTTTGGCACCAGGTGAGCCCAGTGATAAAAATGAATGTTGTGTTACACTAAGTCATCCTACACAGAAGGGGCCATGGGGCTGGAAGGATGCCAACGGTGATGTTCCTCAAAGCTCAGTTTCTGAGGTGATGAAGACCTACCTATGACTTGAACATTCTCCGTGCTCATGTGCTTTGAGTTTGCGTCCATTATTATGGAGATAGCTAATGAGTTCACTATGTGTAATACATACTCTTAGAATTTTAGGTAAGCAATCAAATATTCCACTTATGCAAAAATTGGCCCACACGTGTATTTGTTTGTTCATTCATTTGCTCATCATAAATGATCGTGTACTGATTTTTTTGTTTTGTTTTTTGGTGCTGGGGATTGAACCCAGGGCCTTGTGTAGGCAAGGCAAGAACTCTACCCAGGAGCCACGTCCCCAGCCTCAATGATCCTTTATTGAGCAAGATCCTTTTGTGCACACAATTTCCTCTGGTTCCTCCATCTATCTGTTTTTACTCGTTTTCCCCTTTTGATTTTATTAACATATAACTGACACTATTGCTTAAGTTGAGGTTACAGTGTGATGATGTGATAGATGCATACTGCGAAATTAGTGTCACCATCAAGGTACTAGCTCATCCACTAACTAGTAAAGTTGCCATTTTTCATTTCTGTAGTAAAAACATTTAAGTCTGTAGAAAATTTAATGTGTGCCATGCAATGTTAATTAGAGCCACTGTGCTATACGTTAGATTTTCAGAACTTATTTTTTACTTGAATGTTTCACATCCTTTGACCAACACCTTCCATTTCCCCTATCCGGACCCCTTGCAGCCACCGTTCTACTCTATGTTTCGTGAAAATGACATTTTAAAATTCCACATATAAGGAACCATTGAATGTTTATCCTTCTCTGTCTAACTTATTTCCCTTAGACTAATGCCATCCTGATTCAGCATACTGCTGCACATGCCAGCACTTTCTTTTTATGGTGCAACATTTCAGTGTGTGTGTGTGTGTGTGTGTGTGTGTGAGAGAGAGAGAGAGAGAGAGAGAGAGAAAGAGATTGATGTGAAGACAACAATATGCAGTATAAGAACCATTGTTGAACTCCTACCATCTTGTATGGTGAAGCTTTGCATTATTTCCAATTTTTTTTATTACTTGTTACTGTCTTTGATTGTTTGATCAGCCTTGCATTCTTACATCTGGTGGACTGAGCAACGTAACAGTATGTAATGTAGCAAACTTTGTTAATTCCTATCATTTTGCTTTGAGGTCATTTATTGTTTTTGTGTTCTTTTGTTTTTGTCTTCGTTGTTGTTTGTTTTTGCCTTCATTTGTGTTCATTGTTGTTTTGTTACTTTTTCTCTTTAAAATAATTTTTTTTTAAAAAATGCATGATATTAATGAAATGTTGACTTGTGGGTGCATGGAACAGAACAAGATGGAGAAACAACTCCAGGCACATTTAGCTATGTTATCTTTGATTAAAAAAAAAATGGGCCAAACTCTTTGGCTAGAGGAAAAAAGGGCCTCTTTAACAAACGGTGCTGGGAAAACTGGCTATCCACATGCCAAAGATTGAACCTAGACCTCTGTCTATCACCATACACAAACTAAAATCCAAATGAGTCAAAGATCTAGACATTCATACAGAAGCACTTAATCTGCCAGAAGACATAAATAGACATATTTATGCCAGAAGACATAAATAGGTAAAACACTTGAAGACAGCAGTGTAGGCAAAGACTTTCTGAACAAAATGCTGGTTGCACAAGAAATAATACCAAGAATGAACAAATGGGATCACATCAAATTTAAAACCTTCTGCACAGAAAAGGAAATCACCAACAGAGAAAAGAGATAATCTACAGAGTGGGAAAATTTTTTTGCCAGCTATTCCTCATACAAGAACTAATACTCAAAATATTTAAAAACCCAAATAAATAAGGCCCTCCCCCAAATTTAAAGACACAGTAAAAAATGGGTATCTAAAATGAACAGGCATTTTTCAGATGAAGAAGTACAAATGGCCAATAAATACATGAAAACATGTTCAATATCTCTGGCCACTAAGAAATGCAAATTAAAACAAAACTGAGATTCCATCTTACTCGAGAAAGAATGGCTACCATCAAGAAATCAACAAATAAAAAATGCTAGCGAGGCTGTGGGAAAAAAGGAACCGTTTCTTCATTGCTGGTGGAAGTGTAAAGCAGTTCAAGCACTATGGAAATTTCTCAAAAATCTGAAACTAGAAATTCCATTAGACCCAGTTAATCCTCTTTTAAGTATTTTCCCAAAAGAATTAAAGACATCGTACCACATGAATGCTTACCCATGTTTATAGCAGCACAATTCATTATAGCTAAATCTTGGAAACAGCCAGTATACTGTATACCCATCAACAGATGAATAAATAAGGAAAATGTGGTATTTACACACAACGGAGTACTACTGTGCCATAAAGAAGAATAAATGGATACACCTTGAGAAGTAAGTCAACCACAAATGCTTAAATAGTGCATGGTTTCCCTTATATGAAAAACTCAATATACAAAATACTGTACAAATTAAAAAAACAGATAATAAGAAAAAAAGAAAAAGTGCTATTGTAAATGAGCATGGACAATGTATCTAAAAGTATCTAATTTAGTATATTTGTCTTATGTGTTTTATGTTTTTGTCCTATTAGTTTAGTTGTTCATCTGTATATATGATAACTTTATAAGGACATAAATAAATGGAATGTGATGCTGAAAAAATAAAGGAGGGTGGAGGGAACCAGAAAAAAGAATTGCGATTTGTCATGTCCGTGTAACAAATTCCCTACAATGAATGTAATCGGTGTGTACTGCAAACATGTACTAACAAAATTTTTTAAAAGATGAAGAGAAAAGAGACCCCTTGTAACTTGCGGTAGAAAAGCAATTGCTTTTCTTTATGAGTTATGGTATGAGTTATGGTATTTAACTTCTTACAACAAGGAAAAACATTTGATCCAGGCTTTCTCATTCTTGGTATAAATCCAAAGGAAATAAACAGCTATCTTGAGGTGGTATCTGTACTCCTCTGTTCGGGGCTTAGGGACTTATTCTGAGCCAGGGGTCTCGTTAAGTTGCACAGGCTCGGCTTGGCCTTGTAATCCTCCTTGCAGCTGAAGCACAGCTCTGTCATGTTGCTTACTACGCCGCTCATTGTCCTTCTTTGCTGACAGCATAAAGACCAGAACATTTTCTATCCTCAGCCTCCATCTCCCCTCACTCACAGCACAACAAACTGCATTCGCTAGTCATTCTTCAGACACCGTGAGTATCGAGGTCTAAACTTAAGCATAGGGCTAACCCTCCCTCTGCCCAGAGCTCTTCCCTTCTTCCCCACCTGTTCAAACCCTCCCCACCACGGGAGGCTAGCTCAGACACCACTTCACAAGCCCTTTCCACATTCTCCCGGCCTACAGGGTGGCCTCTTAGTTCTGTTTCGATGACAGCTGAAATTCTCCCCTTTAGGAAACAAGTGCGAAGCTCTTTGAATAGAAAGACCATGTCTTCTTTGTATCTTTTTACATTATTCCCACACACCTTCCTAGGCGGGAGCTGCTCATTAAGAAGATCTTGAACTAGAGATTTCAGCGGGCAGGGACTATAGTAATGAGCTCAGTGTCTGTTTTTCTTCTTTTATTCATTTTCATGTGAATTACTCCTAGGGACATGATTGAAACATTCCCAAAATACCTTGTTATAATTGCAGATGTCTGAGCTCCCCAGGCAGTCACCGCGAGCAGGACACGTAAGCAGTGAGACAGCCTAGTTCTGCTTTAGTACATAGCAACTGCCTGGGAAGGGAACGCTGGATACTATGTAATACAGCAGTGGTGATTTTTGTGGCTTCCTGTGTCATTTTAATAGTAGCTAGCTGAGATTACATCACACTTTGCTCTTGGTTTTGTTTGGGGTTTTGGTAGAGTTTCAAAAAACCATTTATGGTATTGTTTTTTAGTTGTACATAAAGAAAACTATGGTTTATGATGATAAGACTCATACTCAAGAGCTCCCCATCAATCACAAATTCTTTCAGGAAAGAAAGGGTCATAACTAGAGACCATACTCATGAGCGAAAGGAAGGGAAAAGGGAGAGTTTTATTTACCTGTAGGTTTTTAAGCCTGGGGATGTACAGGCGTGTGATACTGTTTTCCCTCCCTTCTCTTCCCCTCCTCTTTGACACCTTCCTCTTCCCTGTCCACCACCCCCCTATCCTCCTCTTTTCTTGTGGTACTTGAGATTGAAGCCAGTACTACAGTACCTATGCACCCTGCCTCCCTTTTTTATTTTGAGATGCGGGGGTCTCACTAAGTTGCCCAGGTTTGGCTTGCACTTGTAACCCTCCTGCCTCAGCCTCCCAGAATACTGGAATTACAGATGTGCACCAGTGGTTTTCACAGCAATTTTATTCTCTGACAGTTAATATTGTCCCGGATATAAGACATGGGAATGGCACATATATTTTAAAGATCTAGGGTGCTTGCTTCTAGTAGTACCTGTATCTGAATCAGTAAGAATGCCTTGTCCCACTGACCTAATAATAGTACCGTCACTTCAATTACACAGTAGAGTAGTTAAAGCCCACTATTGCTGCTGTTGTTTGCCACTCAATATTTTCTTCGCTCTTTTGTATGTTGTGCACCACACCGAAACAAAGCACTGAGCGCTGCGTGGAGGCTGCATCTGGCTGCGTGGGACCACTAGGGGGCGGGCTCCCTCTGGGAAATGCTCGCCTCGCAGGTGAAGGAAATCGCTTAATACAAAGAAATGAGAGCTGCTTGCAAACGTTTTGTCTGTTGAGTTTGAGCCTATACCTGACCGGAGGTCTCTTAAGGGTGTAGGAGAATAGCCGTTTGGGCAAGCAAAGAGTGACGTACGGAATGACATTTTCTCCAGACTTCCTTATTTAAATAAATCTGGGAGTGGTGAACATTATTGACGTTGCCTTCTCTGCCCAAGCTCCACCCATGACAAATAATTGATGATTAGCAAAGAGCAGAGATCATGGATTCGGGAGGAGACCAAATTTGCCCTGTCTGTAGTTTTTAGACTATGGGAAAATTATTTAACCTCTATCTCAGCTTCCTCACATGCAAAATGATGGTAGCAGTATTAACTTAGTAGAATTATTGTGACAAGAAAGTGCATAAGCTATGAGTTAAAATACTTGTGATTGTTTCCTTCAGGTAAGGAGCTTCGGGAGAGGTTTCATCATTGATTGAAAAACCTGAAATGCGAGCACAGGACTCAGAATATAGTAAGTTCCATGTAAATATCTGCTACAGTACTACTTCTACTACTGCTGCTGCTGTCAGGGAACCAGGCGTATTTACCCAAGGTCGGTCAGAGATGTAGGTCAGAATATAGAGATTTTCCTTGTGGGAGTACGGAGTCTGAGAACACCGGCTTCCGCAGTTGGTATCTTTAGCACCAAGACAGCAAACATCATCATTTTGGACACTAAAACACATTTTCTGTACCTGAAATTCTTTCCCTTTTTCTAACATCATACTAACGACTTGCAGAAGGCAAAAACAGAATACAAGATCTTTATGTGGCTTCAAAGCACAGTTCAAGAGAATGCTGGCCTTCCCGCCCCACCCCGTGCATGCAGTTTATACCCTGATATGCACATCTTCCAGTCTCTCCCGCGGCGTGTGGTAGGTGCAGGCACGTTCCAGCCGGATTTGGAACTGGAATGACAGAAGATCCGGTCACAGGCTCCATCTGGTCTTCGGTTTGTTTTTTTTTGTTTTGTGTTTTTTGTTTTTTGTTTTTTTGGTTTTTTTCCGGTACCGGGAACCGAACTCACGACCTTGCGCTTGCCAGGCGGGCGCTTTGCCGCTGAGCTAAATCCCCAACCCCTGGTCTTCGGTTTTTGTCATTGGGACTTCTGCTTTCTCCTGCTTACTCACTCACGCCCACGGTGATGGCAGCGCTTGCCAGCTAGGCTCCTCCCCTTGTGGCAAAAGTGTGAAAGCGTTAAATAAAATAATTTTTTAAAAACAAAACTGAATTATCT
>NW_004955413.1:6861323-6869321 GCF_000276665.1 Chinchilla lanigera | reverse complement strand
AAGACCGGCACTCCCCACCCGAGGCTCCCCGTGCGCTCATGTATAATCTTCTTGATAATGTGCTGCATTCTATTAGCTAGTATTTTATTGAGAATTTTTGCATCTATGTTCTAGGGAGAACATAGGGAGACTGGCCCATAGTTCTCTTTTTTGGTTAGTTCTTTTTCTGGTTTTGGTATCAGGATAATACTTGCCTCCAGGAATGAGTTTTGGAGAATTGCTCCCCTTTCTATTTCTTTAAATAGCTTGCAAAGAATTGGTATTAAATCTTCTCTAAATTTCTTGTAGAATTCAGCTGGAATCCATAAGGACCTGGGCTTTTTTTTTGATGGTAAGTTTTTTATTACATTTTCATTTTCTCTGGCTGATATTGGGTTATTCAAGGTTTCATACATGCATGAAATGTCTCAACGTGGAGAAACCTCTGGGAAAACATGTCCCACAGCAGGTCACTCTTGACCCTGCCCTTGAGAGCCAGAAAGGTCTGGAGTCAGCAGAGGAGCAGCTGGTGAACAAGGACTCGGAGAACACAAGAGTGAAGAGGTCGAGCTGGCTGGGGATGGGAGAGCCATTAGGGAGCTGGAAACCAGGAGGACCTTGCGCAACACCCGGGGAGACCCCCTGGAGGCCATTCTTCCCCTAACTGTACAGGCTGAGGTGGAGGAGTGAGTGGAGCTCCCTAGAGGTCTGCACCGAGACTTCATGGATTACATGGGTGCCCAATATTCAGATTCTGTACAAACATCTTCATGGAGAAGGTGCGTGTCCAGATTACCTGCCTGGGACACTTCATACCTGATAGTGACTAGCAGGCTGAGGACTTCATCCACATGTTCCTGCCACCTGTGTTGACAGCTGGGGAGAGGACACTAAGTGGTTGCGGGGTCCCAATGTGCTGGGAGGCTGGAGAGAACACCTTTCTGCTTTCTTAGACAAGAGGCATTGATAAAGCATACTTCCCTGGATCCCAGTTGAGTAGAGGGACAAGCTATTCTTAAGGATGGGTTTGTTGCTCAGCCAGCCACAGATAGTGGAAGGGGGCTGTGGAGGATGGCTTTTGCCGCAGATGGCTTACTTGAGATGGTGGTGGGAGTTGCCTCCTCAGTGTTTTGTGGTCATGGTGAGGAGGAGGCAAAGGGGATAGGGCAGAGAGACCAAGAGGGGACGGCTGCCTTTGATGCAGCACTGGGAAAGGCAGACCTTGGGTCTGGTCCTCAAGGCCCCAGGGGGGGCTCGTCAACTGCATTTGTCTGCTGCCACTGTAGGGGCCGGGCCACCTTGGGAGGGACTGCCCTGGGAGGCCCCCTGGGCCATGCCCTGACTGTAGGGGTGGCCACTGGAGGTCGGGCTGTCCTCTGGAACAGGGGCCCTGAGGCTTGGACGCCTCCTACCAGCTGGTCCAGCAGGAATGAAGGGGCCCAGGGCATACTCTGCCTTCTCCCTCTGGCCGGACCATTGTCTCCAAGGAGGAGCCTGTGAAATCATGACTATAGAGGAAAAAGTGGATGGCCCGTTGCTGGTCTCCCAGTGCTGGTCTCTCAGTCCTTCTTTTCAGTCCTGTCCTTCCTTCCAGCCGTCACACCTCAGTGAGGGGAGTCACTGATGAGGAGGTAATCCTCTATTTTTTGTAACCCTTGGGCTTTAACTGCTTGTTGGATCTTTCTTGCATATCTTTGTTTTCCTGAAAAACCACTTTGAGGATGCCAACATGTACTGCAGCAGCCATTGATGATTTCCTACCTATCTGTCCATAACTCTGTAATGTTTCTGTTGTTCCTATGCTATTTCTTAAATGGATGTGTGTTTCTTACTATGTGTTTTCCACAACAACCATTGAGAATAGTCAATGATTATTTAATTGATCATTCATGTATTGCTCTATATGTTTTCCCTGGAGACCACTTTGGAGAATCCAAGCTATAGTATAACATCCATTGATAATTTCCTGCCATTTTTGTCTGTAACTCACTATTATTTGTCTATTTGTTTTCCTGAGAAACTATCTTGAACATACCAATAGGTAAAATAGCAACCATTGATAATTTCCTACCACTTTGTCTGTAATTTGGTGAAACCCCCTACTGCTATGTTGTCCTTCTTTTACTCTTTAAAATGAAATTTTAAAAAAAAGATTTTATATCTTCTTGATTCAGCTTTGGTAATTCATGTGTATCTAGGAATCTGTCCATTTCTTCTGCATTTTTCATCCTATGAAAGTAAACATTTTCAAATTAGGTATTGATGATCTTCTGAATTTCTCCACAGTAATATTCAGAGATAAGGCTTTGAGGGGAGTGGCTGGATCATAAAGTTTTAAATTTCATTGGTGGATTGATCCATGGATTGATTTATAATTTGATGGTATTATTGAGAAATGAAAAAATTTATGAGGTTGTAATTCAGTCAGGTAAGTGAAGAGTGTGGGTCTTGGGGGTATAATCTTGGGGACCATACCTTGTCCCTGCCCCCCTTTCTCTCTCCCCTTCCAGCCTCTTAGAATGAGAAGCTTTGCTCCCCACAACCTTCCTCTATAATGTGCTTATTCGCCACAAGCCCAGAAACAATGGACCCAGCACACCATGGGATAAAACCTCTGAAACTGTAAGCCAATGTAAACCTCTCTTCCTTACGCTGTTACTCTCATGCATTTTGTCATGGCAACAGCACCTATTAAAGCGGTACCTGCATCTCCATATTTATACCAGTATTATTCACAATAACTAATACATAGGAACAGCATAAGTATAAGTGTCTATCAATTGATGGACAGATAAAGAAAATGTGGACCATATAAATTATGGAACACTATTCACAGATAAAAAGGGTTTAATCTTGTCATTGTGACAAGTCTGGAACACAAGGTCCATGTGTTTAGCAAAATAAGCCCAGAACAGAAAGTCAAGTTCTCCATTGTACTCATTTATGAAACTGAAACAATGATTTCTTAGAAGTTGAGTACAGAATGAGGGCTATCAGAAGTCAGGGACAGTGTTTGAAGGAGAGGTGGGGAGAGCTTGGTGAGCAGGTCCTAAGTTACAGTTACATAAGGGGAAGAAGTCCTTGTGCTACTGTATGACAAGATGATGATAAATCATGAAAATATTCCCCACATTTCAAAAAACTAGAAGAAAGAAACAAAAATGTATGAGGAAACAGACATGATTAATGTCATTTAAACATTACAGATATATTCATGTATAAAGATATTTCATGGTGCCACTATGTATGAATTTTTCTGTTTCTCTGTAATAGTTTGAAAATAAATTTGAGTTAAAAATTTTAAATTCTTAATTAAAATTACATGTATAAGTGAAATAAGCCAAAACAACATGGTACTAGAACAGATACGCCAGAACACTGCAACAGAATAGAAGATTCCAAAAAAATTTCACACATTTAAAGTCAACTCATGTTTGACAAAAAGTGTCAAGAACCCACAACAGGGAAAAGACAATCTCTTGATCATTGATGTTGAGAAAACTGGATATCCATATAGAGAAGAATGAGATTAAATTCTCTTCATAGGAAAAAGAACTAAGACACATTATGTAAGCCAGGTGTGGTGGTGCATGCCTATAATCCCTGCACTTGGGAGGCTGAAGCAGAAGAATTGCTATGAGTTCAAGGCAAGCCTGGGTTACATATTGAGTTCAAGGCCAATCTGAACTACACAGTGAGAACTTGTCTCAAAAAAAAAAAAAAAGACACACTATGTACAGGTACACATGATGAACATGATCATTACGTATGGTAAATAGATACTAATAAAAAATTTTTTTAATTCTCCCATAAACAAAAGTCATCTCAAGCTAGGTACAATGGCACAAACTCGCAATTCCAGCTACTGAGGATTTTGAGGCAAGGAGATCACAGGTCTGAGGACAGCCCAGGCAATTTAGGAAGACCTTGTCTCAAAATAAAACTTTTTAAAGGGCTGTAGATATAGCTCAGTGGTAGAACTCTTATCCAGCATGCACACATCTGAAGTTCAATCCCCAAACCATCTGAAAATAGATTAAAGGCATGAATGTAAAAACTGAATATATGAAAATATTGAGAGAAATTAAGAGAACTTTATGACAACAGTATGGGCAAAAAAAAATTGCTTAAGATCTCAAAGCACAGGTAACAGAACCATAAACAGATAAATAGGAGCACATCAGACTAAAATAGGTGCACAGCAAAAGATCAACAGAGTGAAGAGACAACATACGAAAGGGTAGAAATGTTTGCAATCTACACATCTGATAAGGGGGAAATATCCAAAATATATGAGAACTCAATGCAACAGCATGGAAATACATCATACAATTAGAGAATGGGCCAAAGAACTGAAAAGACCTTTACCGTAGTAAGACCGCAATGTCCAGATATGGTTTGTCCCACAAAGATTCATGTGTTGAAAGCTTGGCCTCCAGCTGAAAGGTGTTGACAGGGGTGAGGTCTTTAAGTGTTAAGGGCTAGTAGGAAGTGATGAGATCACAAGACAACACACCCAGAAGGAATTACTGTAGTTTTGCTGACCAGGTTACTTTACTCAAAGGTAGGTTGTTAGAAGGACCAAACTTGACCCTTTCCCTCTCTCTTACTTCCTCTCTTGCCTGGCAGCTTTCTTGCTCATGTCCCAAACAGGTTCTAAAGCAAACAAAAAATCCTCCCTCACCAGATACTACCTGAAGTAGCCTCCAATCTTGGACTTGCAGCTTCTTCACTATGGCTAAATACATTAGCTTTTTCTTTATACATCATCCAGTGTCAAGTATTCTGTTATAGCAACACGAAGTGAGCTAGCACAAAGTTATACAAATAATGAACAGGTATTTGAAAAACTCTTCAACTAATTGTCAGAAAAATGCAAATCAAAACCACAATGAGATACCACCTCACTGCAGTGGAAATGACCAGCAGCCAAAGGACAGATGATAACAAGCATTGACGTAGACATGGAGAACAGCTAGAGTTTCCTTAAAGACTTAATAAGAGAACAGCCACATGATCCAGCAGGCCCACTGCTGGATATGTAACAGATAAAATTTGATTAAGAATGCTGAAGAGATATTTGTATTACCATGTTTACTGCAACACTATTCACAGTAATCACAATATGGAATCAACATATGTGTCTACCAACATATGAACAATAAAGAGAAGGTGATGTGATGTGCAAGAGACCCCACAGCCTAAAAGGAACAGAATCTTCAATTTTGTACTACATGGCTGAATCTGGAGGGTGTTTTGTTCACTGAAATAAGCAAGGCACAGAAATACAATTACTCTTGTGTGGAATCTAGAAACAATAATCTTTTAGAAATAGAGTTTATTGTAGTGGTTTCTAGAGGCTGGGGTAATTAAATGAGAGTAGAAGATAGGTAGATGTCAGTCAAGGGATACATAATTACAGTTAAATGAAATGAATAAATTCAACATATCTACTCGATATCCCATTTGTTATCATTTTTACAGTACATAGAGCACCCTCCGCAGAAGAAATCTTTTATTTGCACTTTAAGAGAGAACGCATGAAAAAGGTTGTGACAGACTGACAGGATGCTCAGTCCCCTTTTATGTGACTTCTTGAGGACAAAGTCAAAGACCTTTAGAAGCAGAGCAATGCCCACGTTAGTTTTAAAGATAAACAGGCTAAAATGAATTGATGTAAAAAGATATCCAGTGCAAGTAGAAAATAAAAGAGAATGGGGTGGCTATACTTATTGCAAAGGAAAATTCTCACTGCCAAAAGCTGTAAAAAGAAACAGAATTCATTATATAATGATGAAAGGGACATTTAGCAAGATAATTGTAAATAATTAAGTACCCAAAAACAGATCACTTAAATATATGAACTTATTATTAACAAAGCTGAAAGAAGAAATAAACAGCAAAACAATACTAGGAGATTCTAATATATCACCCCCGAATATGGATAGATCATGTAAGCAGAAGCTCAACAAGGAGAACACACAGTTGAAAGTACTATAGACCAAATTGACCTAATACACATCTTCAGTAAATTCCACTCAACAGCAACAGAACACAAATCATTCTCATGCACACAGGGAACATTCTTCAGAATAGGTCCTATATTAGGCCATAACATAATACTTAAACACGTGCAAGAAGAATAATATCATTCAAGTATCTTTTCTGATAAAAATGGCACAATACTAGAAGTCGACAGGAGAAAGTGGAACACTTATAAGTAAGTGGAACTAAAGGAAACTTTCCAGAACAACCCATAGGTAGAAGAAATCAAAAGGGAACTAAGAAAATATCTTGAGACAAACCAAAAGAGAAACACAGCAAGGGGCTGGGGATTTAGCTCAGTGGCACAGAGCCTGCCTGGCAAGTACAAGGTCATGAGTTCAATTCCTGGCACCAGAAAAAAACCAAAAAACCAAAAAAAAAAAAGAGAAACACAGTAGAATGAAACTTAAAAATACAGAGAAAACAGTCCAAAAACATTCTGAGCTAGAAAAACCTAGGTTTTCTTAATTCTCAAATAAATACTCTAAATTTACACTAGAACAAATTTAAAAATCACAAACTAGGCCAAAAAGTAGAAGGAAATAAAGATCAGAGAAAAAACAAAGAACTAAATAAATAAAAAAAGAAAGTTAAAATTATTAGTTGGTGTTTGCAAAGATAATTTAAAAACTCTACCTAGACTAACAAAAAAAAAAAATAGGGAGGATTTCATTAAGTATAATACAAGAGAAGACTTTATAACTCATACCAGGAAATACAAGAAAAGAACTATATATATAATTTCAACATAGGAAAGAATATCTAATACAGCTGAACCTGGGCACCATTAATCTAAGGGAAATAACCCAAACAAAATAATGAAAAAGTACTGTATGATCCTAGTTATCTGTAGAATATAAAGTAATCAATCTCATAGAAACAGTAGGTTTGAGAGAGATTCAGGTATGGGAGAAATGAGGACACATTAGTTAAAGGGTATAAACATTCAGTTAAGAGATAAATAATGTCTGGAGAGTCACCGTACAGAATGGTGACAGTATTTAACAGTATTGTATATCTGAAATTTGCTTGGGAGATCTTAAATGTTCTTACTACACACAAAAAAAGTTGTAACTATGTTAGGTAATGTATGTGTTAATTAACTTGACTATGGTAAGCATTTCACTGTATATATGTATATTAAATCAATGCCTTGTAGTTTATGTACATGTAATTTTATTGTCAATTATAAAATAAGAAAGCCAAAAGGGGAAAAATAGATAAAACATGAGGAAACATCATATAATTGTGTCAGTAAACAACTCCAGCATGAACTTAAGAGAGAGGTTCTTGTGACTTTTATACGTACACAAAAGGGGTCTTCAGCAGTCCCTGCCACATGAAAAATGTTCAATAAATGCGCACTTTAGTATGACCAAATGAATGAATAAAAAAGTAAGTACATAGACTTTTTCATAAGTGGAATAGCTGATCACATCTCTAAAATCCTATAAATATCTTGTCTTAGTTACCTCTTTCTCGTTGCTGAGACAAAATACCTGATGTCCAAAGTTAAAGAGGGAATGATTTATTTACCTCACAGTTTGTGGAGGTTTCAGTCTGTACTTGGCTGGCTCCAAGGCAGAATGGTACATGGGAAAGGGCAAAAGTTCATGGCAGCAGAAAACAGCAAAAGCAGCAAGAGCAAAAGGGAGGGGCAGAGCAGGTGTCTTTCCCTCCCTTATGTTGTATGCAGGCTGCCTGCCAGAGGGTGACTGTAGCACTCACCCCCATAACCCCAGTGTTGGACCATGAATCAATCACAAACTCTAGAAGCCTGCCCCATGACTGCATGAGGCTTTGTGGGGACATCTAGACACAAACCATAACATATCTCTTACACGTAGAGAACTTATTAGCTGTCTTTATAATGATGGATTCAATTCAGACCTCATGACTACACAGAATGTGCAATTTCTAAGTAGATCTTCATCATCTCACAAATTGTCCTTTTGCTGTGCTGGCACGGTACAT
>NW_004955413.1:6860054-6861223 GCF_000276665.1 Chinchilla lanigera | reverse complement strand
TTGAACTCAGGACCTTGCACTTGCCAGACAAGCGCTTTTGCCGCTGAGCTATATCCCCGGTCCTTAATGCATTCTTTTAAACACCTAAACTCTTCTTCAATATATGGATTACTAGAATTTAATAAACCACTGTCCTCACTGATAGCACCATTTAACACTTTTCTTTAAAAATTTGCACAGCTGAGAATCAGCTACAGGGCTACTGCTGAGCTACATCCTCGACCCTGTTTCCCAAATTTTCGACACCATGTAAATCGCTGAACATATTTTCTGCATCGTATATATACTTAAATCAGCAATCTGAAGAGTGATTACTCTAGAAATAGAACTGCAGGGTTAAAACTGATACATTTTAAATTTTAGTGTTTAGCTACACTATGTTCGGACTAGTTTACATGCACATTTTGTATCCGGAGAATGTTTCTCTACTTACTTTGCCAACGGGTTACTTTAAATTGCTTAATCAATATGTTGGGTCAAGAATATCTTCAGTGTGTCTCTCCTTACGGTGAAGTCACTTTTTTTGTATATTCATTACTTTGCCTTTCATTCCGTGAACTGCCTGTTTAATCCCTTGGCTCGCCTTTCTGTTGGATTTGTAGCATCTGTTTAATGGACTTTGCATATTAATCCTTTTACAGTTAAACTGCTTTGCCCAAAGCAGCGCTTGTCTTGACTTTTTTGGTCTTATTGGTCAAAAGGATGCCTTTAATTACTATGTGGTCAATTTTGTTAGTTTCTTTCTATAGACATTTTTGGTATTTGTTAAGCTTGTCTACTCATTCGACTCTTATGCATATATTTCATTTAATGGTTGTGTAGCTGTGTGATAAGCATAATGAGCATTAATTCCTCTAGAATTATTTTGCATATCATGTGAAGTCAGGGTGCAAATGTGTTTGTTTCTCCTAAAAGAAATGCCAAACATTTCTCATAGCATTTCTTAAACAGTCCTTTTGAAGTGCGATAAATGCCAATGTATGCATGTATTAATCCATTTCTGAACTTCATTCTGTCATTCATGGATCCTTTCTGTACATTTATTTTTTTATTTTTTTAATTTATTTTAAAGAGTAAAAGAAGGATAACATAATAATAGGAGGGGCTTACCAAATTACAGACAAAGTGGTAGGAAATTATCAATGGTTATTGTTTTACGTATTGTTATC
>NW_004955413.1:6848944-6858982 GCF_000276665.1 Chinchilla lanigera | reverse complement strand
AGGGGAAAAATAGATAAAACATGAGGAAACATCATATAATTGTGTCAGTAAACAACTCCAGCATGAACTTAAGAGAGAGGTTCTTGTGACTTTTATACGTACACAAAAGGGGTCTTCAGCAGTCCCTGCCACATGAAAAATGTTCAATAAATGCCCACTTTAGTATGACCAAATGAATGAATAAAAAAGTAAGTACATAGACTTTTTCATAAGTGGAATAGCTGATCACATCTCTAAAATCCTGTAAATATCTTGTCTTAGTTACCTCTTTCTCATTGCTGAGACAAAATACCTGATGTCCAAAGTTAAAGAGGGAATGATTTATTTACCTCACAGTTTGTGGAGGTTTCAGTCCATACTTGGCTGGCTCCAAGGCAGAATGGTACATGGGAAAGGGCAAAAGTTCAAGGCGGCAGAAAACAGCAAAAGCAGCAAGAGCAAAAGGGAAGGGGCAGAGCAGGTGTCTTTCCCTCCCTTATGATGTCTGCAGGCTGCCTGCCAGAGGGTGACTGTAGCACTCACCCCCATAATCCCAGTGCTGGACCATGAATCAATCACAAACTCTAGAAGCCTGCCCCATGACTGCACGAGGCTTTGTGGGGACATCTAGACACAAACCATAACATATCTCTTACACGTAGAGAACTTATTAGCTGTCTTTATAATGATGGATTCAATTCAGACCTCATGACTACACAGAATGTGCAATTTCTAAGTAGATCTTCATCATCTCACAAATTGTCCTTTTGCTGTGATGGCACGGTACATCATTCCAGCCCCATTTTCCATAACGAAAGTAATTTAACTCAACACACTGCTCCTTCTCATTATTGGGCTCACCTTCTTGCCAGAATCTGAAAGAGAGAGTATGAGGGTGTTTTTTCCAACAGAAAGAAGGTGGGATCTGGGGATGAAGTCTGTAGAAGCTGGTCAGACATGCCCAAATTAACTCCTCTCCACTTCATATGCAGCTTCTCCTTCATCTGTATCCCTGGCATTTCCCTTGAAGATGGTGCCACATCACTTAGTATCCTCACAACTTAGTGCATTAAGTATCCTCCTAGCAGATATCACAGAGCTTTTCATGGATCTGTCCACCTTTAGATCCTCAGCAGGGACTGTCAACCCACAGGGTTTGCTTGTAGGCTGAAAAGATTTTACCTTACTCCAGTGCATCGATATATTTCCATTTTTTTAGTGAAATGATTTAGGTGCCTGCAGATTTGGTTAGTCTCCAATTTTTCTTTTATTCAAGTTTTCTTGCACATGTTATTTAACTTTCTCGATTTCCACTTTTCCCACCTAAAACTTGGGACTAGAGTAAGTACATCACTATATATTCCACAGTAAATGTGAGGATCAAATACATGAAAGTATTCGAGGAGCTTTACAGAATTACATAAATATGAAATATTGTACAAGTATTCAATTTTAGGATTTTTGCTTTATGAGAAATAGTAAATCTTAATCAGAATTTTAACATACATATATAAAAATACATTTAACATATATAAAAATACATTTTTGTATATGTCATAATGTATTTTATATATATAAAGAGATTAAAAGCAAAATAGAATCCACTTCAATTTGAGGACCACTATTGGGTGACCTTTGCTAGACTGTCCACACTTCTAAACCCAATTTTCTCATCTCTATAATGGGAAAAAAAATAATATGGACTTCATATGGGTCTTATGATGAATAAGTAGATAATACAACTATTAACCCAGTCTTTAACAGTTTACACAAGGGTGAGTGATTTTCATTTCATAAACTAGACTTGGAATACCATAAACTCCTGACATGATCCAGGACCCAGGATTCTTTTATCTTATCTTTACTTACTTCACAGTTTCGTCATATGGTGTCTGATCAACCCATTGCCAAAGTCGCCGACCCTCTGGATCTGACAGACCTATATAATAAGTAGAATCAATTTGCAGATTCTCGATGATGAAATCCTGGGGGGGCAAGAAACATGAACAGAGTATTGTCTTTAGAGTCCTCACCTGGAACTAGATTCTTTCTTTCTTCCTTCTTTTTAAAGTATTTTTGTACTTTCTTTACTTTTTAGATTATTAGATTAATTGTACAAATTCATGAGGAACTATGTGATAATTTGATAAGCATATCCATTGTAAAATTATTAAACCAGGGTAGTTAACATACACCTCTCCTTAAACATTTTTAAATTTTTTATTTGTATTGGTTATATAGATTAATGGGTTTCATTTTGGCAGATTTGTGCATGCACATAACACAGTTCTAACCCCACCCCAACATCCTTCTTATCCTGCCCCCCCTCCAGTTTCACACTGGGGGTTTCAATTTGTAAATTTGGATTATATCCATCTCCCTTACTATCTGTCTTTATAATTCCCTCTAACTTGCCCATATTTCTTTCACTTGTCTAATAATACTTATCATTCTACTTCTTTATCATCTTTTTTAGATTCTACATATTAGGGAGAACATAGTCTGGCTTATTTCATTCAACATGATGGTCTCCAGCTCCATTCATTTTCCTATCAATAAAAAAATTTCATTACACTCTATGGCTGATTAATACTTCATTGTGTATGTATGAGTTCACTTATCATTCACCACAGTTCACTTATCATTCACCTATTGATGTGCAGCTAGGTTCCACATCTTAACTGTGGTGAATTGTGCTGCAATAAACATGAATATGCAAGTTCCTACAGTAGGCTGATTTAATTGCTTCAGGTATATACAAAGGAGTGGGATAGCTGGATCAAATGGTAGTTCTATTTTAATTAAGTTTTTTGAGGAACCTCCATACTGATTCCCACACTCCCTGTATTAATTTGCATACCCACCAACAGTATAAAAGATTTCCTTTTCCCCCTCATTCTCACCAACCATTAATTTTAAAAGTTCATTTTATATTCTTCTATTTTGATGAATTTATTTATCATCCATTAATGTCTGTTGGTGGAGACATTAGGTCTCCAATGTATAGGGTCATGTCACCTGCAAACAAGGATAATTTGACTTCTTCTTTTCCTATTTGTATGCCTTTCATTTATTTCTCTTGCATAATTGCCCTGATAAAATTTTAAGAACTATATTGGTATAAGAGTGTTGAGAGTTGACATCCTTGTTTTGTTCCTGAAAAAAAAAATCTTTCATTTTTTTCAATGCACAATGATGCTGGCTGTAGGTTTGCCATAAATGACCATTACTATATTGTTGAATAATCCAGTACCTACTGTCTTTAGGACTGTTATCATGAAGGAAGGTTGAATTTTGTCAAAGGCTATTTCTTTGTCAACTGAAATGATCATGTGATTTTTATCTGATTATTTGATTATTTACGTGATGTATGGCATTTCTTGATTTGCATGTGTTGAGCCATCCTTGCATCTCTGGAATGAAATTAAATTGATCATGGTGAATGATCTTTGTAATGTGCTTTTGAATTATTTGTATTTTATTAAGTGTATTTGCATTATGTCTATAATTTTCTTTGTGGGGTGTGTGTGTGGTTTGATATCAACTGAGTTCTTTAAGGTCAAAGCAAAATGAAAAGGGGAAGATCCATGAATAGTCATATGGGTCCCCTAGAAGTACATGTTTGTAGCTGAGTAGAGCAGGGTTAAAGTCAACACTTGTGAGTCTGATTTTCATTATATATGCAAACAGTTGCTACTCATAATCATAATGAGTTTCCATCTCAGCCTCATTCTCCTCTTGTCTTCACTAATGTAAGGCATTCTTCAAGGTTCTACATGAGGAAGCATTAATAAATTTAATCATTTTCCTTTTAAGCATCAGAGGTCTAATTTAATTCTTGATTATAGATTGTGTCTTCATGAGTTAATTTCCCTATTCAACTTATTGGGCCGGGGATGTAGCTCAGTGGCATAAGCACTTGCCTGGCAAGCCTGAGAGCATGAGTTCAATTCCTGGTACAAAAAAAAAAAAAAAACTACTCAACCTATTACCCCTCTATGTTAAGCAGTTTACAATATATAAAATATTTCACTATTGAAATTACAAATTGGAATTGCTTGCAAAAATATCTTCATACTCTTACTCAATCCCATATTTATTGCAACTGTTTCTCTTGGGGTGGGTTAGTTGTAATGCCTCAGGAGCCAGAAATGGAATGTGAAGACTGAGGGAGACTCTCTTATTTGTTTCATTGAAAGCCTTCTGCCACCAATTTGTAATTGCTAAAATGTGGAAGCAACCCAAATGTCCATCCACTGAGGATTGGATAAGAAAATTGTGGTACTTTTATATAATGGAATATTACTCAGCTGTAAAGAAAGATAAACTCGAGGCTTTTATACACAAATGGTCACAACTAGAGACCATACTCATAAGCGAAATAAATCAAACATACATGTGCAAGCACCACATTGTTTCTCTAGTGTAAAGCCTGAAAGAGTTAATTTAATCTAGGAGATATGATAGACATTGAGAATTGATAGGAAAGCACTCATAGGTAAAGGATAACTGGGATATGGGAAAAGAGAAGGGAAAGAAGGAGAAAGTTTGTATATATGTATATGCAGGATAGTTAACACAGGTGTTCTACTGTCCTGTATTTCCTTGCTGAAAGAAACTGTCAGTGAGGCATTGGTTGATTAGCTTTGTATGTCTATATGTGTTTTCATGAGAAACTACATTGAAGATATCAATATGTAATACAATAAACATTGTTAATTCCCTACCACTCTGTTTGTAACTCTGTAATGTCTGTACTGATCCTATGCTATTTTGTAAAATGTTGTCGGTCTGTTAGTATTTTCCTCCTTTAATTTCTAAAAAAAAAAAAAAAAAAAAAAAAAAAAAAAGCCTTCTACCACAACACCGATATCCCAAACAGAAGAAAAGAAACTTTCTCAGCAGAAACACATGCACAACAAACAGGGATCTGTTTCCATCTCCTTAGACTGTACCTGCTCCTCCTTGGTGTTGATCACCAGAAGATGAGCCTCCATCCTAGAGCAGTTCTCCCTGCTCTCGTTCCACGACTGGGAGTCAGTAGAAATAAAGTAGCAGTGGGAACTAAATGACTTCCAATCCTTTGGACAACAGCTCCAAACCTTTTCTTCATCGGGATATACAAATACAATATAAAAGCCGCTTTTTAAAATGTGTGTATTATTAGAGTGGAGGCCTGAAGGACACCATGTGGAATCTACTGGAACTCACAGAACTCACATGTTCACCCGGGGATAACAAACAGTGCCTGCCCTTCAGTTGTTAAGAAAGCCAACCAAAGCCTAATGCTTAAATGAGACTCAGCCTTTAAGAATATAACCCAAAACTCCCAGGGTTTTCAGAAAATAATTCATCATCCCAAGAACCTACAAGTGCCAGAAATATAGCTCAGCGGCACAGCATCTGCCTGGCAAGCTCAAGGTCCTGAGTTCAATTCCCAGCACAAAAAAAAGAACCAGCAAGTTCTCAAATTTTATTTAAAGTTTTAAAATGGCAACCAATACATGCTAACAACATAAAAAGCAAAAATATTAGGGCTATCTTATAACGATCTTGCATGATAAAATGTTTCAACAAGAAGGAACAAACATTCTTGAAATAAAAGCTTCATCAAAGAAATACTGAAGAATGGAATAAAAATTTCATGTTGAAAATACAGCAACCTTTCAAAAGATCAGATGAGTTCAGCTGCAGAATATGGAGGACAGAAATCAGTGAATAGGCAGAAAAGACAATAGAAACTGCCAACGAAACAACAGAGATATAATAGAAAAAAATAAATGGAGGGTCTTATTGTGATTGTAAACCAAACAGCAGAGGTACAAAATATATGAACTGATGCCAGGAAAAGAGAAATTTAAGAATACACTGGTATAGATGCTTACAATTATGAATAAAATAAGCCATACTACAGAGGGCTTCAAAATTATCACAAACCAAGAGAATCCCAATCAACATTTGTAAAATACTTCACTCAAAAGCCCTTTCTTTAGAAAATTGAAAACATATAGAATATCCTTAAACTGTAATCAGTGGGAGCCAACTAAAAATGGATTAAAACAAAGAAAACAAGATACTCTCCAAACACTTGGAACTACATGACCCCCTTCTACATACATAAGACCAAAGAAGAATCAAAAGGAAATAAATACATTCAAATAAATGAAAATGAAAACACAACATGTCTAATTCTGTAGGCTACAGAATAAAAGCAACAAAGAACTATGATAGAAGTGGTGGATTCTAGGATACATAGAGAAAACAAGCAACGTGACCCTGGGGGATTCTGTGATCCAAGAAAGCGGGAAAACAAAAGCACACAGCTGTTAACATGTCAAAGGGGCATCAAAAGTAACTGACTAGGCTCCCAATGGCCAAGCTAAAATACGAAGATAAAATAGTATTGGATTATAATCCAGACTATAAAAGAAGTATTCATGAGTATATGCAGAGATAAATGATTCAGTATGTTAATAAATGGCGTAGAATAAGCCAATCTCACAGTTCATGAATTTCAAACAAACGACATGAATATAGCTGATGGTTGATTTTCCTTGTTATTTTGGTCAGACATTCTAGATATATCTTCCAGGATGCTTTTGGGTGAGATTTTTACTGTAAATGGTGGCATTTGAATAGAGCAGATGCCCTCCATTATGTGAGTGGGCCTCATGCAATCCACTGAAGACCTGAAAAGAACAAAAGAATGTTCTCCCCTGAGCAAGAGGGAGGTCTCCAGCACCCTGCCTTCGGGCTTCACCTGCAACACTGCCTGTGCTTGCTAATTGCACTCACACTGCCACCCTTTCCTGAGTCGCCAGCCTGCTTTATGCCCTCTTCAAATTCTGGAGTGTTTTACATGTCGACAATTGCATAAGCCATTTCTTTAAAAATAATGTCTATGCACATATTCTCTTGGTTTGTTTCTCTGAAAACACTCGCTAGTATAACACTCCATGCTGAAGGATAGGAAGAACAACTCTTCAATTCAGATGTGTGGGCCTCACACAGCAACTACTCAGTGTACTGTGGAAAAAGGAGGTGGAAAGAATAGGTTTACAGTGGAAAAACCTGAACAAAACTACCTCAATCTAAGGGGTAAATGTCAGCACCAAAAGGAAAAAAATCACTGTAATAATATATATCCTATCTAGTATGTGATGAAAATAGCACTTTACCTCTGCTTCCATCTTGCTAAAAGCCAACATTCCCAATCTAATTATCAAAAAACGTCACGCTCTAACAGAGAGACATCCTAACACATGCCAACCAATATTGCTCGTCACTATCAGGGTCATCAGAAACAAACAAAATCTGTAAAACTATCCCAATCAAAAGGAGACTAAAAAGACAGGATAACTAAAAGGAATGAGGCATCCTGGAAGGAATTCTCAAACAGAATAGGAACATTAGGTGAAAATTAAGAAAACATAAATACAGCCATGAACAGCACTGATAGTATGTTACCAGTAACCGCTATGTCAACACTGGTTCCTTAGTTGGAATAAATTCCCTTCTTACAGAAAATGTTAGTAGTAGAGCATAGTATACATTATGTGCCCAGACTGGTTTTAAAATATTATCTCTTCAGATAATATGTTTAATTTTTGTAAATATAAAAAGTTCTTAATAATATATTCATTTAAATTTTTGGACCGGGAATTGAACTCGGGACCTCACACTTGCCAGGCAAGTGCTGTGCACACTGAGCTATAACCCCGACCCTAATTTTTTACATAATTCACATTTGTGATAGTCACCACCATCATTTTAATTAAAGGATTTTAACTGAGATGTGAGAGAAAGAGCAGTGAGCACAGAAAGCTCAGAAAGCAGCAAAAGCTGAAGAAATCCAAGAGCAATGTAACCTTTATCACACTCAAGCCTCGCATGCACAGATTAAGGTGCACATATAAGAATTTTATGTTTTATATGTTTATACATTGTAAGCTTAAAATGATGACTAGATTCCACTTCTCAGTGGGATCTGCCTGAGATTCTAATTAGAAGTACTGTTGTGCGATCCTTACACGTTATGGTAAGCAGTGCCATTCTAGATATATTAAGTTTTACCCTGTATGGTCGAATCGCTTTTTACACACTCCACTTCTGTATGGACCAGTCCTTTTAAAGTCATGTTTTCTTCAAGATGCTGAGAATATTTTTGAAATAAAACTAGAAAAGAAAATAAAAGTCAATCATTTTCCTGGAAGCATACCTATTATTACTGTTACTTTCTTGCATTCCTTACAGAAACAAAAGTCTACAAATGGGCGATTATGTGAGTAGGCAGAGACTGACACGGGAGCTGATCACTCCATCACTCCACCATCAGTAGGACCCTAACCAGCCTCACTTGGAGATGTAGATACCTCCAGGAATAGCTGAAAGAGCACTAGTGGGAAAAAAGTCATGATTTTCCATCACAGTGGAACAAGATTTCCCACATGGTCCTTCGTTGTGTCATGCAAGATGCATACAGAGGCTAAATCTTGGGAAAGGGAGGAACTGTCTAATTCTCAGGGATTCTGGTTAGAGAATAGAAAATTAAACAAAAAGAATCCAACATTAATCAAGAGAACTTTGCTCTCCTCCCCTTGTTTCCTTTAACTCCATCTCACTGGCTCTGACTTCTCAGAGCACCCTTATCCACCGTTCTATACTAAACACGTTTCTTGTGCAGCGTTGTGTATTCTCATGGTGTTTGCTGCCTCCCAAACTCATATCTCCATCCTGAGTCCAGATTACTGCGTCTCCCACTAGACATGTACATCTGAGGTTTAACTCCACATCCCAAAACTTAAATCATCCACTTACAACCTAAACTTGATACTCATCTTCTATTGCCTTCTTCTTTGAATAACTTCATGGTCATTTAATTTACCAGGTCAATATGAGAGTCACAGATAACTGCTCTAGATTTTTATGCACAGATTTAAACATTCATCAACCCTCTATCTGCTTGATTGTATCTTTTTTAACCACACAAAGCCACCTCTTCCTCCCTTCTTCAATATCTTTAGGTTGGACTCTGTTTCTCAAGTGGGTGGTATATTAGCCTTCTAGCTCCTTCCTTTCAAGCCTCTCTAAAACACACTTCTATAAGTGAAATATGATTGTATAATAACCTGCATAAAATCCTTTCATAGGTCTCCATGACTTTGTCACATTGCAAAAATAGCTGCAATGTATAGACAACTACTTTATTCTGACCCTTTCAACATTTTGCAGCTTATCCAATCTAGAACAAAGGTTTTTTTCTCCAATTCCTGAATGTGGACTGTATTTAAGCCTTCCTTTGGCTAATAAAATGTGCAGAACCATCTCCATGCTAGATCCAAGTTGAAACCTCAGGGCTGCCATACATCCATCTCAGGCTAGGAAGTCTGCAAGGTGCCAGGTGATCACAGTCAAGCTGGCTTAATGAAGGGTGGCAGAAATGTGTCTCTAATTGTCCCTGTGATTTCAGCTGACATCCTCTTCCTCAGAAGTTGCCTGTGACAGCTCCATGACTACACATGCATGAGTGAGCTCAGCCGGGATCAAGGACGCTCCCACTGAGACCAGTCTACAGGGCCAGCCCCACAGACATGAGATAAATAGGTATTGTACTCTGCCACGCTTTAGACTGATTGATTAAGCAGGAAAAGATACTTTATAAAATAATCAAAGAAAAATATACTCAGTGCTATGAAATACTTATAATCTGATCTTTGCAAATGTCTGCCACTTAGTTTCCTTTCTTCCTTTATCACATAATTCTATCTAGTCCACCTATGCATACTTATATTTCCCCCAACTTTCCTGTGTTCTGATATGTCTGTGCCATCCTTGGTACACAACTCTCAATGCCTTCTCATCAAGGAAGGCTACCTCAGGCTCCTGTGCCTATTTCTTATGTGCACAACACTTCCCACTTGGTACTGCAAGCACTGAGTCCTTCAACTATTCAAATTTTTTGAAACCAAGGCTCTTTGAAACCCTGTCTGAGCTGGGTGTGGTGGTGCATGCCTGTGATCCCAGCACTTGGGAGGCTGAGGCAGGAGGAGCACCATGAGT
>NW_004955413.1:6825538-6848534 GCF_000276665.1 Chinchilla lanigera | reverse complement strand
AGGAGGAGGAGGAGGAGGAGGAGGAGAAGGAGAAGGAAGAGGAGGAGAAGGAGGAGGAGGAAGAAACACTATCTGATGCACTAAAAACATACACCAAATGGCTCTTAGTAATTAGTACTTATTGAATGACCAAGTGAATGAAAAGATCTACCAAAATATGCTAAATTTATTCATTTTAAAAATTTGATAAATTCTATAAGCCAAAACATGCAAAATTATACCTTTTTCTAAACTGATACTTAGATCTCACACAGTCTTTGGTGAGCCAAAATAATTCAAAGAAAATTCACTGAAGTATTCTTCCTGGAATATTACTCCCTATCTCCTTCTTGTCTGTCTGCTCATCCCAAAACAAGTGTCTGTACACTTAAAATAATTCCCACTGAAGTAATACACATTTTTTTCATATTTACCCAGAGTCTGATACTAACATGATACCTCATAGATTTCACTCTACAGAAGCAAGACATACACATGAATTTGCTCTAAAGAGAATGGAGTCCATTATTTTTACAGTCAAGGAACTAAATCCAAATAGAGACCAGAATGCTCAATGGATTCCCATAAATTATATATCCTCAGATGAAATCTCTTTTTCAGCTTTCTGGATGAACCTTGCTAAATGACGGTTTCCAATGGACACGTTTTCTTCACATAAGGTGCACGCTGCTTTGCTTCAGATGGTACACTTACTGATGGAAGGGACAGCTGATAAGATTGTCTTCAGCAAAAAGAGTATCAGCAACGAGGCCAGAAGCAGTTTAGGGATAGCAGGATTACTTCTGTGAGAGGTGGCCTTCTCTTTGGGATCTAAAGAAGAAGCTAAGTTAATTGCTTACTTCAGTAATAAATTCTGTCCTAAATTCATTTTCTTCCTCCTCTTATTCTTCTGCATTTTCTTACATGGAATACAATGACTAACAGTAAGAACATTTGGAATTCTATGAAAATTAGATAGGGAAGAAATTATAATGTTCACAATAGAAACTTTACCAAATTCAGAAAAGCACAAATTTTTAACTTTGGAAATAACTGTTGTTATCCTTTTAACCATTATTAAATTACATAGGCACATTATATCATGACACAGCATACAAAAATCTGACCTACTATTTTCTCTTACAGTGAATCATAAGCATTTTTATATCACCATGTTTTCTTCTTCAACACAAGTAACTGCATATTTAAATACTCTGTGAGATTGTTTCTCACTGTAAACAGTGTGATAGCAGGTAAATCTTTTTAATCATACTTCACATTTTCGAGGTAAGGGCTGTCTTCTTAGTCATCAGTTCATGGTTAGAAAACATTTGGAGGCAGGGGTGTAGCTTAGCTGTAGAGCACTTACCTAGAATCTACAGACCTGGGTTCAGCCCCCAACACTAGGGAAAAGTGAAAACTTCCATCAAGATAAAAATGCTGGGCAAATAAAAACCATTTTCTTAAATTTACCTTATACTGTCAAGTGGAGAGGAACAATTCTTCAGTGTCACATGATATGATTTCATTATTGGAAAAAAGTATTTATATATAGAAGTAAATTGATACACATTAAAATGCAAATCACAATTTTATTGTTTAATTGTAAAGATTAAAAAACTAACAAAACAACAATGAAGACAAAATCAAAACAATACAAAAGCAATAAAAACGATACATGACCTCAGAACAAAATGATAGGAATTAACAACGGTTGCTGCATTCCATACTGTTATCTTCAGGGAAGTTTCTCAGTCCACCAGACAAAAGAATGCAAGACTGATCAAACAATCAAAGACAGTAACAAGCAAAAATCATAGTTTTTTAATAGTAAGAATAAAGACAGAATTGTGAATCTTTTATTTCTCAAAATACAATTCTATTTTTTTACTTTAGAGAGAAAAAAATAAACCTAACAATGAAACCAAGTTTCAAAACAGGTGAGTAGGACAGTTACAACAGTTAATACATTGCATAGTGCTGTCTTCCTAGTAGTCAATCAGGTTAGAAGATACAGGCACGATATCTTGTCTGTACAATATTAGCACAAAACTTTCTTTTCAGTCAACTGACGGAAACTAGCTGCGTAACTATGTTAACCATCTTGTGTGTGCATCTATCAAAATCCAATTCTGTAGCCTTCCTCAATGCTTTCTACAGGCAACTCAGTCTGCTGAGCCTCTGGTGCTTCCCCAGCACAGCCACTTGGAGAACCAGCAATTAACACGACCTGTGTTTTGTTATTAACCTTATCTTCATCCTTCACCTCATTACTAACTGTGACTACTACAAATAATCTTCTTACCTTCTGGAGAGTCTGAATTAGTGCCTGGAGACTTTGATTCATTTTTGAATCTTGCTTTAGCATAAGTCTTCTCTGAAGCCATGTTGAGAAGAGACTTTCTGCTTTCTCAGAAAATATGCTGCCTAGCTGCCTTACAACATGTTATAAATAAGGAATAAACACGTTGGTAAATTGTGCAGTCATTCAGCAAGAGGACGTGACTCACAATAAGCAGGCAGGTATCCTGAAAGAAATGTCATGAGAATTAAACCACAGTGTGGAGCCACTCAGTCCACAAACAGAGGTCAAATTCCCAAGACCAGTGCAGTGAGAACTGCAGCCTTTGACCAGGCTAAAATTATACAAATATAACAAAAGTGGTAACTCAAGTGGCAGGGGAACAAAATAGGAAGGAAACGAAAAGAGGAACCAAGAAATTAGAAACGTCTTTCCTGAGAACTGTGGTGTGTAAATCCATCACCAAAGAGAAAATTCATGTGTTTTTAAGTTCATTGTAATTATTTATAAAGTAGTCAAAGTGAGCAAACACTTGTGCACATTGCATTCACCTCATCATTTGTGGCTGATCAAGCAATTTATTGGTACCACATTCTAAGAGTATCATTGATATGATACTCAGACGTCATCCTCCCCCTTTTCCCACTCAAGTGTGGTGGGAAGGAACAATTGAGATCTTATTCTTTCTGAAGATGTACCTCTCTGCTCTTAGCTTTTCCCTGCTGTTCATAAATAACTCAGTTCCAAAATGGTAGACTCTAACTCTTTGGATTTTTCAAAGTAATAGAACTCTCGTGTTATCTATGGTGGTCCCTGATGCTTTAAGTTACTGAAGTCTCTCATCAAGGCCCCAGATAGCTTATAATAACAAAAGTAGTATTCAGGCTGGGACTGGTCATGCTGGGACAAACCAAGTGATTCAAGTATAAGGATTTTGAGTCTCGAGATATCTGCCTAGGCAGGAAAGGAATGCTAGAGATTGATTTTAACCTTATGCCCAATAATGCAATCACTTCTGCTATATAATGACCTCCAATAAAATCTCTGAGCATTAAAGCTCAGAATAGCTTTCAATTGGGAATAGTCTCATATTTCCTCAAATTAAAAGGCTGGAAGGTAACACAGACATGGGGCCTATGGAAATTTCACATTCAGGACCCTGATAGATGTCATCTCATATGTTTTGACTTGTATCCTTTTGATATAATTACACTATAATTATAAATATGGCATAATCATGAATTCACACAGCCATTTTTACAATTATCAAATCTGATGAGGTCAAGGGGATCCTTAAATTTCTGGTTTGTTGTTCAGAAATAAAGGTATCCCTGGGAACTCCTAAACTTGTGGCTGGAATCTAAAGTAAGGGTAGTCTTGTGGAAGGCACAACATTAATCAGTGAGAGTTGGCCTAACTCTAGTCGTAGGTATACAAAGTTATTATAATGCCTCCATACTGTCACTTTCACAAAAACAAAATATTTATCATATATTATAACATTATAGGGGAGCAATTTGTTTACTTTGGCAAGTTATTTTTTTAAAGGCATCTTATCAGATATTGTTTTGTTATCAGTTAAAAAAAAATAAATGCTCCAATTCTGCTCACTTTTTCAGTGCTGTAAACAGTCTCTTTTAAACTGCCAATTAGCAAATGTTAAAGCACATGAGCTCACACACACACACACTCACACACAACTCACACCTTCATGGCAAAGATGATATTTTAAGAATAAGTGATGGCAAGCGCAAGGTCGTGAGTTCGGTTCCCGGTACCGGAGAAAAACAAAACAAAAAAAAAAAAAAAAAAAAAAAGAATAAGTGAGAAGGCAACTGCTGTATAAAAGAAACACATACCATGGAGAGTACATCTGGAAAATCTGCCAGAAGGCTCAAAGACATTGAGGTATAGAATAGAGCAGTATATGATTAAATCAGTGTGGGTGAACACGCAGAGGTTGGTCACAATATATTCATTAATCACTTTTTTGCACTACCAGAAGGTCGCTTTAGGTACAAGATGATAAACTTTTAACTTGTTGATGCCCATGTGCCCCATCTGTAGATAAACACATTCTCTACCTTCAGAGTTGTGTGATGATTCAATGAGATGATTCAGATCACCTACCAAATGACCAATGAGATGATTCAGCACCTACCAAATGACCAATGCTTGAAAAAGTAGGGGGTGGTATGTTTCAATTTGAAGAGGTTTATTTTCTCTTTTAAAATCCTTGAAGTTGGGGAGAATAATAAGAACAAATTTTACAGGGGTATGTTCATACATGCATACAACAGTTCATACATGCGTGGGCTCACTGTGTGGCTGTGATGGCACAGAGGATGAAAAATTACTCAGACAAGAGACTTGGGGCTGGGGATTTAGCTCAGCGGCAAAAGCGCCTGCCTGGCAAGTGCAAGGTCGTGAGTTCGGTTCCTGGTACTGGAGAAAAACCAAAAAACCAAAAAAAAAAGACAAGAGACTTTAGTTCAGTCACCAAGAGATCCCGAGGGGCTGCTGCTTCAGCATAAGAGCACTTCAGGGAAACAGCACTGAGCTGAGATCTCTGCAGGGGTTTATGTAAAACTCAAGTACATGAGCACAAAGATATAGAAGAAAAATATTTGCAACATTTGGATAGAAGTTTTGGTCGTGAAGCAGCAAAGGAACAGGCTGTTATTTATGTGACAAATGTCAACCTAACTTAGGCAATCTGTCGGAGAAGAGGGGACACGATGGCCAGACAAACATCTCTGAGAACAACTTACTGCTGATTTTGCTGACTGGTGTCCTGCAAATCTGCTCTAAACTCACCATGCACTCCAGGAGTCTTGGACTGTTGCACAGAGAGTCCATTCCTTTTTGCATGCACTTTAACCACTCCTTTGGCCAATATTCCCAGAGTAGTAAGTTCCACATTCGCTTGGAGCCCAGTTATTAACAGCTAGCTGCTTAGGAAGCAAGCAGGGCTCTGTAAACAGACAGTCTAATTGAAGTTTGAGGCATAGCTTTCTCGAAGCGGTTCTAGGGAGAATCACTTTGCCCAACACAGTGCAGGCCCACCACAGCATATAAGGTCTGTTGAGGTGGACAGCCCTGGGAAATGACACAGAAAACCTTTAAGGCTAGAAGAGAGTAGTTCTGCTGAAGCCTAAGCTCTCAATATGTCCATGAAAATTTTGGGTTTGCATGTGTTTGAGAGTCCAGTACTGGAGACCCGTAACTCTCATGTGGGATCTGGTGAAGAGTAACATTCTGGCAGGAAAGTGTTCTCAGCTACATCGTTCTCATAGCAAAACAACTCATCTACATCTGAGTGCTTAGAAATACTTTATTTACAAGTGTCAAATATTAAAAGAAGCTAAAATGTACTTCAATAAATAAACCATGACACACTATAAAATGGAAGGTATAATAAAAAGAAACCAGCTAACATGCCACTTAAAAGTAAAAGAAATTTAAGTGAGTATTACTAGCTGAAAGAAGAAAATCTGAAATCTCTGCACAGTATGATTCCATCTGTATGAGAATCTGGAAAGGACCAAGCCATGAAAACCATGAAGAGATCAGTGCTTCCTAGCAGCTGTGGGAAAGGGGGAAAGGGGGAAAGGGATGAGGGATGGCACACTGGTATTATTAGAAAAAGGCACTAAACCATATTCACAAAATGCAAGGTGGCAGAAAGAGAAGACTTCCATCATTGACTATTATGATTCATTTCACTGCAGTTCAAGTCACTCCTTACCCTGATAACCAAAGGCATTTAATAAAACAGTTCTGGGGCTGGGGACTTAGCTCAGCGTCACAGCGCCTGCCTGGCAAGTGCAAGTTTGTGAGTTCGGTTCCCCGTACCAGAGGGGGGAAAAAAAAAAAGCCAGTTCTTCAGCACTTCCTTCGGTTACATCCACATGTTAGAGAAATGATAATTGGGGAAGCTCATTACAAATAAATTAAAATTTGCCTAAGTTTATTACATAAATTGTACTCTGGGAAGTAAATTGGTACATACTGCATACATCAGACCAAACTTGTATGAAAATAACATAAGTTTACTTTACAGTCATGAAAGGAGTAACAAATAAAAAAGCCCAGTTATGCAATCTCTAGAGGTCACATTGTGAGGATCATGTGTAGATCCAGTGTTGGTTTTCCAAATTACAGTGATCACAATAAAGCAATGAATTGCAGGCCTTATGGAAAATGTGGTATATTTTATCTTATATTACAAAGAAAATGATCTTAAGACTTTTACTGAAAAGAATAAAAACAACCAGGGACCTTTTTGACTGACAACTTATACATAAAAATGATAAAACCAAATCAAAGAAAAATTTATAATAGATTATAAATTTATAATATATACAAATTTATAATATATTATAATATTATATATCATAGTCATGATCTGTGATCTAATTTTCTAATTCTGGATAATTATTGCTTAGTCTCTGATTTTCCATTTTAAGTATCCTGTGAAGTTTGTGTAGTAGATTGAACAGAGAATGAGAACAGGCCCAAAACATATACTTAACCAAAGATAAAACTTACTGTATTTTCATATGTTTTATGTTCCTACTAGTACAAAATATTCTCTTAGTTAAAATTAATACCTCTGTGTGAGAGAAACAAAAAGTAAGAGTTGGCAGTGCTTAGCTTCTGATCACCATGGGGACAAAAACTGAAGGTGCAGAAGAATCAGTAAACTAGAAGATAAGCCAATAGAAAAGAGCTACCAGAAGAGGAAAAAAGGGAAAAAGCCACAGGAATTATGAGACACTGTTATGAGATATGATATATGCATAGTAGAAATCTAGGAAGATAGAGAGAAGAATGAACTAGATATTTAAATAAATAATTGCTGAAAACACTCTAAATTTGGAAAGAAACATGAAAGTCATAAGAGCCAAAATGGTTGAATCTTATAAGGTCTAAAACAGATATAATGCAAATAAACTGTCAAAAGTCAAAAGTGGAAAGAATTGTGAAAGCAGCAAGACAAAAGCAACTCATAATGTAAAAAGCAACACCATAAGACTACAAGCAGGGGCTGGGGATTTAGCTCAGCGGCAAAGCGCCTGCCTGGCAAGCGCAAGGTCGTGAGTTCGGTTCCCGGTACCGGAGAAAAACAAAAAAAACAAAAAAAACAAAAAAAAAAAAAAAAACTACAAGCAGATTTCACTGCAGAAATTTTGCAAGCCAGGACAGCGGGTTAATACATTTACTGCAAAGGAGAAAGACTGCCAACCAAGAATACCTCACAAAATTTACTAAGGAAATGGATAAAGAATCCTTAATAAATACTGAGGAAGTTAATTACCACTGGTCCTTTTTCATAAAATAATTTTAAAGATTTCTTCAAGGTATAAGGCATTAATTAAAATTTTAAAACATGAATGTAGAAAGCTTATGGGTAAAAAAGGAAAATTTATAGATAAAAGTAAATATATACTTAAATGCAGAATTCCCTAACAGAATTATAACACATAAAACACTTTCAACCCTGGCATAAAATTGTAAAACAAACATATTAAAAGTAATTATAATTATATTTAATGATGGAAGCAAAATGTAGAATAATATAAATAATGATTCAGTAATCTAAATGTAGGCCAGACATGGTGGAGCATGCCTATAATCCCAGCACTGAGGAGGCTGAGGCAGGAGAATCACTGTGGCTTAAAGGTCAATCTGGGCTACATCGTGAGTGTCAAGCTAGCCTGAACTGCATAGCAAGAACCTGCCTCAAAAAAAAAGAAAATCTAAGTATAAGCAGCAGAAGTAAAAATGTGAAAGTTTTGTGTACAATAGAAGTTAAGCTACTTTCAACATAAAATAGAAGCTAATGCCTATAAGATATTTAGGGTGGGAAATATATATATATATATATATATATACACACAGAGATAGCTAAAATAATTCTATTACTAATTTTTATTGGTTTATTGAAAGGAAAAGTTAATGCTGAATTTTTTACCAATTTTGTATGCCTATATCTGGTAATCTGAACAACTACTTTGAAGATAACAATATACAATAAAAAACCATTATTGATTTCCTATCATCTTGTTTTGAAATTCTGACTGTTTTTAAGGGTTTTTTTAAATTTTGTATTCCCTTTTTTAAGAAAAGATATTTAGGTTGACAGGCACGGTGGTGCATGCCTATATTACTATGCTGCAGCTGAAAGAGGAAGATTGCAAATACAAGCCTAGCCTGAGTAACTTAGTGATTTAGCAATATCCTACCTCAAAAGAAAAAGGAGGTAGGCTATAGTTCAATGGATTTGATCCTTATTAATAAAAATTTAGAAAAATCTGCATGAGAAAAACATGTACAGCAAATAAATTCACTGAGAGAGAAATTAGGGAAACAACACCTTTCACAATAGCATCAAGAAAAAGTAAAATACTTAGGACTCAATCTAACAAAGGAAGTTAAATACCTTTACATTGAAACTATTGTACTGTGAAAAGGTGATTGAAGAGAATATCAGAAAATCTAATGATATCTCTTATTCCTGAGTAAGAGAACCAATATAGTGAAAATGGCCATACTCTCAAAATTGTTATACACATTTAATTCAGTCAGGATTGAAATATGAATAGCATATCTCACAGAATTAGAGAAAAGAATCCTAAAACTCATCAGGAACCAGAATATACCTAGAAGAGCAAAAGCAATCCTGGGCAACAAAGGCAAAGCAGAAGGCATCACAGTCCCTGACTTGAAATTATACCACAAAACCACCAGGATAAAACAGCAAGGCATTGGAAAAAAAAAAAAAAAAAAAAAAAAAAAACAGACCCAAAGATGAATGGAACAGACTGGAAGATGCAGAAAAATTCCAAACATACTGTTAGTCACCTGTCTTTGACAAAAACACCAAACACGTTCACTAGAAGAAAGATAGCCTCTCTAATAAATTGTGTTGGAAAAACTGGCTGTGCATACGCTGAAGATAAACCTCAATCCATATCTCTCACCATGCATTAAACCAAAATTGAAATGGATCAAAGCTCTAACTATTAAAAACAGAAACATTAAATCTGCTGGAAGAGAGAATAGGTAAAACTCTTGAAGATATAGTTACAGGCAAAGTTATAGTTTTGTGAACAAAAGCTATATCTTGAAGATATAGTTATAGGCAAAGTTATAGTTATAGTTTTGTGAACAAAACCCCAATTGCACAGGAAATATTACAAAGAATCAACCCCTGGGAGCTCATCTTATTAAAAAGCTTTTTTTAATTATTTTTTTAAAGAGTAAAAGAAGGATAACATAGTAATAGGGGGACTTCCCAAATTACAGACAAAGCAGTAGGAAATTATCAATGGTTATTGTTTTACATATTGTTATCTACAAGATAGTTTCTCAGGAAAACAAATAGACAAATGATAGTGAGCTACAGGAAAAGCGGTAGGTTATTATCAATGGTTGTTGTACTATACTTTGGTATCTTCAAAGTGGCTTCTAAAGAAAATAAATAGGGGCTGGGGATTTAGCTCAGCGGCAAAAGCGCCTGCCTGGCAAGCGCAAGGTCTTGAGTTCGATTCCTGGTACCGGAAGAAAAGACAAAAAAAAAGAAAAAAGAAAATAAATAGAGCTATACATGAGTGACCAACTGAATATTCATTGACTATTCTCAATGGTTGTTGTAGGAAACACATAACAATAAACATACATCCATTTATGAAATAGCATAGGAACAATACAAACATTACAGAGTTATGAACAGATTAGTAGGAAAATATCAGTGGCTGCTGTAATACACGATGGTATCTTCAAAGTGGTTTCTCAGCAAGACAGAGATATGCAAGAAAGATACAACAAGTAGTTACAGCCTAAGGGTTGTCAAAAACAGTGTATTACCTCCTCACCAGTGACTCCTTTCACTGAGGTGTGATGGCTGGAAGAAAGGCCAGGATTGAAAAGAAGGACCAAGAGACTTGCACCTGTGTCTAGCAACAGGCTGTTTTCTTGTTCCTCCATAGTCATGATTACCTGGGGCTCCTCCACAGAGATGACAGTCTGACCACAGGGAGAAGGCAGAGTATGCCCCGGGCCCCCTCATTCCTGCTGGACTAACTGGTAGGATGGGTCTGAGCTCTGGGGCCTCCTCTTCAGAGGGCAGACCGATCTCCAGTGGTCACCTTTGCATTCAGGGCATGGTCCAGGGGGCTTCTTAGGGAAGATCCTCTTGAGGTGGCCTGGCTTTTACCAGTGGTAGCAGATTAATGTAGTCATCGAGTTCTTCTTGGGACCCCAAGAATCAGAATTAGAGTCTGTTTCTCTTAGTGCTACTGCAAAAGCAGCTACTTTTTCTCAGTCTCTTTGTTTTCTCTCCTTGGCCTCCTCCTCGTCATGGCTATAGAATACTGAGGAGGCAATTCTTGCTATCATCTCAAGTGAGCCATCGGGTGGGAGCCATTTTTTGTAGGTTTTTCTCTCCAGCCTCCCAGCACATTGGGACCCCGCAACCACTTTTTGTCTTCCCACCAACCATCAGCACAGGCAGCAGGAATCTTGGTGCAGACATCTCCAGAGCTCCACACACTCCTCCACCACAGCCTGTGCTGTCAGGGAAAGAAAGGCTTCCAGGGGGTCTCCCCAGGTATTGCGCAAGGTCCTCCTGGTTTCCAGCTTCTGAATGGCTCTCGTGACCCCGGTCAACAAGACCTCTGAGTCTTCAGGCACAGCCTATATTCCGTGTTCTCTGAGTCCTTGTTCAGAAGCTGCTCCGCCTCTGACTCTGGACCTTTCTGGTTCTCAATGGAGGAAGAACAACCGTTGTGTGGCACGTATTCCCAGGGGTTTCTCCATGTTGGAATGATTCACACACGTCCCCGGGCGGGCCTCCATGGCCAGCACGTGGTGGGCCAGTTGTGTCATTGCTTCTCTGTGCCATGATAGTTCTCGACCACATGCCGTCGCATGGCTTCCCAGGCACAGGCAGCCCACCTCCCGGGTGCCTGCATGGCTAGAGTCCAGCCCAAAGGCCGGTGCTCCCTGCCACGCGGCTTCCCGGGCATAGGCAGCCCGCCTCCTGGGTGCCTGTATAGCTAGGGTCTGACCCTTAAAAACCTTTTACACAACAAAAAAAGTAAAAGCAAAAATAAAAACACCTGAGTAAAGAGACAACCCACAGTGAAGGAAAAAACTTTTGCCAGCTGTTCCTCAGACAAAGGACTAATATCTAGAATATATAGAAAACACAAAAAAACGGACCCACCAAATTTAAAGGCCCAATCTAAAAATGGACATCTGAAATGAATAGATACTTCTCAGATGAAGAGGGGCAAATGACAATTAAATATATAAAAAAAAAGTTCAACATCATTGATCATTCAAGAGATATAAATTAAAGCCATGCTGAGATTCCATCTCACTCCAGAAAGAATGGCTATTATCAGGAACTCAATCAATAACAAATGCTGGTGGGGCTGTGAGGAGAAAGGAACCATTCCCTCACTGTTGGTGGAAGTGTAGACTGGTACAACCACTGTGGAAATCAATGTGGAGATTTCTCAAAACTCTAAAACTAGAGGATCCATTTGACCCAGCTCTTCCTCTTCTTTGTATCATCCTGAAAGAATTAAAAGCAGCATACCATCATGATACATGCACACTCATGTTTATAGTGGCAAAATTTGTAATAGCTAAATCTTGGAGACAGCCCAAATGCCCATCAACCAATGAATGGATAAAGAAGATGTGTGGTTTTTTATACAATGGAGTACTATTCTGCCATAAAGAAGGATGAATTTGAGATATTTCTAGTAAATAGATGCACCTTGAGACAATATTCATTTTTGGGGTTTTTTTTTTTGGTTTTTTTGGTTTTTCTCTGGTACTGGGAACCGAACTCACGACCTTGTGCTTGCCAGGCAGGCGCTTTTGCCGCTGAGCTAAATCCCCAGCCCCGAGAAAATATTCATAAATAAAATAAATTGGGCACACAAGTTTAAATATTACATTGTTTCTCTAGTATGAGAAACTGAAAGGTTAGGTAAGGACCAAAATGTATAACAGATGTTGGAAAACAGGAAGACATTGCTCCAATGGGAAGTGGAACAAGGGAAGGGGAGAGGGAAAGGAAGGAAGGGAAAGAAAAAGGAGAAAAATGGAAACAAAGCTTTTGTAAATAAGGAGAGGAAGAAGGGTTGAAGGGAGGGGAGGGGAATGGGGAAAAAAGAATCAAGTTGCATCATGTACAGGTACAAATTCTCTATGATGAATGTGATCATTATGTACATCTAAAATGTACCAGTAAAATTAATTTTTTTTTAATTTAGAAAGAAAAACATACAAACAAAAGCAAAATGGAAAAACTCAAAGCACATATCCACAAAAAGTCATCAGATCACATGGGAGGGCAGCAAGAGAAAAACAAAGGAACTACAAATAGTTGGAAAACATCAAAATGGCAATCATGAGTCTTTACATACTAATGATTTCATTTTATGTAAAGAAATTCCAAAAAAAAAAAAGAAATTCAACTCACCTGTCAAAACACAGGATAAGAGAACAATATCAAAAATGAGAGAGAAGTATTTCCAGTCAACAACAGACTCCCTTTAGCTCTAAAGACAATCATGAGCTGAAACTGAAGTGATAGGGAAAAACATTTTGTGCAAATGGCAGGCAAAAGAGAGCAGGTGTGGCTGAACTCATTCCACACACAAAATAGACTTTGTTTCAAAAACTGTAAAAAGAAATTATGTATAAAGATAGAAAGGTCAGTTAGCCAGAAGATTGTAAATAATACGTACCCAACAAATTTCTTAAATACACAAAGCATATATTAACATAACAAAAAGAAGAAATAAACCATTAAGCACCAGTAGTAGAAAACTTTAATATACCCCAAAATGGATAGATAATGGAAGCAGAAAATCAGTAAGGAAACAATACATTTCAAAATGCTGTAGAGGAAATGAACCCAGCAGATACCTACAGAACATTCCATCCAACCACAATAGAATAGAAATAATTCTCATGTACACATGGAATATTCTCCATGATAGATCATACATTGCCACAAATTCACGTTTAACACATTCAAAAGAAGAATAACATCATATCAAGTACTTTTTCTGACCACAGTGGTACAAAAATAAAAATCAACAGGAGAAAATTGTAAAACTTGTAAATAAGTGAAAATTTAATAATGTCCTCCAGTTAGTAGTAAAAGAAATCAGAAGGGAAATAAATAACATATTGAAACTAAACACAAAAAATCCCTAAAACAAGTCTTAGGAGCTAGCAGGAAAAACGAAATGAAATTCAGGAAACAGAGAGAAAAACATCTTGGAAATGGGGAAGAGGGCAGAAAGTGTATTAAAAATGATCAAGATACAATATATATGCACCACTTTCCCACAATGAATGTAATTATTTATACCAATAAAAAATAACATTTAGGAGTAGAAAAACCTACATTTATCTTAAATAAATGCCATAAGTTTACACTAAAACAAATCAGAAAAAGAATAAGCTAAGTCAAAAGATAACAGAATGAAGAAAATAAAAATTAGAGTAGAAATAAATGAGATATTAGAGAAACAGAAAAAATATAAAATTATTAGCTGGTGCTTGCAAAAAAATTAAGAAATCCTTAACTACACTAACAAAGGAAAAGTGAGGAAGAGCCATTTAAATATAAATAAAAGAGGAGACTATTACAACTAATTCCAGAAAATATTTTTTTAAAATCCACAAAAGAATATTATGGGGGCTGGGGATTTAGCTCAGTGGCACAGTGCCTGCCTGGCAAGTGCAAGGTCATGAGTTCAATCCCCAGTACTGGAAAAAAACAAAAACAAAACAAAAAGAATATTATGAATAATTATATACTAACAAATTGAATAATACAAAGAAATTGATAATTTTTTTACAAACACAATAATTCTTATAACACAAGAATTTCTTTTAAACATAAGAATTGATAAAATTCTTATAAACCTACTTCCTACTTAGATTGAGCCATGAAGAGATAGAAGCAGTTTTTAAAAATTACCAAAAACTACCAAAAAAAGAAAGGCCAAAAAAAGATGACTTCCCTGATAATCTAAAATAAAGTTTAGAAAGAATCTACAGCATTCCTTCTCAAACCTTTCAAAGCATTTAACAGGAGGAACACTTCCAAACACACTTTACAAGACCAGCATTACAAAAACACTGTTAGGCGAGGATACTGAAGGAAAAAAGTTAGAGATCACTATCCCTCACGAATGTGGATTCAAAAGTCCACAACAAAATACTAATAACTTATTCAAAAGCATATGAAATAGAATACACATGGTGGTCGAGGGGGACTTGACCCTGAGATGCAACAATGCATCCTATGTGCAAGTCAATCCATATAAAAAAATCACATTAGTAGACTGAGAGTTAATAATCCTATGATCTGCTTAACAGATGAGAGAAATCATTTGACAAAGTTTCACTTGCATACATACATGATAAAACATGCAACAAAACAGATCTAGAAGGAATATGTGCCAACTGCAAATATGAGTAGCTCACAGTTAACATGATACTCAATAGTGAAAATTAAAATCCATTAAGATCAGTCACAAATCAAAGATGCCATCTCCACTGTATATCAAACATAGTACTAGAAGTTTTCTTTTTAATTTTTTAAAGAGAATAAAGTATACAAAACATTAGAAATGGTACAGAATTTCATTAAACAAAATGATAAGAATTCAGCAATGTTTGTTATATTGCATATTGTCATCTTCAAATTAGCTGGTCAGATTACCAGATATAAGCATGCAAGTGATCAAAACAAATTAAAAAGAAGAAAAAAATTTAAGCATTAATTGTTCCTTTCAATAGACCAGTAGAAATCGGCAAATACTAGAAGGTTTAGCCAGAGAAATTAGACAAGAAAAAGAAAACAAAATCTCCAAAATTAAAAGAAGAATTAGCTCAGAAGATAATATAATCTTATATGGAGAAAACTCTAAGGACTAACACACACACACACACACACACACACACACACACACACACACTGTTAGACCTAATAAGTTCCCTAGGATACAAAACAAACATATAGAAGCCAATTCTATTTCTATATACTAACAAATTATCTTAAATAAGAAATTATGTGCCATTTTTTAAAGTATCAAACAGAATAAAATGCTTGGGAATAAATTTCATCAAAGAAGTGAAAGATCTCTACACTGAAATCTATAAAACATGGATAAAGGGAATTGAATAAGGCAGAGTCCTGCTAAGAAGTTCAGGAATACTACCCTAACCCTTTCCAAAGCAGAGCACTCCATGTTTTAACAGTCCGCAAATACACCCCACCTCTTACAGAGCCACCACCAAACCAGAAGCGACCTCTACAACACATGCACCCTTGGGGAGCAAAGCATAGCAAACACAGTGAAAGATCATCTCACTTCTGACTTGATGATCATCACCAAACAACATAGCTGATATGTCAGCAAGAATGTGAATGAAAGGAAACTCTTCTACCTTGTTCCTGAGGAGTAAATTAGCACAGCCATTATTTAACAGAGTAGGGAGAGTCTGCAAAAAAAAAAAAAAAAGCTGAAAATAGAATTACTACATGATCTAGAAATTAAGTTCTGGGAATATATTCCATAAACAAACAAACAAGCAAATAAATAAAATCAGTAACTACAGTCATCTGCACTCCCATGCTTTTTGCAACATTATTCACAATTGTGAGACATAGAAGCAATCTAACTGTCAATAGATGGACAGATGAAGAAAATCTACCATATATATTTATGTACATTCACATTGGCATGTTATTTTAATATTAAAAAGACGCCTTTTCATTTGCAACCACATGGACAAATCTGGAGACCATTAGTCTAGAGGAAGTAAGTCAAACAGGCCATAATAAATACTGCATGATCACACATATATGGACTTATCAAGTCAGTACTGGAGGAACAGTAAAATGGTGCTTGCAAGAAGCTGAGGGTAGGGAAATGGGGATGCACTAGTTAAAGGGTAGAAACTTTCAGTTAATACATAAATAATGTCTGTGTATTCACTGTACAGAATGGTGACTATGTCTAACAACACTAGATTATATGCTTGAAATGTACTCAGGAAGTTTTTCTTTTTGTTTTGCATTATTGGAGATTGAACCCAAGGCATCATACTGACCCCTTTTTCCTTTTTTATTTTGAGACAGGGTCTTGCTAAGTTGCTCAATTTCCCAGGGTGGGCTTGAACTTGCGATCTTCTTGCCTCAGCCTCCCAGAGTGCCTCCCAGTTTGCACAATCGAAACAGGCTTTAGAAAGATCTTAAATGTTCTTACTACACACACACACACACACACACACACACACACACACACACAACTATGTTAGGTAATGGATGTGTTAGCTACCTTGATTATGGTAGGCATTTCACAGTATATGCATATTAAACCCACACATTGTAGCTTAAATACATGCAATTTTATTTGTCAATTGTAAGCCAATAAAGACAATAAAAACAGGGGGAAAAGTGAGAAAAACATGAGGAACTATATCATGTAATTGTATTAGTAAATAAACCTTCAGCATTCAGACAGAAATTAGGAAAAGGGCTCATGTGGTTTCTAGGTGTACACAAAAGGGGTCTCCAGTGTAGTCCTTGCCACATGGAAAATGCTCAGTAAGTGCTCACTCCATGATGAGCAATGGAAGGAGTAAACAGGTAAATGTGTGAAAACTTTTCTCAAAATAGGAATAGTAGCTCATGTGCCTAAGAGTCTAAGGCTATCCCTTCACATAGAGATCTTATAACTGTCTCTATAATGACGGATGTCAGTCCAACCACTCGTACCATGAGAATGTTTGATTCACAGGTAGATCTTCATCATCTCACAAACTGACTTTTCAGTTCTATCACAAAATAAATCATTCCAACCCCACTGAAGACGATAATCTATTGTGACACAACGTTCATTTTTGTTATTGGGCTCATTTGGATGCCAGAACCTGAAAAAGAGGAAAAGGATGACAGTATTTCTTCCAACAATACTTTGAAAACAATACTTTGAAAAATAAGCTAAAACATTAGCTACAGAAAGAGATGCAGGGGAACTGCCAATGAATTTTGTGGAAGTCAGGGTGAGATACAACCAAATCAGCCCTGGCTCACTTCTTACTCAGCTTCTCTTCCTCCTACATCTCTGGCATTTCCCTTGAAAACTGTGCCCACTTCACTCAAAATTCTCACACTTTATTGAATTAAATGTCCCCAGCAGATGTCCCAGAGGCTCTCCTCCATCTGCTTATTACTAGGTCTTGTTCGCAGGGGACTGTCAAATTACAGGGCCTGCACATATGCTGAAAGGATTTTACTCTTACCCCATGTAGCCATATTTTTATTAGTACGTTTGCAGTACATGATGTTATATCCCTTGTGTGAAATTAGTACATGCATATAACACATCTTGATTCCTTTTCTATCCCTTGTCTCTTCTCTAGCTTTCCCTCTCCTGATCTCTTGTTCCCCTTCTCATGTGACAAAGATCTGTCTCCCTGCTTCCTATTAGCTACCTGTTATTCTTTATTTATAATTTGGATTTTTCATGTAAGAGAAACCATGCAATATTTAAACTTGTGTGTCTGATTTGTTTCACTTAACATTATGGTCTAAAGGTGCATCCATTTCCTACAAATGACTCAACTTGAATTTTCTATAACTCAGAGTATATTCCATTATGTGTAAATACCACATCTTCTTTACCTGTTGATAAACATATAGGCTGCTTCCAAAACCTAGCTGTCATGAACAGTGCTACTATAAACACGGGTGTGCATGCATCACTGTAATATGTCTTTAACTGTAGCCATATTTTTATTTCCCTTTTTAATGGAATGACTCTGGAGTCTGAAGAACTAGTTAAGATGTCTGGACCTTCCATTTATCCTTCTTGTTTTGGACAAGTAATTTAATTTCTTTGATTTTTCAAATTTTCTTTCTAAAAATCAGAACTAGAGTAAATCACTATATATTTCACACAAATATGAGAACTAAAGGTGGTGATATACTAAAGTATTTAAGTGCTTTTATAAAATGACTTAAATATAAGCTATCATGTGAGCATTTGATTTTGAGATTTTTGCCTTATGAGAAATATTCAGTCTTTACAATTAGTCTTTTAATCACCATGAATTATTATTATAAAGATATAAATATATTAAAACAAAGCAGAAGCCACCTAGGTTTGGGGACTATTGTTGGGTAATCTTATGTGAAACATCTACAGTCTCCAGACTCAATTTCCTCATCTTCATAAAATATAATATAATACTGTGGATCTCATAAAGATCTTGTGATAATTTAATAAGTTAATAAATCATTATCCCCTTGCCCAACAGTTCACACAAGCGGGAGCTATTTAATTTCATAAGTTATTGTTGGAACATCCTGAATTCCTGGCATGATCCAGGACCCAGGATTCCTATATCTAACTCTATACTCACGTGACGTTTTCATTGTATGGTGTCTGATCAACCCATTGCCAATGTCTCTGACCCTCTGGATCTGACAGTCCCACATAATAAGAAGAGTCTGTTTTCAGATTCTGGATTATGAAGTCCTATGAGGAAGGAGGGAGAACATAGTCAGAAAATTTAGACTGCTCACCTTGAACTGAGTTCCTTCCTTTCTGTTTTAAAAATTTTGTTTTTCAGGGCTGGGGATATAGCTCAGTGGCATAAATGCCTGCCTGGCAAGCATAAGGTTGTGAGTTCAATTCCCGGTACCACAAAAAAAAAAAAAAAAGAGAGAGAGAGAAATTATTTGGGCTGGGGACTTAGCTCAGCAGCACAGTGCCTGCCTGGCAAGCGTGAGGTTGTGCGTTCAATTCCCGGTACCAGGAAAAAAAAATTTGTTTTTCTTTTTTATTAAAATATTGTTTTGATTATATGAATTTATGCAGTACAGTGTGATAATTTTATGCATGGATACACTGTTCAATGATTAAATCAATGGAGTTAACATTTCTATCTCCTTATGCATTTTTTAAATTTTTGATTTAACACTTTAATTCTACATGTCCATGGGCATGACTGTGATATCTCAGCTGAATTCTTTAAGGTCACAAAAATGTAAATAATACTGAAACTAGACAATGACACAACAAAAAACAAAACTATAGGCCAATATCCTTGATGAACATAGAAGCAAAAATCCTTAATGAAGTATTTGCAAATAGAATTCAACAACACATTAAAAAGATCATACACCATGATCAAGTTGGTTTCATCCCAGAGATGCAAGATGATTCATATCCAAATCAATTAGCATAATACACCACATAAATAGAATCAAGGTCAAAATTTATCACAAGATCAACACAACTGACATGCAAGTAGTGAAGAAACTAAGTATAAGAGGATCATACCTCGAGATTGAAAAGGACTTACACAAAAACTCACTGCCGACATCGTTCTCAATGGGGAAAACTAAAAGAATTTCAGCTCAAATCAAGAATGAGGAAAGCATGTGCAGTCTCACTACTCCTGCACTGTATAGTGCCTGAAATTTTAGCTGCTCAATTAGGGGAGAGAAACAAGTCAAAGCGTTTGCAGATATTATGACCTTATTCTTTGACGATCCTAAAATCTCCATCAAAAGACACTCAGAGATTATAAACAAATTCAGCAAAGTGGCAGGATTAAAAAAATCAACAGTGGAAAAATCAATAGGTTTTCTATACACCAATAATGTCCTAGCTAAGAAAGGAATCTTAAAAACCAATCCCATTCACAATAGTTTTAAAAATACCTAGAAATCAACCTAAAGACCTCTACAATACAAATTTCAGACTACACAGATTGAAAATAAGACTCTAGAAAATAAAAAGACATCCCGTGATCTTTGATTTGCAGTTTAATGTTGTTTAAATGGCCATATTGCCAAAAGCAATGCACAAGTTCAATGCAATCTCTATCAAAATGTCTATGATAATTTTTTTTACAGAATTAAATAATATATTCTAAAATTTATATAGAAGCACAAAAACCCCTGAATAACCAAAGCAACCCTAAGCAAAAAGAGTAAGACTAGAGCAAAATATGCATTTTCAAACTCTACTGCAGCTGGGGATTTAGCTCAGCGGCAAAAGCGCCTGCCTGGCATGCGCAAGGTCGTGAGTTCGGTTCCCGGTACCGGAGAAAAACCAAACCAAAAAAAAAAAAAAAAAAATACAATCAAGGTGAGATCAGGTCAGGCCTGGATATGGACACACATGCTGGCAGGTGGAACCAACCAGTGAGACCAGGCCAGGCTTAGGCTTAGGCATGACCAGTGAGCTCAGGCCCTGGAGAGGGTGCTCATGCAGGCCCAGGCAAGACCAGTGTTACAGAAAAGTCTGAAGCAGCAGTGAGGAACCAGGAGCTGGTAAGCTAGGTGAAACAGCATTGTGCTTTGGCACACAGGCACACAGAATAGAGGTGGGCAGGGTCACCACTGTCTATCAAAGGGCTCTGCAGAACTCTTAACAGCAGAAGACCAGCCCCACCTCCCACATCCGGAGGCCAAGATTAGCTCCAAAACCCATGGCAAACTTGGCTGGATTACACAGCACATTTCTGGGATCTGACTTGGACACTACCACAGAACTGTGAACATCAGAGTAATTTTACTACTTATTTTTCTTTGCCTCATTGGTTGTGCTTTTTCTGTCTAGTTGGGTTTTGCTTTGTTTTGTTTTGCTTTGCTGTTGGGAGCCGCTGGAGTTGGGTGTTAGTCATGTGTGTGAGGATGGGACAGAGCCAGAGTGCCTCAGGCAGTCAAGCTACCTCAGTATTGAAAAAGGTATCCTGCTTGGACAATTACAGTCTTAGTCACTAAGCAACACTATCTCTCATGATACTACTTTGCAAGTGTATAAAATAAATGCCCCTATTGTTGAGATCAGTCCTCTTGCTCATCAGGTAAGAGGTAACTCCACCTGACCCCAGCTACTGTCTCTTGTCATTATTTTCTAAATCCTCTCTGTTTTCTCCCAGGGACTACCAAGAGACCACCGAGTCCCACAGTTTGCTTTGCTTTGCTTTCTTTTGTTTTGTTTTGCTTTTTGTGGTTATTTTTGTTTTGGTTTTGGGAGTTTTTTGTTCTTTTATTCTCTTCTTTCTTTTTTTAACTGTTTAGGTGTCCTACCTTTTTATTTGTTTTCTTCTACTCATATTCTTTCTCTCTTTCCTCAACTACCTCTTGAATTTATGATATTTTCATGTGAGTAAACACTGTGTCTTATGTTTCTGATTCACTTCAATATTCCTTAACTTTTTGTTTTTCTTCTGTGTCCTCCAGTTTCCCAAAACTTGGATAATCATCCTTTGCCCTCCAGCCTTGCTTCTACTATATTTGACCTTATTCATCTCTCTATCTTGTCCCTAACTCCTCTTAACACCTCTTTGTTCCACCCACAATAGGGAAAAATCAGTCCACTAAAGACAAAAATCATTGCATATAAGTACCTGGTATATGTTGGACTTTGGTATGTAGCCATAGAATTTTCTCTTATAGCTTAAGGTATTAGTTCAATAGTTACCACAGTTTGTAAGTACCTAAGCTATACTTGATGCTATTGTTATTGCCCACTGTACTACTTTAGCCAGGATGTCACACATATTATAATCAGTTTTTCTCCTTGTATGATAAAACTGTGATTGTATGGGGTCATAATCATCACCATAGTCCAGTACCAAAAAACTGAGTGTGGATTCAAATAACAACTTTTCCTCCTTAACAAACTGAGAAAATAGGCTCTTGGGATAGTCATAAAGAACCACCTATATCTAGAAGATATTCCTAAAGAATAGACATCTCCTAGGTAAGCCTCAATATTAGTGATCAATCTTGCTACCATAAGGAATTAATAAGCATCAACACAAAAAGCAAAATAAAATAAAAAATAGAAAATGACAAGACACAGAAGCAAAATGCAACCTCAGACCCTCAGCCCACATAGGGCAAGCCTGGAGCATAAGTTAGAGGAAATTGAAAGTCAACCACTGGAACTTTCTAAATGACAACAACAGAAGTGAAGAAAAATGGAAACAGTTATAGAAAAAATAGTGTCTCAGGTACAAAAAGGAGTGATGCTCAAATTGAAAGATACTAGAGTAGACACAGACCAAAAAATAGATCTTCAAGAAGAGAACAATCATAAGTATATGTGCACTAAATGCTGGTGCACCCAACTACAAAAAATAAATCTTAATAAACATGAAAAATTAAATAAGCATTAATGCAGTTTTAATGGGAGACCTTAATATTCCACTCTCAAAGTCAGATCAACTAGACAAAATAAAAATCAACACAGAAATATTAGAATTAAAATGAATGTGTGAACAAATTAGTAGATGTCTACAGAGTGTTCCACCCTACAACATCAGACTACATGGATACACATTCTTCTCAGCTGCACATGGGATATTCTCCAAATAGACTACATGCTAGCCCATAGAATATGCTTAAATAAACGCAAAGAAATTGAAAATCCCATGCATATTATCTGACCAAAATGAAATGAAATTGGAAATCAACAGCAAAAGAAACCACAAAAACTACATAAACAGATGGAAATTAAACAACACTCTTCTGATCAACCAATGGGCACAGAGGAAATTAAAGAAGAAATTAAACAGTATCTACATTTAAATGAAAATGTCAGTGCAACATACCAGAACTTATGGGATGCAATGAAGGCA
>NW_004955413.1:6781440-6815929 GCF_000276665.1 Chinchilla lanigera | reverse complement strand
GATCAAAATAGACATGTACAGGTGCAAATTCCCTATGATGAATATGATCATTATGTATATCTAAAATGTACCAATAAACTTAATTATTTTTTAAATGTTTGTAAGAGAAGTTCAATTTACTGAGCTTTCTAGAACTCAATAAAAAGTTAAGCCTAGGAGGAAGAAAGGAATACAGTCAATCAATAAATAAATGCTGGTGGTACAGGAAAAAAGGAAATCTACATTGCTTATGGAAATAAGTATGGAGGCACCATAAAAAGATAAAAAAAAAAAAAAAAAAATCAAGTATGGTGACTCACACCTGTAATCCTAGCAGTTGGGAGGCTGATCCAGAAGAATCATGGTGAGCTCAAGGCCAGCCTGGGCTGTATAGTGAGACCCTGTCTCAAAACAAATTTTTTAAAGGATAAAAATAAATCTTTTTTTTTGTGTGTGGTACCGGGAATCGAACTCAGGACCTTGCACTTGCCAGGTAGGTGCTTATACTACTGAGCTATATCCTGGGCCCTACAGGATAAAAATAGAGCTTATATAGATCAATCTATATCCCTCACTGGTAGAGTATATATCAAAAGATATTAAATCACCATTCCATAGGGACAGCTCCATTCCCATGTTTATTACAACACTATTTACAATAGCCAAGATATGAAACTGGCCTTGGTGCCTATCACCAAAATAAATGGTAAAAATATATATAAACACAAGGGTGTATCATTCAAGAGAAAAGAAGACAAGCTTTTGTCATTTGCAGGAAAATGGATAGATCTGAGTATCACCATATTTAGCAAAGTAAGCCAGACTCAGCAATACAAATACTGCAAAATTTCCCTAATATGTAGAATTTTTAAAATATGACATGAAAGTAGAAGAGAGATGATGAGTAGATAAGAGGAAGGAAATAAAATGGAGGGGAAGGAAGTATAAAGGGTAATAAGGGCAATTTTAAAAAGAAAATACATCTCAGCACTTGGGAGACTGAGGCAGAAAGACTGCTGCAAGTTTGAGGCCAGCCTAGGCTATGTACTGAGTTCAAGGACAGCCAGTGAGACCCTGTCTCAAAAAAAATAACCCACCCCAAAAATATGGACTTTATTTTTAAGTGATGCAGTATTACTGGTTTATTAGCTAAGACTTAAGTACCATACTGATGTAAAATGTTAACAATAGTTGAAGTTGTGTTTAGGTATAATAGGAACACTGCTGTCTTTGCAACCTATCTGCAAACCTGAATATATTTCTGCAAACCTTAATCTGCACCTCTATTCCAAAAGATTTTGTATTTCATTTAAAATGTTCACGAGGAGAAAATATTAAACTATAAATACTTAAAAATGAAGGAAAAGTGAGAAGAAAAAGAGAGGATCCAGGAATAGCTATGTGGGTCCTCTGGGAGTCCAGGTGTCTGGGCAAACAAGGAGGACAGAGACAGAGACACAGTTATAAGCCTGATGGTCATACACAGTAGAGCAAGTGCTACCCATGACCCTAGTGAATTTTCTCCTTGGACTCACTTTTCCTCTAAAGGACAGCAGTCTTCAAGTTGCACATGAAGAAACTTTGGTAAACATAATTTTTTCCTTTTATAATGTGAGAAAGTCTTTAGTTTCATTTCTGGTTGTTAAGCGTGTTCATTGTGTTGTTAACTGTTGGTCATGGCTTAACTTTATTTCCCTATTCATCTTATTATCCCTCTGTGTTAAACAGTTTATAATGTATAAAATATTTCAATAGTGAAATTGATGCTAAAATATTTTCATACTTCCATGCAACCCTTATGCAGTATCTTTTTAATGCCACTTTACTGCTTCAAGAACAACATGAGGAATGTGAAGGTGAGGAGTTGTTCCTGTGTACTTTACCGGAAGCCTTCTGTCTGAGCACCAACATCCCAGAACAATGCTTCTAGAAACTAATGCTTTATCAACAAAAGGACGTGGACAGCAAAGCGACAGGGCTCAGGCTCTCTTAGCTCTTGGGCAGTACCTGCTCCTCCTCGGTGTTGATCACCAGTAGATGAGCCTGCATGCTGGAGCAGCTCTCCTCACTCTTGTTCCAGGATTTTGAGTCAGTAGAGAAAAAGTAGCAGTGGGAGTTAAATGGCTTCCAGTTCTTTGGGCAACAGCTCCAGACTTTCTCTTTATTGGGAAGAAAGACATATAAAGGCAATACAAGAAAAGAACCTTTTTAATTATGTCTATTATTAAAGTGAAGGACCAATGGAGGCTGCAGGGAAGCTGGAACCTGCCATCTTCACCCACATATAACAAGGAGCCTCGCCAAAGCTCCCTGCATCGGGCACTCATGTGTCGGGACCCCTTTTTCACCAGAGGCATCTTAAGAAACCTAAAACCTAGTATTTAAATACAGCTCAGCCCCCGTGGCCGTGGTGGGGCATGCCTGAAATCCCAGCGTGCAGGAGACTGAGACAGGAGGATTGCTGGGAGTTCAAGGCCAGCCTGGACAACATAGCAAGACCCCGTCTCAAAAAAAAAACCAAATAAATACAGCCAACCCGTCAGAATATAGCATAAAGGTTGCCAAGAGTCCAAAGAAAATAACTCAACAAGAACCAAGAAATGTTTTAATTAATTTTCAAAATGCTGATCAATAGATGCCAGCAATCAGATAGCCAAAACTATGGATAATGTAGCAAAGATCTTAAAGTACTCATGATAAAAAATGCTTCAGTGTAAAAGTACAAGCACTCCTGAAATAAACGAAACAAAAGAAACTCTGAGAAAAGGTATAAAAAACATTAGGAAAAACAATAGAAATTTATAATTAAAAAATACACTAGCCTTTCAAAGGCTCTGAGGATGGACTCCACAGCAGAACAAAGGACAGACCAGTCAGCAAGTAGGCAGGGAAAAAATAAAAACTGCTGGCTGCACCGCACAGGCAGAATAGGAAACACAAAGGGAAATGTGTATTGTGATCCCGAAACCTCCATGAACCCAACACAGGTGCGAAATATTGATTTCAAAACTGATACCAGTAAAAAGAGAACATTTATATACTCTATTAGAGCTGCTGACAACGATGCAGAAAATAAGCCACTGAGTGGAAGAATTCAAAATTATCATAAACCAGAAAATCCAATGAACATTTTTAGAGCACTCCATCAACTAGGGGCCACCCATTCTACCCAAGTGTCCTTGGTACATATAGCAAGATAAACCACTTACTTAGAAATAAAACACCATTCAACAGATTTAAAATAATTGGGAAAATGTAGAGAGTATCCTCCAACTGTAATGAAAGCAAACTAAAAATCAGTGTAAAAAAAGAAGACAGAAAGAGAAAAGAATATCTTCAGATACTTTGAATTAGAGGATGTACTTCTACGTAGTCAATAGGTCAGAGCAGAATCTAAGAAACAAATCTGAATGAAAAAAATTAAGACAAAACATGTCAAGTTTTGTAGGATACTCTTCCTCAATAAAAGAAACCAAGGATCATCATAAAAATGGTGAGTTCTAGAATAAGCACGGGAAATCGATAACTCAAGCCTATAGGCTAATGTAGTTCCACAAAGAATGGAACTGAGAAAACAAAGCAAAACAAACACATGGCTGGAGACATGTTAATGGGGCACAGGAGTCAAATGAAGGAGCTCCCAATAGCCAAAGCTGGAATGAAAGGGTAAGAAAGTATTGGGTTATGATCCAAATTATTAAAAAATTCCATGAATACATGCAAATATAAAAAAAATTTTGAGACAGGGTCGCACTATGCAATTCTGGCTGGCTTTAAACTCACTATAGTCCAGGCTGGCCTCAAACTCATGGCAATCCTCCTCCCTCAGCCTCCCAAACGCTGGGATTACAAATGTGTGCCACCATGCCCAGCAAATTACTGAATAAATTAATAAATCAGATTCAAGAAACAAATCTCACATGCACAACAATTTCAAGTGAACTATGTGGATACTTCTAATGGTTAATTTTATGTATTTTGGTCTAACATTCTAAATATTTCTTCAAGGATGCTTTTGAATGAGATTTCCATTGTAATTGGTGGAGTTTCAGGAGAGCAGATGCCCTCCATTGTGTGAGTGGGTTTCATCCCCTCAGTTGAAGATCTGAAGAGAACAAAGAATGTTCGCTCTGAGCAAGAGGGAATTCTCCAGCACACGGCCTTCTTCCGCAACAATCTTTGACCCAAACTGTCCCTCCCTTTGCATCTTCAGCCACCTGGTTGCCTTGTTCAAATTTAGGACTTTTTATGGAGCCACAATTGACAATAAGACAATTCCTTAAAAATAATGTCTGATACATATTCTCCTGGTTCTGTTTCTCTAGAAAAACCTAATACAAGACTCCATGCTAAAGGACAGGGTGTATGGTTCTTCAATCTGTAAATTCTTTCCAAAAGTATCATGTGGAAATGAGAGAAAAAAAGAGCAGCTTTATAATGGAAAAATTTAAATAAAACTCTTCATCTGAATGAGTAAGGTCAACATCAACAGTAAAAACCATAGCAAAAAAGAAATGTACGTATGTGTATGTATATATATATATACACTCACACACACACACACACATATATCTTGGATACAACATGAGGTATATAGTAGTTTACATCTATGAACATCTTGCCAAATACCAAAAATCCCAGTCTAACCATAAAGAAAACATTTTATGAGGGGACATCCCAAAATATGCCATACCAGTAAACCTCAGATCTATCAGAGTCCTCAGAAATAAGGAAAGTCTGTAAAATTATCACAGCCAAAAGGAAACTAGACAGTCACGTGGTGTCCTGAATGGTATTCTAGTACAGAAAAGGACATCTGGTGAAAACTGAAAAGAAATTATATATACATATATAATTTAAATAATATTATTTCATATATATTCTATGTACTATAATGAAATATAATATATAATCTATATCATTTATATATAATACATAATTTGAATATATTATATATTATTTATATATTATATATTTATGTATTCTGAACTCTACTGATAATATATCAATACTAATTTATTAGTTTGTAACAAAGTCCCTTACTTAAGTAAAATGTTAGTATTAGGGAATATTATGTGTGCATGTTTTATTTAAAATATTGTCTTTTCATATTATCTGCTCAATTTTATAGTAAACCAATTTTTTCTCAATGATGTGTTCCTCTTAATACTTCGCATTCATAATGAAGTAGTCACCATCATCATTTTCATCAAGTGGTTTTAACTGAGATGTGAGAGAAAGAACAGTGAGACAGAAAGCTCAGAAAGCAGCAAAGGCTGAATAAATCCAAAAGTAGTGTAACCTTTACCACACTCAAGCCTTGCACAGACAAATTTAAATCTACATATTAGAATTGCATGTCCGATATATTTGTACACTTGCAGAATGAAATAATCATAAGATTCAATCAGTATGATCTTCCCGTGAATCTAATTTTAAATACTAGATGGGAGCTTTGCATACTATACTCAGCCTTGCAATTGTAGACACATTAAGTTTTACCTTCGGTAGTCAAATTGTTCTTTACACACTCCAATTCTGTGTGCACCAGTCCTTTTACAGTCATTTTTTTCTCCACGCTGAGCACATTTTTGGAAAAAAACTGGAAAACAATAAAATCAAATCATTTCATGCTAGCTAATAAGTATGCTATTAACTCTTACTTTCTTGATTATTTTTAATGTAAAATAAAATTTCATAACAAAATAATAGGAGAATAACAATAGTTAATACATTGCATGTTGTTATCCTTAAAGTAGTTGCTCAGAGTACAAGACATGGGCATTAAAAATTATTCCCTTAAGATGAGTGTGGTGGCACACGTCTGTAATCTCAGCACTCGGGAGGCTGAGGCAGGAGGATCACTGTGAGTTTGAGGCCAGCCTGAGATACAAAGTGAGTTCAAGGCCAACCTGAACTGCATAGTGAAACCCTGTCTCAAAAAGGCAAAAAAAATAAAAAGTTAAAATTACTTCCTTGCTTCTTTAAAAAAAAAGAAAGTCTACAAATATCCAATTAACTGAGTAGTCAGAGTGATAGGAACTAATTTCCCATAACTCCACAATCCAGGGGATCCTATTCCTACTGAGGTTGAAGCCATAGACACATACAAAAATAGCTGAAAGTTCAGTAGTTGAAAGAGAGCATGACAGCCTCATCTTAGTGGGTCTAGCAGGACTTATCCATATCTCCTTCTATATGTTATATAAGATACATGCCAAGGGAAAATCAAGGATGAGGGAGGAACTGTCTAATTCTGAGGAACTCTGAGTTAAGTTCAAGTGCAGAAAGTTTTAAAAGCACCCCAATTTTATCAAGAGGACTTCTTTCTTTTACCTCTCTACCTCACTGCTGTGACTTAGGACACCAGCACATCCCTGTCTCTCCAAAGTTAAAACTAACTCAACCACCTTTAGAAGCTGAATTTCTCTCATTCTGCCTTACCACCCATTTGCCATTTGACCAGGATTGTTCCAGGATTTTGAGTCAGTAGAGAAACTGCAGCTTTTGCCTCTGCGTTCCTTGAAGTGGGTCGTTAGTAACATGCAAGGACCAATGACCAATCATCTTCCTGCTGGACACCCTGGAACACTGGACTTCAGCTCACCTGCTGCTTAACCCTTGGCACACTGCTTCTGCATGTTTGGCCTCACCTTTCTTGCTCTTGCTCCTTACAGTTCTTTGATTCTGCTTCCTCCATCCCTCTCTTAAAACGGAACATTCCCCAGAGTTCCATTCTTCTCCTTTATTCCTGCACTACATCTGCTTCTGGAGTAATCTCACATTTCCCATTTGCTACCTGCTGCCTATATGTAAATGACTTCCAAAACTCATCCTCTCTCCTGGAATCCATGCGATATGTCTCATACAATTGGATGAGAGGTACAGTATATTTCAGATGGAACTCAATATGCCCAAATCTTAAATCACCTTTCAACCCAAGCCTTCTAATTATTCTATATTTCTACCTTTTTTACTAACCTCATGATGGCTCAGTTTACTCAGTGAGAATATTAGAGATGCATTTAACTTCCTGGGTCCCTTAACTCCCAGGTCTTAATCATATTCACCACGCTTCCACCTCCTACTTTATCTCCTCTGTCAGCCAAAGCTCCTCTTCCTTTTCTTCACTCTCTTCGTTCAAGCTCTGTGTCTCAGTTGCATCATGAATGAGCCTTCTAACTTCCTCACTGCCTCCATTTTCACACCTCTGTAAAAGCACACTTCTATAACTAAATTGGATTACAGCAGTTTCCTGCTTCCAATTCTTTAGTAACTTCGTAACTGTGACACATTGCACAAATGGCCACAACTTTCAACCCTCTCTCTATGTCTACACCACTTTCCATCAGGACAGTGCAGCTTCCCCAGTCAGGAAACAGGTTCTATTTCTCCACTGTTTGAACCCAGGCTACCTTTAAAACTCTGGCCAACGGAACATGCAGCAGTAGCTCTGCACTAGACCCAAGCTGAAACTTCAGGGGGCTCCACTACTTCACCACAGCCTTGGAAGTCTGCAAGGTGCCAGGCGAACAAGCCCAGCCTGGCTTAGTGAAGGGTGGTGGGAAAGTAGCCTAGTTATCCCTGTGGTTCCTGCTGACATCCTCTTCCTCTTCCTCTTTCTTCCTCTTCCTCTTCCTGTGATGGTTCCCTGACTTCATATGTGTGAATGAGCTCATCCAGCCCTACAGGACCCTCCCCACTGACACTAGTCTAAATGGCCAAATCACAGATGCATGACATAGGCAAAAAAGTTGGACTAAGTGTTAGACAGGTTAATTAAGCAGCAGAAGATACTGCATAAAATAAACTTTTGCAGGGAAAAACCAGTCTAAAATGATATCTAACAGTCTTCATGATCAGAGTCCCGTTTACGTCTGTCACCTACAACTTCATAGTTTAGTTTTTTGTACAGTGTTTCTTTTCTTGTTATGTATAATTATATTTTCTCCTATTTGTATGCTCTCGTATGTCTATGCCATCCTTGGTACACAACTCTAGATGCTGCCTCCTCTGGAAAGTCTGTCTCAGCCCCTGTGCTTACTTCTCACCTGCATGACACTTCCCTTACAGTGGAAGCACTAGTCCACTTGACTATTCTTCAAATTCCTTGAGGCCATGGCTCTTTGTGAATCTCTAACACTAGTGACATAAGTTAACTTTGTACATAGTGCTCACTGAATGAACAAGTGAATGAAAATAAAATATTTACCAAAGTATGCTAACTTAATCGTTTATAAATTTTTGATAAATTCCAGAAACCAAAATATACAGAACTCTACTCATTTTTAATTTGGGGGGAGGGGTTTGGGAGGTGGGGTTTTTAGGGTCTTGAGGGTTTGTTTGTTTTTGTCTTTTTGAGACAGGGTCTCGCTATGCAGTTCAGGCTGGCCTTGAACCCACTTTGTAGCCCAGACTGGTCTCAAACTCACAATGATCCTCCTGCCTCAGCCTCCCAAGTGCTGGTATTACAGGCTCTACTCATTTTTATATTGGCATTTGGACCTCATACAGTGTTGGTAAGGCAAAATTATCAGAAAGAAATTCACTGCAGAATATTTTTTGGAATATTTCTTTTTTTTTTTTTTTTTGGTACCGGGAATCAAACTCAGGACCTTGCGCTTGCCAGGCAGGCACTTATGCCACTGAGCTATATCCCCGGCCCCCTGGAATATTTCTTGCCCTCCCACTCATCCCAAAACCTAAAGTGTCTGAGCACCCAAATAGAGCTGGTCTCATAAGTGCCACTAAGGGACATCTAGATTTGTCTTTACACAGCGTCTGATACAGAGATGCTGCCCAATAGATTTCACTCTATAAATCCAACATACACACATCTGCTCTTCAACTGATGTGAAGACAATGAATTCCATTATCTCTTCAGGAGGGGAATTAGATCCATAAAAAAAGAATTACTGTGGATTCTCATAACTTCTATTTACCCAGAGAAAATGTATTTTTCAGATGTCTGGATAAGGGCATTGTTAAATGTCAGTTTCCAATGGGCTGACTCCTCTTCTTGTAAGGCACACATTGCTAATTGATTCAGATGGCACACTTACAATGCAAATGACAGATGATAAGGTCACCTTCAGCAGGAAGAGTATCAGCAGTGAAGCAAACAGTAGCTTGAAAAAGGCAGGATTATATTTTCTGGGGGAGATCCTCTTTTGGGGAGCTGAAAAAAACCAAATTTGTTACATTAATGATAAATTTTGTCCTTATATTCTCTCCTTATCCTCTTCTCTTGGGGTTTTTTTTTTATTTTTGCATGACACATATTTACTAATAGTGTGAACATCTGAAATAATAAAAAATAGAAAAAGGAAAGAATAATCATGTGCATTATAGAAATTGCCAACTACAGAAATGCAAGAATTCTTACCATCTGAAACTGTTGTTAATATTTGGTACATATCCTTTCAGTAATTTTAAAATATATATTCATGTAAGTATATTTTTACACAATTGACACACCATAAACACTGAATTCTGACCTGCTATTTTCTTTTACAATGTGTCATGAGCATTTTTTCATATTATTATATTTATCTTTTTTAACACTCTTTCCCCACTACACAACTCTATAGCCTCTTTATCCCTTTGCACAGGCAACTCAGTCTGTAGAGACTCCTGTGTTTACCAGGCACAACCACTCAGAAAACCAGCAACTAGCCCCACCATACCTTATTCATTAACCCTTCTTCATCGGTCATCTCTTCCACTAGAAAATGACTCCATCCACTATAACATGGACAGAGAGGCTCTGCAGGAGAGGCAGAGTTGGTGTGTGAGAATGTGGATTCATTGCTGGACCTACCTTTAGCATGAATAGCTTCCAAAGCCATGTTGAGAAGAGATTTGCTTTCTTCAGAAAATCTATTTCATCCCTCTCTTAAAATATGTTATAAATAAGACCAAACATGTGGTAAATTTTCCTGCCTTCAACTGTACAAATCCACAGGCACTTCAGAGAAGTATCTCCTGGGAACTAAAAATCAAATGCGAAGTCATGAGGGCCATCGAGAAAGGTCTAGTTTTCAGAATTGTAATAGAAAAAGAAAATAAATATTAAAAAGTAGGAAGTTAAAAGGCAAGGAAAAAACGGGAAGGAAAGGAGAAGAGGAACCAAGAGCTAGATAAGTCTAGAAAGCACCACAAAAGTACTTCCACATGCAAATATAATTACTTCTGAAACAAAAAGCCTGAGAAAATACTGCTACATTAACATCTACCTCATCATTTTTGGTTAAGCAGGTAACTTCTTCGTACCGCATTTTAAAAGGTACAAACTCACATTTCAGTCAATCCCCATTTAGGAGTTAGCTCCTTCTGGTGTGGTGGGGAAGACATAGTATGTCTGACTTCTCTGATCTGCTCCTCTGTGCTCTCTGCTTCCTCCTGCTGTTCCGAAGTAGCTGCTTTGTGCACCTCCGTTCATTTCGGTACTAGTCACCTCCAGAACTGAAAACAGCTCTGTTAGATGTTGGGGGAGGAGGCCATCCTTCACACCACACTTCTTTATCCCTTTAATCTCCACACCACCTTGATAGGCACTTCTACACACACAATTACTTTTCACTGGTTAGGAAAACTAAATGGAATCACATGTAGACCAGGATAAACTTGCCAACGAGAAAACCCTTTGATAACTAAATCTTTCTTGTGGGACATTTCCACAGACCACCTGCCAACTCATGCCCAGATTCTCTGCCCTAAACTCTACTCAAATGATTCCTCTTCTTCAACGTTCCCCACTGCTTAACACGTAACACACACACACACACACACACACACACACACACGAGATTTACTCCATATATTCCTGTTTTGTACCCATATTTGTTTATCTGCTTAAGTACACTGAAAAATATGTTCAGAGTAAGGTTTATAAGTCCAATTCAGCGCCACAGATTTCATCTTAGTTTTCTACATTTCAATATGTCTAACTCCTGTGACAGTAAGAAACCCGTGTTCATTATGTTTAACTTATTCATTTGATTGTCTGGAGTTATGGATCTCCCACATTTTGCGCCATCTTTCCCAGCTCTCCCTGGTTGTGCTCTAATCCCTAGCCCAAGCACCTCCCTTGATCCCCTCCTCTCTCTGCACAGAGCCAGACCACATCCCCTCAAGGATGTACGCAGTTTGCTAAAGTTCTGCCACCCTGTTCTCAGCCACCCTCTGCAGAGAAGCCTCTTGACTCCTGATGTTGATCCCACAGCCCGTCACTTCCCCTCCCTGTGTTCTGATACCCACATAGGTTCATCCTATGAGTAGGAGCCCTCTGTACCCTGTAAGGCTGTGACCTTCACACAGCACTGTCCCGCTAAGAGGACAGCCTCCTTATCCTGCTCAAAGCCTGAATCTCACACCAGAGCTACCTTCTGCCCAGACACATTTCTCAGGTTGCCTGGGCTCTGACAGCCCATCTAGGTCCTACAAACCTCAGTAAGGATGTTACCATTATATTGCCTGGATGCTAAATCCACTACCTGTATCTCCACCACACAGACACCTTCCCTACCCTACCTGAACTCTGAAACCCACACGGGATCCATCCTCTGCAATCCCCACATATAATGGGCTCCATTCTATGCATAAGTGCTGTTATGGTTTATAACTGGATGCTCCCCCAAAGCCTCATGTGCTCACAGGTGTGGCTGGGGAGGTAACTGGATCATGGGTGTGTGATACTGGATCATGGATGTGATGCAAGATTAGTCCACTGATGGATTTACAGCTGGGTGTGACATTGGGAGGTAAAGCCTGGTGGGAAGAGGTGGATCACTGTAGGTGTGACCTGAAAATTATGTATATCCTCATCCTCCCTTGAGCCCACACATTGCTTCCTGCCTGTCATGCAATTTCTCCTCTACCATGCCTTTCTGCCATGCCGCCGTCCCTTGGAGCCAACTGACTACACACTGAAACATCTACAAACTGTGAGCCAAAATAAACCTTTCCTCCTTTAAATTGTGAGTTTGGGGTATTGTGTGTCAGAAATGAAGAAAGTAACTAAGACCGATTTGGAACGAGATTTTGGAACTAGAGGTCCTGTTTGTACTTAGTGATGGTTTTAAGGCAACGGCCCTCACTAGCATCCTAGGGACTTGGTACTGGCTGTCCATCATGTATGGGTGGGGCTTGGCAGGAGGCAGCAGAGGACACTCCTGAGAAGTTGGTGATGCATCTGCACTTATTCATGTTCTCTGTCTGTCACATCATTAACCTGAATAAGCAGGAATCTGTCTGGTTTTTGTCTCAATTCCTGAAAGGTGGCCTGTAACTCTGGAATTCCCAAAAAATAGGATTGGCGTGGTGAACCCTGACACTTTATACTACTGAGGTCTCTTGGAATAGCCCAGGGATTGCTTATCTCATGTGATGATTCAGACAGGGGACTGGCCGTGGCAGAAAGACCTAATCATTGATTAGAGTGCTTGTGATATGTGGTGTAGCATTAGCGTTGTTCGAGAGCAACTGAGTACAAGCACCACAAGACCATGAGAGTTGATCTGCTAACCACATGGTTCCTCAAGAAGTGACCAGTACAGTGTAGAAACACCAGCCAAAGGGACAATCCCTGTCTTGGGTGGGACACAGAAGAATGATGCAAAACAACATGTGTTTTAAAACCAATGGCTTGCTTCTTCCTGGAATTTTCCATTTGGCAGCATACTTGTAATCTAAGCACTCTAGGAATCTGAGGCAGAAGGACTGGAAGTTCTAGTCCAGCCTTGGAAATTTATTTACTTAGCAAGACCCTGCCCCAAAACAAAAAATGGCTGGAGAATTAGTTCAGTACAAAGACCCTGGGTTCAATCCCCAGTTACCACACACACACACACACACACACACACACACACACACAAGAAAACCATTCTCCTGACAGGACATGGAGTAACATGGGAGGGTCACAAGGCTACTGGGTGTCTGCTTTGTTTTGTAATGTTCTGATGTTATCGTTGTCCTTTAGCCTAGGAAGACACCCTACTCTTTCTAAGCACTGATTGCGTAAGATCTCTAGAATTGAAAGAGAATTAACTGGAGCAATCAATGAAGACACTGCACATCTACCCCACCCCAAGTACGTTACTAGCTATTATATGCATGGGCTTGGTGTATAGAATGTGCTCAGAGGTGTTGCCCTCCACAGATGATGTGACTATGGAGTCATTTGCTTTAAACGGACTCATGCATTTTCACTCATCCCATACAAGGTAAAAAGAAAATGCATCTACACAGCCATCAATTATGTGAGAGGTGTATGGTCCCTGTCTGTAGGATCTACCATGGTACAGACTCACTTTGCTTCCCAGAGCTCCTCAGCCTCCTCTAAGAGCCATCTGATTCCACCTGTGCTGATGACCCTTCCTGACACTGCCTGACGGTGAGGAAATGTGAGGGGAACCAACCAAGCCACAGGATCTGGGGGAGGCCTTGTGGACGCTCATGCTTTGCACAGCAGCCTTGGGTGTATCTGGGTGGGACACCCAACGGAAGTCCAGGGAGCAGGCCAGAGACACGACTCAGCCTTGGAACAGGGTGTGTCTCTGTGGCTACAAAGAGCAAGACCGAGTCCAGAAGCAGAACAAAGGGGTGTGGACAAGGCCACCATGATGAGGAAGCATGTTCTAATCCTGAAGTGACATAAAAGCAGGGTAGACTAGTTTGGGAATGGTGAGTACCCCATTATCAGAGGCATTCAACAGGCTGGCTCGCCAGTGATACACAGAAGAAAGCACACAGCAAAGGCAGGCTGGATGGCCACTTCTGATGTCAGAGCAGCTTGCTTAGGACCCTGGCACCAGCGTAAAGATGTCAGGGAGTTCCTGCAGAAAGGTGGTCATTGGATAGTCTTGCAAAGAAGAAAGCCGAGCTTTAAGGTGACTTTTAGCACATTTACTTATTGAAGTGGTGCCAGTTGTGCGCTGTTGGCCTCCAGTGCTATCTTGGTGACTGACTTCCCTGCCTCAGCCCAAGGCGGTTGACAACTGCCTCAGGACTACCTGCACTACTACAGCCTTCTGGAGCTCACCTGCCGTGTGGAGTGCGTTGGCAGTGCTGAGCTTGTACGTGGTCCTGGGCACACTGGCAGTGTGGACCACATTGGGATTGTGGTCCTTTCAGGCACTGCCTCTTGATCCTGCTGTATTTCTTCCAGTGTTAGCACCCACACTTACCAAGGTACTAATAATAAGTAAACCCTAAGCATAAGGCAGGGAACGCCTCCACTGAGAGGTCGTTGTGCAGCTTTATTCTCCTCCCTCTGTCTGCAGACATCTCACCTGTGCTTCTGGTACCTACCATGAAGATCCAGAAGCCCAGTGAGTCCTTCTGAATCCCAAGGGATTTTTTAAGATTGCAGAGCCACTGAGAACAACATTCAAACTACAGTCCAAATCCCCCAGGGCTTGCCTCTGGATTTGCCCCACCAGACTTAAACCCCACTGTTCTCATCAGCCCTATAATTTAATAATAATAATAAAAGGCTCAATCTAAACAGGTGATGAAAATCAGTCTAAGAATTTGCCCTGCCCAAAAGTTAGGAAGTGTGTGCTCTTAGACCCTCTTTGCTTTTGTCATAAAGGTCATATGCACACACAAGGGAAGTTAAATCTGATAGCAGTGTGGCAAGTTACACATTAAGACTGTGTCTGAGCTAGCCATATATAGTGGCATGGCATATGCTTGTAAGCCCAGCACTCCGGAAGCTGAGGCAGGGGGATTGCCATGAGTTTGAGGCCAGCCTGGGCTATATAGTGAATTCAAGGCCAGCCTGAATTACAAAGTGAGAAAAAAAAAAAAAAAAAAAAGGACTATGTCTCAGTCAAGTCCAGTCCTGGAAATCATGCTTCTGCCTGAGAATCCCATCACAGTCTCCCTGAGGGTAACTAGTGTAACTAGGACCTCCTGTAACCACACATCTGTGAGGTTAAGAACAAGGCAGTGAGGTGTGCCATGGCAGTGTCTAGACCTGAGCTAGAAAAGCTCTGCTTCCACCTGGGTTTTTCTTTTCCTGTCACATGACCCCAAACCATTTGTTCTTCCCAGAAGGGATAAAGATTTTTTTAATAATAATAAGCATTTCACTGTTTTTGAAGATACAGATGAATTGTTTCTGGAATTTTGGGAAGATCTAATAAATTACAAGAAAGAAAAACTAAAAAGAAGAGAAGAACATATAAATCTAGTTTTATAAAAATGATTTGATGGGTAATCTTGTCAATTAGACTGGATTGAGAAACACCTAGGAAATTAGTTACAATTCTGAGTGTATGCAGGTGGATCATGGTGGTGTGACCTTGAGGACTATACTGATATAGTCCCTGGATCCTTCCTGTCTCCAGAGTCTGTTTGAGGATGTTTCCAGATATAATTGGACCATGAGGGTTCTAAGATCATTAGTAAATTAATCTACTGATGAGAGGTGGGACTCAGTTGGAGGGACTGGTCATGGAGGCATGACCTTGGGGACTCTATCTTGTCTCTGACCCTTCTTCTTAGGCTCTTTCCCTTTCTTCCTGCTTCCTGGTTGCCATGAGAACAGCTTTACTGAGCCACATCCTTCCAGAGAATGTTTTTGCCTTGCCTCAGGCCCATGGTGATAGAATCAGCCAACCATGGACTGAAACCTCTGAACCATCAGCCAAAAAAAAAAAATTATCCTTTAAGTTCTATATATCAAGGGTTTTGTCACAGGAACAGGAAGGTGACTAACTTATAGGTCTTTGGAATGACTGCAGAAATGTTTAAGATCATACGTTCTTATCATGTCATAGACCACATCTAAAGTTGTTATGCCTTTGTACCTTGACCAAGTTTTTTGATTTGTGTTCTCATAAATCACAAGGATGATGCACTGAAGTCAGTTATGCCCTTCTACAAGCTCTGCACTCCTCCATCTCATAACCGAGGTGGGACCCCGATTCCAGCACAATCCCTTTCTCTACAGGGAGACTCTGAGGACCAGAAACTATAGCCTGGGGACCTACAATCTTCAAGGATATGATGCTCCTGAGAATAGGTATTTTTGGTTCCAAATTCCCTGTCTTTTTCTTTTTTCTTTGCTAATTCATATATATCTATACATTAATAATAGTAGTGTAGTGAATTTTGGTATCTTAGCCCTCATTTTCTAGGTAAGCTAGGCTCAGGAAGGCAAGCAGTAAAATCTGGGGTGATAGCAAGTTGCTGTGACAGGTCCAGTGCAGTATCCAGTTATACCAGGTCACAGAGCAAAAGCAGTGAACCAAACATTCACTGAATGAAGGAAAGGATGTGAATTCTATTTCCTAGTCAGTACCTATAGAAATGTAACCCCTGAGTGGATCTGGCTAGGACTTTGTGGTTTGCATGCTCTCCGCTTGCTTCCTGCATGGCGTACATGAGGCCAGGGCTGGTGGTGGCGGTGATGGTGCATCCTGCACCTCTGCTCCTGCCTCCCATTGAATTGTGCAGAGCTTGAACTGGTTTTGTGCACATGGTTCCACCGTCCCTGTTGAAAATTCATGCAAACCACAAAATCCTAGCCAGATCCACTGTAATCTTCAGGGATAGACCTGAGGGAGATGGCATTTAGTCCAGTGGTATACTTGTTTCTGAGTGATTCGAAGATTTTTTTTCAATACCTAGTTGACATTCAATGCCATTGTTGTCACTTACTCTACTACTAAAGCCAAATTGACATGTTTTTTTGACGTCAATTGGTTTTCTCTGTGTGCATCAATATCTGGATGGCTGGGGGGATCAGAAACAATATTGAAGTCCTCACTCTCAAAGAGCCAGACATGGGACCAAAGAAGCCACAAAACCCAGCACAAAAAGACAAAAAATAGAAACATGAAAAGACAAAACAACAAAATGCCTCCAAAAACTCCCAACTCCCCCAAAATCAGTCCAGAGGCCAAGGAAGGAGATTTTTAAATATGAATGAAAGTATGGGTAGAAGTGACTAATGTGAGGACAGAGTGTCAGATCTAGAAGACAGAACTGTGGTTAGTGATCAACTAATGAAAATACCTTAAAAGCAATACAAGAAGATGAAAAAATGGATCTAGCCACTGCTAGATGATTCAACAAAGAGTAATATAAGAGTAATTGGGATTAGTGAGAAACCATAACATAGAACAAAGGCCACTGTCTTAGTTATTTTTTTCTCATTGTTGAGACAAACTGTGCAATGCCCAAAATTAAGGAAGGGAAGGTTTAGTTAGGTCACAATTTGTGGAGGTTTTAGTCCATATCTGGCTGCCTCCAAGGCAGGGTGGCACATGGCACAGGGCAACCATTCATGGCGTTGGAAAATAGCAAAAGTAACAAGCACAAAAGGGAGGAGTAGCAGCAGGGACAGCAGCCTCTTTCCCTCCCTTACCTTGTATGCAAACTACCCACCCCAAAGTGGATGTAGCACTCATACCCATAATCCCAGCATTGAACCATGAATCAATCATAAATTCTAGAAGCCTGCCCCATGACTGCATGAAGATTTGGGGGGACTTCCAGACACAAACTATACCAGCCATAAAAACTTGTTTACAGAAATAACAGCAGAAAATTTTCCAGACATGAAAAAAGAATTTAACATACATGAGGCATATAGAACCAAAAATAGCCATAATCAGAAAAAAAAAAAACTCCACACTGCATAATAATTAAAATATCAGAAATCCAAGACAAGAACAAAATTTTTAGGGCTGCTAGAAAAAAGCAATGCACTACCTATAAAGAAAAACCCATCAGAATTAAATGGACTTCTCAACACAAACCTTAGAAGGCAAGAAGAGCTTGAAATGAATTGTTATGAGATTTAAAAGAAAACAATTTCCAGCCCTTCCAATTCTTAAAAAATTATCTGTCAAAATTGGTGAAGAAATAAGATATTTCCATGATAAAGAACACTTAAAGAAATTCATGACCACCAAACCAACATTCTGAAACTTCTCAAGCATACCTTAAGAGAAATGAAGTTAACAGTGCCAAAAAGCCCAATAAAATCAATGCATTAAGTAGGGCTAGCAACTAAGTAGAGAGGAAAGAAACCAAAATAGCATCAAGAAAATAATACAATGAAAGGAATAAGTCAATACCTATCAACTCTAACTGTCAATGTAAATGGACTCAATTTGGCAATCAAAAAACACAGATTAAAAAACTGGGTCAAGAAGTAAAATCCAATGGCATGCTTTATACAAGAAACACATTTAACACAAAAAGAAATTCATAACAATTATGGCAAATATTTTAGAGACCAAGCCACAACTTATTTATTGCAACATGCCAACACTATAATTAAACCTCAATACAGAAGTTTTAGTTTAGAAAAAACAACTCATGCATCAGCATCTTTTGTCTTAAAAGAAAAACATTAAAACAGAGCTTTAAGTGGTACAAATAGCTTTTTATGGAAAGTAAAAGTTTGCATTTGGTGTGCTTTTGCATAATTAATGTGACCTTTGCTGTTGTACACTTGCTAATAATTCGTCAAACCTTGGCTCACACTTTGTTAGTTTGAGAGCAACACACACAGCACTCAGGTTATCTGTTGGTTTGTTTCCTGTATCATATTTTATATAATTCAAAGCTAAAAACAGCTGGTCGCAAGCATAAGATGATCCAAAGAAAGAAAGAAAAGCAATCTCAAGTGCTTTCACTGATTTAAAATCATTTGGCAGAAAATTCCACACTTTAAGGATTTCATTTTCAAAACTACCAAATGTGCTGTTTTTTGTTATCCTTTCAAACTCCATCTTTTCTGTCTTCTCAAGTGTTGCACACAGGTCATACAATTTATTTTCCAGATAGATCTTTCTTGAAATTCCAATACATCCATTTCTAGAATTCCAAAGATCTAACCAATGTAAGCAGGAAATATTAAATTCTTCAACTCTGGCTTTACCTGAAGAAGTAAGAAAACACAGTGTTGTCTCTGTGTTACAAAACTGTAAAAAAATCTGTTACTAAAATTCTACTTTGCATCTGCTACAGTGCTAGAAAATTCCTTGTAGATTTCCTGATGGCTTGTAGGGTTGTCTGAAAATGTCACAGAACTTTCTAAATGCATTTTTAGATTTGGAAAATATTTCAGATGTCCACTTTGAAGGTCCCTTTCAAAACCCTGTAGTTTTCTCTCAAATGTTTGCATATCAAACATCCTTCCTGTTGTTTCCCTTACACCTTGTAGTTTTTGTGTTAGGTATACTGAAATGTAGTGTAAAATCTGTTTTTAAAAAACTGAGGTTGTTAAGCCATACCACATGAGTGAGTTGTGGTTATTCTGAGCTTTTTCATTCATAAACAGTCTAATTTCATCCAACCAGGCTACAAATCTGCCCAGAATGTGTCCTCTGCTCAGCCCCTGGACATTATTGTACACAACTAAAGCATTATACTGTGCCTGAACCCCATCAGGAAGTGCTTGAAACTGTCAAAACTCAAGAGCATGAGGCATGATGTTATTCACCATTTTTGTGAGGTCTTTGTTAGTTTTGCTAATCGTCTAATTTTTGCTGCTTTCCCTCGCACAAAGAACTTCATGATATATCATACAATGAGACTGAATGACCAGATGTTTTGCTTCTTTAACAAAGAACTGTATGGAACCAGATGTTGCCCTCACCCTGCAAGATGCCCCATCACTAGGGATTGAAATCATTGTTCTGGTCTTATGTCTTGTGACAAAAAAAGTCTCATCACAGCATTGTAGATATCTACCCCCGTGTTCTTCCAGGCAAAGACACCAGCTTCATCAGCTTGTCTCTCATGATGTAACCAAAAGCATAACACAAAATGACTGCTTTCATCCAAGTTACAGGCTACCTTTTGTAAGTCACTGGCAAGCTGCTGACTAACATCACTTGTCATGTGCAGGGCTTGATCTTTAAATATTTCTGCTAAGTGGCATCTCATAGATGCATTGCATAATTTTATCCTTGTTTGAGAAATCATGTATTACTCTCAGACAACACGGCCATTTTGAAGCTGGGCATAGTGGCACACACCTGTAATCCCAGCACTTGGGAGTCTGAGGCAGGAGGATCGTTGCAAGTTCAAGACCACCCTGGCTAACATACTAAGTTCAAGGCCAGCCTGAACTAAAATCAAAACCCTGTCTCAAAAAAAATGGCCATTTTGATAAAATCCCCATCAGAGAGGGACTTACCATGTTTTGCTATGCTCAGTGAAATTTGAAAGATAGTTGCTGTCAGATGACTTGTTTTAGAAAGATAGTTGCAAAAACTGAGATACTGGGAACAATATTTCCTCAATTTACCTTCCCTAAACTCTCTCCTTTCAGTTTCACCACGTTTGGCAACACTTTTGTGGTTAGTGTCAAAGTCCTATCTCTCCCTTGATGTGCAACACACAACACTTTCACAACACAGAAATACACAGCACTTTCCCATCACTTCCCAATCACTCCAAATGACTCTGTCCAGGGCTCTTGGAACGATCTTCCATTATCTTTTTTCGGTTTTGCTTTTTCTGCTGTAATCATTTTTTGGTGTTCAAGACTTAGAGTCTACAAAAATACAAGATTTTTTAAAATGAAGCACCCAACACAAAGCTATGACTGTACAAAAAATAGTTAAGACTATCAGCTAATACTAAAAACTTGGACATTTTATGAATCAACAATCTACAGCAGTGATTCACAGCTGGGGTTCCTCTTGAATTTTCTGATCAGCAGTGCAAGGGAGCAATGATCCACTTACTACTGGCTTCTGGTCTGCTTTGAAAAAGGCATCTGAGATCATTTCCAACCTTGTGGGGCTTCTGCTAAAGTCACAGCCTGTCCAAGGGATATGGAGATATAGATATGGTGCTGCAGATTCAAATATATCAGAAGGACAGCACAACATTAAAAAAATCTAAGTCTCTTAATTTGAAAATCTCTGCTAAATCTTACATTAAATTTCAATTTTTCATTAAAAAAAAACAGATATATATATACTCCCTTGGCAGTGCACTGACTGACCATGCAAAACTTACAAGTCATGGCTCGTGACATCATTGCCTAGCACCACTACTCCTTTTCATGCATGTGCATGGCCCCTATGTGTGTTATCTGCTGCTCAGCTGCTGGGGCAGTGCCAGAGCAATTTGGTTCACATGCTGACACAGAGAGCTCTGCATACCCACTGTGGTACTTACATGCTATAGGTTTGGCACCACTGTCATAAACTAAAAATCAAAGGATGGAGAGCAATCTTCCATACAGTGGGACCACAAAAACAATAAGAAACAGCAATTCTATTTTCAGAAACAGTATACTTCAAGCAAAAGCTGATCAAAAGAGGCAAACAAGGACATTACATATTGGTTAATGGAACCATTTAACAGGAAGAGAGAGCAACTATAAAAATATATGCACCAAACTATGGTATATCTAATTTCATAAAACAAACACTGATGGACATAAAAGGTGAGACAAACATCAGTACAATTATACTGGGGGACTTCAATACCCCACTATCAAAAATAGATCAGCTACACAAAATATCAACAAAAATACCATAATTGAACCAAATCTTTGAAAAGGACTCAATAGATATACTGTGCACACAGTGTCTCACTCAATAACAGAATACACATTCTTTTCAGCAGCACAAAATAGGCCATATACAACTAATAAAGCATGCTTATGTAAATACAAAAAGTCAAAATTATCTCATGCATTTTATCAGGTCACAAATGAAAGTAGAAATCATTAGCAAAACAAACCACAGAAACTAGGCAAACATATGGAAATTAAACAACACACTCTTGAATAATCAATGGGTCACAGAAGAAATTAGGGAAGAAAGATCGTTCCTAGAATTAAATGGCAATGCCAGTACAGTATGCCAAAACTTATTGGACACAATGAAAGCAGTCCTGTGAAGGAAGTGTATAGCTGTGAATGTCCACATCAGAAGAACAGAACAAGCCCAAACAAATAACCTAATGAGGCATCTCAAAGTCCTAGAAAAACAAGAGTGATTAAAGTCCAGAGCAGGTTCAAGGAAGGAATTATAAGATCAAAGCAAAAATAAATGAAATGGAGACTCAAAACACAATCCAAAAAATCAACTAATCACAGAAATGTTCTTCGAAAGAATAAACAAAATAAACTCTTAGCCAGTATTACCAAAAAAAGGAAAGACCCAAATCAATGTAATTAGAAATGAAATAGGTGAAACTGCAACAGAAACCACCAAAATGTGGAAAATTTTGAGCAACTACTTCACAAATATACATGCCAAAAAAATAGAGCACTCAGAAGAAATGGAGAGATTCCCAAATAGATAGATAGATAGATAGATAGATAGATAGATAGATAGATTATAGATAGATACAAAATACCAAAATCAACCAAGAAGACTTAAAAATCTTGAACAATCCAATAACAGGTAGTAAAATTGAAGCAGTAATAAAAACACTAGCAAATAAGAAAAGCCCAGAACCTAAGGAATTCACAAATTCTACAAGAACTTCAGGGAAGATCTAACACCCATACACCTCAAACTCTTTAATGTAATTGAGAGGAAAGGACTGCTTCCAAATCATTCTTGGAAGGTAACACTATATTGATCCTTAAATCAGGATCCATGTAATTCATTACATAAACAGAAGCAAGGACAATAATCACAGGATCACCTCAGATGCAGAAAAAGCCTTTGACAAAATCCAACATTCGTTCATGATAAAAACTCTGAAGAAAATAGGTACACAAGGCTCTTATCTCAGCCTGATAAAGCAGTTGTGACCAACCTGCTGCCAGAATCATATTAAATGGGAAAAAACTGAAGGCTTTCCCTCCAATATCAGGAACAAGATAAGGATGTCCATTACCACCACTCCTGTTCAATATAGTCCTTGAAACATCAGCCAGAACAGTTAGGCAATAAAAAGAAATAAAAGGAATGTGTATATGAGGAAGAAGTCAAATTATCATTATTCATAAATGACATGATCCTCTACAAAAAAGACCCAAAATATTCCATCAAAAGACTCCTAAAATTAATACACAAATTCGGCAATGTACTCAGTTACAAAACAAGCACCCAGAAATAAATAGCAAACCTATGTATATTGAACTCACTGAAAAAGAGATTAGGAAAATAATATCACTTACAATAACATCAAAAATTAAATCCTTAGATAAAAATTAAATACTTAGGAATTAACCTAACCAAGGCAGTGAAAGACCTCTGAAATGAAAATTATATCACTCTGAAAAAGGAAATTTATGAAGACATCAAAATACAGGAAGACATCCTCTGTTCCAGAATAGGCAGAATGAATATAGTCAAAATAGATATACTTTGAAAACTGATATATATATATTTAATTCAATCACAATAAAATACCAGTAGCACTTCTAGAGGAAACAGTCTTAAAGCTCATATGAAAACAGAAGAAACCTAGAATAGCAAAAGCAATCCTGAATAACAGAAGCAAAGCAGGTGGCAACACAATGACTGACTTGAAGTTACACTATAAAGCTATGGTAACTAAAACAGCATGGTATTGGTACAAAAACAGGCATGTGAATCAATGTAACAGAATAGCAGAAGAAGAAACAACCCCAGGTATGTACAGCTCTTTGATCTTTGACAAAGGAGCCCAAAACATACATTGAAGGAAAGATATTCTCTTTAATAAATGGTGCTAGGAAAATTGAATGTCCCCATGCAGAAGATTGAGTCTAGACCCATTTATCTCACCCATACTAAACTAAAATCAAAAATGGATCAAAGATCTAAATGTTAAAAGAGAAACACTTAATTTTCTGAAAAATAAAAGAGGTACAACACTTGAAGACATATAGGCCTTTGAATAGAACTCTCATGGCACAAGAAGTCATACCAAGAATCAACAAATGGGATCTCATCAAATTATAAACATTCTTGATGACAGCCATCCTTTCTGGGTTGAGATGGAATCTCAGTGTTGTTTTAATTTGCATTTCTCAAATGACCAGTGATGGTGAACATTTTTTGAGAGCATGATGTTAACTAAAATAAAGCAGACACATAAGCTTAAATATCACATGGCTTCTCATATGAGGAACTCAAAGTATATATATATAGCAAATGAGCAAAATGGGAGATAAATAGCGAGGGAGAGGTTAGTATTGTTTCCCCAAATTACCTATTCTGTGGTTTCAAAAATATTTTAATATCTGTGCTAAACTGTTTCCATTATACTACTAGTTTGCCTTAGTTCATTGAAAGCAAAGTTTTGTGCTAATATCTGTTTGTTTCTTCTTTGTAAGAATCTTTTTTGCTGATGTTTCATACTCTGAATACTTACACTGAAGATAATGATGCACAGTATTAACTATTGTTATCCTCTTATTATGAAATTTTGCTTTTTACATAAAATAAAAATTTATAAAAAATTAAAACAGCGTTTTCTATGGCTGGTGGCAGAAGGGGAGCTCAGAGAGATTCGAGGCGTATGGAGGAGATGCCTTTGCGGGCTCTGAGGGTGGAGATGTGACAAGCAAGGGCCGAAGAAGCCTCTCATTGCTGAAAGTTCTGAGACACAGCTACCAAGGGAGCAGGACTTCTCCTCTATAGCTGCATAAACAGAATTTTTCCAGCAACTTGAAATAACTTAGAAATGGAATACTCCCAAGAACACTCAGAGAAGAGGCCAGCCAGAATGACAACTCAATTTTAGACCTCAGGTAGCGAACCCAGTCATCTACCAGGACTTGTGACTCACAGGACTGTGCGAGAAAAAGAAAAGTATTGTTTTAAAAACTTACGTTTGTAGTAATTCGTTATGCAGCAGCAGCAAACTGATTCAGCCCATTCAGGTGTCAGCTAATAATTGCATAAGTATCTTTTTTAAACTAGGTACTTTGGAGGCAGGCAAATTTAAACACCCGAATATATGTCTCTATTGCAGGCACCTGAAAAAGGTGAAGCTATGTGGGGTTGAGGGAAGTGTCTAGCAGGCCTTTTCCTTTCTTTGTAAGGCGAAATTGATGGTGTGGTAGAGACCAAATACCTCCTACACATATATAAAAATAGTAAAACACTCTTAAACATTGGTCTGGTTTCTGATAATTATTAAGGTTTTTAAAGATCATTTTTGTTTGCTGTATTCCCAAGCTCTGGAAATTTACAGCATTCAATGAAATATTGAAGAAAAGTCATAAATTGTGCCAGGCAATTACAAGTTGTAAAACTGGCACATGTAACTCTAATAGCCAAAAGGGGGTCTAACAGAGTGGCCTGGGACAAAATATCAATGAAAAATGCATCTTGAGCTACCTCGTGACCCTCTTAGAGTCAAGACATTGCACTAGAAGCTGAGTAATGTAAATTTAAAATGTGGGGCAGCCAGGGATATTGCTCAGCAGCACAAGTGCCTGCCTGGCAAGCGCAAGGTCCTGAGTTCAATTCCCAATACCAAAAAATAAAATAAAATAAAATGTAGGGCTGAGGATTTAGCTCAATGGCATACTGCCTGCCTGGCAAGCATGAGGTCCTGAGTTCGAGTCCTGCTACCCAAAAAATATAAAATAAGATAAAATGTGTATCTCAAGTAATACTTTTTAGACTTATATAAATGAAAAAAGACAAATGAATTTATTAGAGCAATTGCAGTGCCACATTATGCCTGAGCAGACTTGTGATCCAATTTCCTGAGTATGTAGGAGTTCAAGAGAAGCACTGAGACTTTTTCCTTGTCCAACATTGATCTGATGAAAAACATTCAAAGGAGGGAAGATTATGACTCTCGAGAAATCACAAAATGAATAAAATGTGCTCCAAGACTTTATTTCACCTTTCAATGTGGGAAGCAATGAGCAATTGGTTCTCTTATCAGTCCCAAGAGAATTTAAGAAACTCACTGTAATTGCACAAAGACTTACACACATATGACAGCTGAATAGAAAGCTCACTTGTTAAACCCAACAGACTCATGAACTATATAGAGGCACTCTCTTCTACCAGATAGAAACTACAGAACGTTAATACATAGCTTCCCAATGTGTGTGTGTGTGTTTTATTCTTGTTTATACATAGCTTCCCAGTGTGTATGTGTGTGTGTGTGTGTGTGTGTGTGTGTGTTATTCTCTTTTATACATAGCTTCCCAGTGTATGTGTATGTGTGGCTTTTTGAAGTAGAGTCTCATTATTAGTCCAGGCTGGGCTTGAACTCACTATCTGGTATTAATACAACATAGGTGGATTTTATATGTGTAACCAACTAACTCACTGAATCACCATGACTACAGTAAATGTCCTTCCATCTTGTGTGTTAAAGAGCTATGCCTGGGGGTGGAGGACACCTGAGCTAGCCCATGCCTCCCAGGCTGAGCACTCCTGGTACACCATCCCCTGCTCCTCAGTTCCTTTCCTCACCCACAGCTGGTTCTCCACGTTTATGGGACATGTAAAGCGTTAAAGATTGTGAAAACTTTTCAACCACTTTAGGTTTTTCCAAGAAAAGCTACTAGTTGGAACCAGAAGGATGTTGCCATGTGATTGCTAGAGTCCATTCCAGCCCCAACCCCCATGGCAAAACTACAAAAGCCAACCCCACCTCCCTGACAGACATCTCTAACCTAATTTGCCTCTGACAAGACGGCTGTAATCTAATTTACCTCCTGACAGGCATCCTGTTCTAACCTAATCCACAAATGTCAGCCTCTCCCAGCAATGACCTGGCTGCTCACACAAAGCCAAGACCACTCCACCAAAATTCTCACACCACTCCTAACAGTCCAGCACCTCTACCCCTATATAAACCCATACTCCTTGTGCTCAGTGCGGTCTCTACCCTTAGAGTCCCGCCCATCACTCCCATTCCAATCAAATTCTCTCTGTAGCTGCATCTCGTACCTGCCCCCTCCCGTGACCTTACAGTGGTATGGATCTCTGCCAGCGTGGGTTACTCTTTTTGAGACAACGGCCAGTGAATTTGGATGTTACGTCAATCAGCAGTGTGGCCTTCCCCCAGTCTCCTCCCTGGAAGTAGAGATCATGACTACCCGCACCTTAGCCTTGCGTGTGACAAGTTTGTGGCAAGCTTATAGCTCTCTCCTGTACCCACAAATTCAGGCCCAGGCCCACAGTGGCATGGTGCCAAGTGGGCTCACGCAGAGAGGACACAATGACAGGCATCTCTGGACCAGCAATCAGTACTGGGTGTGAAAGTGAAGCAACACTTTTGATTGGGAAACTAGATGAGGACACTACAAATAGCATCATCCTTAGAGAATACTTAAAATGTTCATGGGATGGCCAAGGCCATGGGAAGCAAAACCACACACTTCCATAGGCTTGTGGTTGCAGCAGTGGCAGAAGAGACAGTTTCCACAGAGGACACCTTTGCTCAGCAGCCCAGAGCCCTGCGCTGCCTTCTGCGTGGCACCATCATGTGGTGGGACAGGACACCTGGCCTGGGTCCCAGCTTCTCCTACTACTAGAGAACCTGGAGCAATTTGTGAATATCGTTGCCTCAATTTCTCCATCTATAAACTGGAAGTCGGTTCATGAATCTTACATAGTTCTAGGTCATGCAAAGCAGAGTTGATGTTCTCCTGTGTCCTTGGTTTCATGGTTTCTCGCCCTATGCAGCAGGCACTAGCTCAGAGATTTGGTAAAAGACAAAGCAAATCTTCTTTGCTTTGAGGGGAAAGAAATCTGTATCACCAGAAAAATAAATTCCACTCCACCAATGGTACTCTTTTCCAGTGTGACCCAATTCTCAGGCTCACCGCAAGCTCCACACATTCACATGCATGTACAGTACACACATATACTCAGCAACACTCACATCCACACTCATGCACATGAGATCTTCCCACTGCCAGCTCTCTGGTCTCATTCCAAGCCTCTGCACTACACATCGTCCCAGTCCCCACACACTGACCTTCGGACAGTGGACTTGTCCTGTCCCACTCCTTTCTCCTCCAGCCTTGACACTGCTGATGACTCCTTCATGAAGCTCTTTCTTACATCCATGTGATCACCCTACTTTCCTTGGCTCCAGAGCCCTGTGTGGTCATGACCTCGAACAGCTTCACCTCTGGCCACAGGCAAAGTCCTCCAGAGACCACAGCAATCTCATACTTCCAAGCATTTCGAACTAAAACAGTGCCAACTGCATCTATCTGCAGCCACTTCATGAACCTCACTCTGTAACGGCTAGTTTTACCTAATTCCCTAAGGGATGAACAGAGGCTTGGGATTATTGGGATCACCCTCTTGAGATTTCCCATTATCTCATTGGGGTGGGCCATCCTCTCCCCCCTACTAAAACCAAGACTAAAACCGTTAAGACTAAAACTAAGACTAAACACCCTCCAGGGCAAGACCTTCATTAGCCTAAAATCATCACCACCCAGAGTCACCCAGTAATCCCTCTGATTACTGTGTGTGCCCAACAAACGGTGGCTAGCTCAGAGTGTCACTGCCTTTGCCCATCCTAAGGCACTGACCTCCAAGCCCCGCTTTTATGAATTACTAAACCTGTTTCTGTTTTCTCTTCGTCCTTCACCATACCCCTCATTCAGGCAGCTGGGTTTATTGGCCAGGTCCCCAGTACAGCTCTACATCTCCAAGTGAAGGAACTATAACACCAAAGGCCCAGTTTGGACCTCCAGAGCGGTCCTCCCACCACAGCCCTTCTGCATGTGTAATAGCACATTCTCCACAGGCATCAGTCACAGCATGCACTCCACCATCCCCACTTGGTCCACCCTCTGTCCTGTTTCATTTCCTCTATGGTTCCTCTGTCAGTGGACCCCACAATCCACCATCTGCTCTCACTCTCCCTGCCTGGTGTACCAACCTTGGGTCCATAGCGTGCCTGGCACACAAAAGACACAATGGCCTCTCAATTCTCATGCACATTTTCAGAGGAAATAAGGTAGTCCATGTTTACATCTCTAGCTATGTTTGGAGTCTTTGAAAACTAACAATAAAGGATATATAACATAAAATTTACCATTTGAGGTGTACAGTGCACCAGCCTCAAGTGTACTCACAGTATTATTCATGCATGCTCCCCATCCATTGGGAGAATTGCTTTCATCTTGGGAAAGTGGGACACTTGGCCATGAGCACCAACACACCATCCCTCTGCCAGCCTCTGGTACCCACCATTTCATTTTCTGTCTCTATGAATTTGACTTATTATATATTTCATGTAAGTGAAATTTCATATAAGTGAAATCATGTAATGTTTGCCTTTTGTGACTGGTTTTGTCATAATATCCTCAAGGTTCATCTAGGTCATATCCTGTGTCAGAGTTGCCTTCCTGTCTAAGGTTGGAAAATATTCTATTGCATGTATATTATATTTTGTTTATCTGTCATCCATTGATGGACATTAGGGTTATCGCTACCTTTCGGTTACTGTGTATAATGTTGCTATAAAACAGCTGTACAGTGGCTGTGTTTGTGTCTCTGCTTCCAGTCATTTGGGAAACATACCCAGAAGTCAAATTACCAGACCACACAATAATTCTGCCTGATTTCTGGAGGAGTTGGTATACTGTTTTCCATAGTGACCACACCATTTTACACTCCTACCAACAGTGCCCCATGTTTCAATTTTACCAAAGCTGTTCTAATGGGTGTAGACTAATATCTATTGTGTTTTGATCATTGTAGAACCCTAACTCTAACCCCTCGGCACCTGCAAGTCTTGGGAAAATGTCTACTAAGTTCCTTTGCCCATTTTTAAATTGCTCATTTAGATTTTGTTGCTCAGGTGTAGGAGTTCTTGTATATTCTAGATATCAACACTTTTTTTTCACACCAGGAAATGAACTCAGGACCTTGCGCTTGTCAGGCAGGCACTTGTGGCACAGAGCTACATCCCCAGTCCTCACACTCTTATAGACACACTATTTGCAAATTTTCTCCCACTCTGGATTACACTTCCATTCTTCAGTGGTCCTTGATGCACAAAAATTTTAATTTGAATATATATCAATTTGTCTTTTGTGCTTCTTGTTGTTGCCATTGCTGTTGTTCTTGTTGTTACTTGTGTTTTTACAGTCATATCAAACAAATCATTGCCAAATACATCATGCAATATTTTATGTTTTGTCCTAAGAGTTTAAAAAATTTCACCTTGCATTTAGGTGTTTGATCTATTTTGAGTTTTTGTAAATGGTCCAATTTCATTTTTACATGCATATACAGGTTTTTGCAATACCACTTGCTGAAAAATGCCATCCTTTCCCTATTGAATTGTCCTGACATCCTTGTTAAGGATCATCCGATTATATGCAAAGGATATTTCTGTGCAATTTCAGTCCACTGGTCTGTATGTTTTTCTTCTTTTAAAAAAAAAAATTTTTTTTGAGACAGGGTCTCATTATGCAGTTCAGGTTGGCCTTGAACTCACTTTGTAGCCCAGGCTGGTCTCGAACTCGCAATGATCCACCTGCCTCAGCCTCCTGAGTGCTGGGATTACAGGCGTGCGCCACCACGCCCAGCTGTATGTTTTTCTTTATGACAATACCATGGTGTTTTGTTTACCATAGCTTTGTAGTAAGTTTGAAATTAAGATATATGACATCTCCAATGCGTTTTTTTTTTTTCAAGATTGTGCACAGTTCTTGAGATTGCATATGAATATTAGTAAGGATTTTTCTCTTCTATAAAAATGTCTTTGCAGCCTCTGTGGGAGTTGATCTGAGCCTCAGACATCAGCAGCAGCCTCAGTGACTGCACCCTCATCCCTCCCCCACCACCTTGGAAACTGGGCTGGGTCCTGAGCAACATCTGAAGCCTCAGTTACCATGACCTGCACCCCCCCAACCACTGTGGAAACTGGGATGAACCCCAGACACCTTCAGGAACTCCAGTGAGCCTCCACCGCCCCTTCCCAACTGATCTGGGAGCCACCTGAATGCCAGAAAGCTTCAGGAGCATCTGCAATCACACTCTGCCCCACACACAATCACAGTAGCTACTCTGAGCACTGGAGACCTCCAGATCCTCACCCCCCACTCCCAAACCATCATGGGAGTGAGGCTGAACTTCAGGGAACCTCTGGATCTTCAAAAATGACAAAATGGAGGAGCAAAATGCAGACCTCTGTCTCATCCAGAATAAGTCCAGGAGACATCAACATAGAAGAGCTTGGAAGTCATACACCTGAAATTTCTGAAATGATAGCAACTGAAGTAAAGAAACAACTCCATCAGGCCATAGAAGACATCAGATCAGAAATAATCTCTTGGGTAAAAAAAAGAAGAAATGACAATAATAATGAAAAAATTGCTCAGAACATCAAAAGGAGATAAGAAAAGAAAATAGAGGAGCATAGAAAAATCATGGAAACCTTGAATGAACAAAATAAAAAGAACTAGAATGCATGAAACAGATTCAAACAGATATCCAGGAAATTAAAGATTCCATTAAAAGCTGGCAAAACTGCTTGAATGAAGCTGAAGATAGACTCTCAGACCTTGAAGACAGCATTGCCACTAATGACCTTGAAAGAAAGGAGGTCCTAAAAACAACAAGGAATCAAGAAATAACAATTTTCAACTACAAGACAAAGCAAACAAAAATAATGTAAGCTTAATAGGTCTCAACAAACAGCAGGTGTCAACACAAATGACATAAAAACACTATTTGCAGAAATAATAGCAGAAAATTTCCCAAGCATGGAAAAAGAATCTGATGTACAGATAAATGAGGCATATAGAACTCCAATTAGCCTTTACTAGAATAAACCTACACTCGGACATATAGTGATCAAGATCCCAGAAATTCAGGAAAAGAATAGAATATTAAAAGTTGTTAGAGAAAAGAAATAGATCACCTACAAAGCAAAGCTCATCAGAATCACAGCAGATTTCTCAACACAAACCATCAAGTCAAGAAGAAGTTGGAGTGCAGTATTTCATGCCCTGAAAGAAAACAACTTCCAACCCAGATTGATGTACCCTGCAAAATTATCATTCAAAATAAATGGAGAAATACAATATTTCCACCATAAAGAAAAACTGAAGAAATTCATGAGTGCCAAACGACCCCTACAAAGAGTACTGAAAGACATTTACCAAGATAACAACAAACAAAACTTCAAGAACAAGAACAGAAAGGAACCACCAAGCAGAGCAAGCAATTAAACAGAGGGAAAAGGGAGGAACTAACAACAGGAAAATAACGTGACACAGATAAGCCAATACATATCAGTTACAACCATCAATGTAAACAGTCTCAACTCACCAGTAAAAAGAAGCAGACTGACAGTGTAGATCAAGAAACAAAATCCAATAGTATGCTGCATACAAGAAACACATTTAACTCAAAAGGAAATTCATAGACTGAAAATCAAAGTCTGGAAAACAGTACTCCATACGACAGGAACCTAGAAAAAAAGTGAGTGTAGCTATTCTGTTTGCAGACAATGTGAACTTCAAACCAAGAATGATCAAAAGAGATAAAGAAGGTCACTACATACTTGTGAAGGGAAAACTTCAAGAGGAAGAGATAGCAATCATAAACATCTATACACCAAATACAGGAGTACCCAACTATATAAGACAAATTTTAACAGACATGAAAAATCAAATAAGCAGTAACACAATCATACCAAGAGGATTTAACATCCCATTGTCACAAACAGATAGATCAACTAGACAAAAAATCAGCAAAGAAATAACAGAACTAAACCAAAGTTGTGAACAAATAGATTTAGCAGACCTTTACAGAGTGTTCCACCCAACAACATCAGAATACACATTCTTCTCAGCTGCACACAAGATGTTCTCTAAAATAGACCATATGCTAGCACATAGAACAAGTTTAGTTAAATGCAAAGGAATTGAAATTGTCCCATGCATACTACTGGACCATAGTGCAGTGAAACTGGAAATTAACAACAAAGAAACCACAAAAACTCCATAACTACATGAATGTTAAATAACACCCTCCTGAACAACCAATGGGTTACAGATGAAATTCAAGAAGAAACTAAACAGTATTTACAGTCAAATGAAAATGCAGATACAACTTACAGGAACCTGTGGGCTGCAATGAAAGCAGTCCTCAGAGGAAAATTTATAGCAGTGAATTCCCACAGCAGGAAAGCAGAACTAGCACAAGTAAACAATATTATGCTTTCAAGCTTCTAGAAAGAGAAGAGCAAGTCAAGCCCAAAGTCCAAAGGAGGCAAGAAATTATGAAGATCAGAGCAGAAATTAATGCAATAGAGACTAAGAAAACCACACAAAGAATTAATAATTAAAGAGTTGGTTCTTTGTGAGAATAAATAAAATTGATAAACCCCTAGCCAACCTTATGAAAAAAAGAAAGAAAAAACTGAAATTCACGCAATAAGGAATGAAAGGGATGAAATCACTACAGATCCTGTAGCAATTCAGAAAATCATCAATACATAATTTGAAAATGTTTACTGTCATAGGATAGAAATACAGAGGAAGTGGACAGATTCCTAGATATGTATGAATTACCAAAGCTGAATGAAGAAGACATAAAAATCCTGAATAACTCAATATCATCCAGCAAAATTGAAAATGTAAAAGAAAAAACTTGCCAACAAAGAAAAGCCCAGGTCCTGATGGATTCACCACTGAATTCTACAAGAAATTCAGAGAAGATTTAATGCAATGTTTCTCAAACTCTTTAATTAAATTGAAAGGGAAGGAATTCTCCCCAACTCATTCTTGGAGGCAAGTATTACTCTGATATCAAAACCAGAGAAAGACCCAACCAAAAAAGAGAACTACAGGCCAATCTCCCTGATGAATATAGATGCAAAAATTCTCAATAAAATACTAGCAAACACATGCAATAAATCATCAAGGAGATAATACACCATGACCAAGTGGGATTCATCCCAGGAATACAGGGATGGTTCAATACATATAAATCAATTAATGTAATCTACCATATCAATAGAGCCAAAGACAAAAATCACATGATCATCTCAATTGATGCAGAAAAAGCTTTTGATAAAGTCCAACACTCATTCATGATGAAAACACAACAGAAAATATGAATGGATGGTCCTTACCTCAATCTGATCAAAGCTATCTATGACAAACCAATAGCTAACATCATACTAAATAGACAAAAATTGAAAGCTTTCACTTTAAAATCAGGAACAAGACAAGGATGTCCCTGTCACCACTCCTATTCAATATAGTTCTAGAAGAATTAGCCAGAGCAATTAGACAAGAGAAAGAAATAAAAAATATCAGCATAGGAAAAGAAGTGAAATTATCATTATTTGCAGATGACATGATACTCTGCATAGAGGAACCCCAAAACTCCACCAAGAGGCTTCTAAATTTAATAACCAAATTCAGTAGCATAGCTGGATACAAAATCAGCACTCAAAAATCAACAGCATTCCTGTACACAAACAACAGATATACTAAGAGAGAAATTAGTGAAACCACACCTTTCATAATAGAATCTAAAAAAATGAAATACTTAGGAATCAGCCTAACAAAGAAAGCAAAAGGTTTATACAGAGAAAATTACACTACTCTGAAAAAAGAGAT
>NW_004955413.1:6779855-6781010 GCF_000276665.1 Chinchilla lanigera | reverse complement strand
AATGGAAGAAAGATAGCCTCTTTAATAAATGATGCTGGAAAAACTGGCTCTCCACATGCAGAAGACTAAAACTACACCCATGTCTATCACCATGCACTAAACTAAAGTCAAAATGGATCAAAGATCTAAATATTAAAACACAAACACTACTAAATCTATTGGAAGAGAAAGTAGGTAGAAATCTTGAAGACATAGGGGTAGGCATAGAGTTCATGAACAAAACTCAAACTGCACAGAAAATACTTCAAAGAATCAACAACTGGGATCTCCTCTTATTGAAAAGTTTCTGGATATCAAAACAAATCATCAACAGAGTAAAAAGAAAACCCACGCATTGGGAAAAAATTTTAGCCAATTGTCCCTCAGACAAAGGTCTTCTATCTAGAACATATAAAGAATTTTTAAAAATCAGGCCCCCAAAATTCAAAGGCCCAATCCAAAAATGGGCATCTGAGATGAATACACACTTCTCAGATGAAGAAATACTAATGGCAAATAAATATATGAAAGAATGTTCAATATGATTGGTCATTCAAGAAATGCAAATTAAAACAACACTGAGATTCCATCTCACCCCAGAAAGAATGGCCGTGATTAAGAAACCAACCAATAACAAATGCTGGAGAGGCTGTGAGGAAAAAGGAACCCTTCTCTGCTGCTGGTTGGAATGCAGACTGGTGAAACCACTGTGGAAATCAGTGTGGAGATTCCTCACAAAACTAGGATTGGAGGTCTCACTTAACCCAGCTGTTCCCCTCCTGGGTATTTTCTCAGAATAATTAAAAACATCATACCACAGCGATATATGTGCACTCATGTTTATAGCAGCACAATGTGTTGTAGCTACATCTTGGAAACAACCCAGATGCCCATCAGCTGAGGAATGGATAACAAAGATGTGATATTTTTGCACAATGGAGTATGACTCAGCTATAAAAAAAGATAAACTTGAGGCTCTTAGTTGTTGTATCTGCCTAATGTTTATGCACAGAACTTGGCACAGGGCTTGTGGACCAGGCACATCTTGTGTCTCCCCTCCAGGTCTGTTTCCACGTTCACATGCACAGTTGCTACCACTAGGGGCATCACCGGCTGTGGTCTGTGGGTTCCGGTGCCCGTCGGAGGCCTGACATGTGCTGAGGCTGCTGTGTCCTA
>NW_004955413.1:6770522-6779155 GCF_000276665.1 Chinchilla lanigera | reverse complement strand
CCTAAATGCTACCCTCTCCTCCCCTCTGCTCAGATGAATGGACAGAATATGCAAATGCTGGCCCAAAAAGTCTGGGCCCAAATTTATGGCTTGCGGGGAGCCATGGAGCAAGCTCGGAGATGTGTACTGTTCCTGTCACCCCTTCCCCTCCCATTCTTTATTATAAAGGACTCCTGCACCTGGGCACCGTGATATCAGGGAAAAGACACTTTCATCACCTCGAAGCTGGCTGTGAGTAAGGCCTTTCTCCTCTCAACAATAAACGTCCTGCTTTGCCTTGGTCAGCGGGAGCAAACGAACCTCAGTATGTGGACCCGAGTGACAGGTAACACAGGGACTGTCCCTCCCCCTGACTTCCTGTGTCATTGACTGACTTTGAGGTCAAAATGCAGCCCAGGAGTGAAGGGATTTTCCTGGCCTTTTCCCTGGATTATGCCGAAGGCCCAGAAGTGAGCCTGCATTTAACACGCGCTTCTTGTGTGTGTGGGCAATGAGTGAACCCAGCCAGGTTGTTCCTGGAAACCTCAGTGGATCCTGTGCCCCTCACATAACCCCCAGGATTCCTGCTCTGGCTTCATCTAGGGGAGGGATTCCCCAGAGATCATGCAGAGCCTCTTTACAGATGGGGAAACTGCTTTGTCTGAGGCCTCAGGTAAGTGAGGCTCGAAGCTAATAGTGTCTCCCCAGGGTGTGTGAAGTTCACACATGCAAAGCCAGGTTGTGTGCTTCCAGGGCTCAGATTCCTTGGGCCTGGCAGCACCCAAGGGTCTTCCTTGAGCCTCTCAGTTTCCACATAGCAGACTGTGCATGGTATCCTGAAGACCCAGCCAGAAGGTGGTGACCCCCACCCGGGCCCATGAGGTGGGACATGGGTTTCCTCTGGGTTAGGAAAAATGAGTCAATCTGATCACTGGAACATAATCTTACAAACTCGTTCGTTATGAAATGTTCAGCTGGAAACTGAAATAAAGTCTATAAACTGAATTTTGCACCTTTTCAACAGCAGCTCCAGCACCTGCTGTGTGGTGCCCACTGATCGGTAGCTTTGGAAAAATCTGTGGAGGAACCAGGTGTCTCCACGAAGCACCAAAGGCACTAGGTCATTCACCATGCTCTTGCGTGCGTCCTCAAAGAGGATTTCCAAACAGCCGCGCGTTTCCAGGCACCAGCCTGATGCATTTTAACCCTGGGGTGGGACTAAGGACGGAGGTTCAGACATGGAAACAGCAGCTATATTAGTCACCTTTTATTACTGAGAAAAACCACTCAAGGGGCTGGGGACTTAGCTCAGCGGCACAGCACCTGCCCGGCAAGCGCAAGGTCATGAGATCGATTCCCAGTACAGGAAAAAAAAAAAAACACTCAATACCTAAAACCTAATTATGGTTTTAGAGTGCTCAGTCCATTGCTAGGGGACTCCAAGCTAGAAGTGGCATGGTGGAAGGCCATGGTGGTGGAAAGCTGCTCAACCCACAGCAACCATGCAGAACAAGGAGGGAGGGGACAGGAACAAGAATACAGCCTTGTAGGCGACACCCCCAGCGGCCCATGCATTCAACCAGGCCTCCACTCCTAACAGCACCTTCTGCTATGAACTCATCAATAACCCACTGACGAGAGTACCCCCTGCAGGATCCAGGCTCATTCCAAGCCCCGCCTTGAACACATGAGGCAATAGGGGGAATTTTAGAGGTAAACCATAACCTTAGCAAACTGCGGCTGTGCCACACGGAGAGATTTTTCAACACTTACATGTGGGCACGGTCACACAATGACACACATACGCTCCCATCCAGGGAGGGGTTAAGCGCACACAGGGAGGAGTGAGAAGGGTGGCCTGGCCTTTGTTGACACGCCCTCGGCTACTCTGGGTCCCCTTTTGACCCTGTGAACATGGCCACAGGCAGCCACTGTGACTGGGAACCGAGGTCCAAATGTGCGGGAGGCTCCACTGCGTGATCTCCTGAGGCCTGAGCCTTGGGAAGTCAGGAGACAAGATGGGAACACTCTGTTCTTCCCAGTGCGTCCAGACAAGGGACCGGGCTTCGGCTGGTTGTTGGATGCAATTGCCTGGTAACAGTGTCCTGAGCTCTGTTTCCTCATACAGGAAGTGAAGTCATCTTCTTCACACAGAGTTTCTTCAGAGGCCCCCTGGGCTGTTCACTGTTTCCTCCCCACACCTTGTGATGTCCGGGTACAACGATAGAACACACCCCATCCCACCATCCTTGGGCAAGTGTGGGTTAAGCAAGGACCCCAGAAGTCACACCTGGGTTCAGACCCAGCCCCTCGTACTTAAGGCTAGTTTCAAGGGTTAAGGATTCAGATTATTACTCAGTGTGAAAGCTAGGATTGTTTTAGGATCAAAGTTAAAGCATAGGGTAAAGTTAGGGTTAGAGGTTAGAGTTCAAGGCTAAGGTTTAGGGTTATAGTTATGAGTTAGAGTAAGGATGAGGAGTAGTGGTACTGTTATAAGGCAGTTCCTTTAGAAGTGGCTTGCCAAGCTGGGGATAGAGCTCAGCGGCACAGCGCCTGCCTGACAAGTGCAACATCCTGAGGTTGATTCCCAGTACAAAAAAAAAAAAAATAGAAATGGCTTGGCAAACAAAAGTATTTCAGGTCGGGGCTGGGGATTTAGCTCAGCGGCAAAAGCGCCTGCCTGGCAAGTGCAAGGTCGTGAGTTCGGTTCCTGGTACCGGAGAAAAACCAAAAAAAAAAAAAAAAGGTATTTCAGGTCCTTCTTGTCTCAAGTAAAAATTGGATGAGACAAGCCAAAAACAGTCCCCAAAGTCTATTTTAAGAAGAGTAAGAGGGAAAGGGAGCAACTAGCTCTGCAGGGCAAACTTAGGCCGGAGTTTCCAATCATGCTTTTTGATGTCTAAGATTTAATTTTCCCCCTTTAAAGCATAGAAACATCTAAAATCAAAAAAAAAAAATCTAAAATCACTCCTAGGCTGTGCTGCCATTTTTATTTTTCTATCCCCACAGTTTCTGCAGATCATGTTGGAAACTGTTAATACCCTTTTAGCCTCTTCTGTTTTAGAAAGCGCCTTCCTGAAATACTGAATCCTCATGGTTACAAATTCTGCTCACATTTTTCTACTCTGTGCATATGGCCTGTGGCAATTACTGCTAGAAGGTGTGCATCGAAACTAAAGACAAGCATTGTCTGGGTTAGGAAAGATGGGTCAATCTGATCACTGGAACATAATTTTACAAACTCGTTCGTTATGAAATGTTCAGCTGGAAACTGAAATAAAGTCTGTAAACTGAATTTTCAGCCTTAAAATTAACAGCTTTATAAAGAGCAAAAATAGAACAGTCATTGCATATGAAAAAAAATGATAATTAAGTTTACAAATGCATGTTATTAAACAGAAAATATAAAAGAGCCACTTATCTTCAATTATGTATTAGTTTACATCATTTAATTTAGTCTTACAAGTGCTCTTAATAACCAGGATCAGTTAGGAATATCAGTTACTAGTAACTAACTGTATAAACAGGCCAGCAGATATATGAAGATCTGTGACCATGCCTCAAGATTTTGTGTTAGCATAGTTTTATATTTATAGAGAGCTGCCGATCGGCTGCCTGGGGTGCTGTCCTCCTGTGGTACAGCCCGACCTGCCGGGGACCCAATTCTGCAGCGGCCTCAGGAGCCAGGCCCAGGCTGCACGCAGAGAGCCGCAGGGAGGAGGACCTGACACGCGGCCGGGATGCTGCACCCTGTGTGCGAGTACGGGGCCAGCACCAGGGCGTGAGCCCTGCAGCTGAGAGCACTGAGTGAAGCTGAGCGCCTGGAGGTTCTCCCCACCCTGCTTCCTCAGTCCTCTCTTCCCCGGGCAGGACAGGGACCAGGAGTCCAGAACCTGCGTCCTGTCTGTCTCTCTCCACGAGGGTACAGCGTGCTTCCAGCTCCCGTGCCAGACACCTGCAGTGGCAACTGCTGGCCCAAAGCACATGAGCTGCATGGTGTCTTCAGTGCAGAGGTGACAGGCTCTGCTGGGGCTCAGATGCTGGGGCTCAGAGCCATGGCCTTTGGCCAAGGGTGCTCCTTCCTGGGAGCCTCTGCAGAGCTTCTGCCCTGGCTGGTGGAGCCTGAGATGTGGGTGGGTTGCTGCCTTTGGGCCACCAGGCCTGGGCTCTAGATTGAGAGGAGGAGCCTGGGCTCCAGCGCTTCTGTGTCTCTCTGCGCAGACGGCACGTGGGTGCTGAGCGCCATTTTCATGCTGGGCTGCTTCTCTATTCATCTAGGAGAGCTGGTGATGTTGAAATACTTCCAAAATCATGTTACAAGTCTGCACAGCTACCAAAGTCACACTAGGATACTCCAAGAAAAGAAAATGACAGCCCGCTGTCCCTCATCAGCTGGGAGTAAAAGTTCTCATCTAAATCCAGCAGACTGGCTGCAGTGGCATCCTTAGAAGTGTGATTCGCCATCAGCACGTGGGACTTATTGCTGGGATGCAAGAGTGACTCACACAGGTAACCAGGGGATGCACAGGTACTCTACACGAGCAGACAAAATGTAAAAATCACACGGTACGTTCAACCGGTGAGGAGAGAATTCTGACAAAATTTAATATATAGTCATGATTTTTTAAAAGCTTCACTGCTAAATACTGTAGAAAGAATATGTTTTGTAGTAAAATGGGCTATAAACGATAATCTCAGAGCTAACATCATACTCAAACGTGAAAAGCGGAGCTCTTTCTCTAAGATCAGGAACAAAACAAAGATGCACTCTCCCACCACTTCTCATCAACACGGTACCAGAAGTCCTTACAGAGAAATGGACAGGAAAAAGAAAAGGGAGGGCTGGGGATTTAGCTCAGCGGCAAAAGCGCGTGCCTGGCAAACGCAAGGTCGTGAGTTCGGTTCCCAGTACAGGAGAAAAACCAAAAAAAAAGAAAAAAAAGAAAAGAAAAGATAGGTCTCCCAATGAGAGAGGGAGAATCGTTGCTCTTTGAAAGTAATATGATCTCTATATAGACAATCCTCAAGACTACAAAAAGCACAAATCAATACTGTTACACCTCCTGAATGAGTTCAGTACATTTGCAGGATACAAAATAAACACTGAAACGTCAGTGGATCAATCCTATTGATACTTTCTCGGACTCAGCAGGCAGCTTCCCTTTGCTTGTGCTCCAGATATGTTGGATGGAATCCACAGGCCAACCCAACATTAGACATGTTGGATACTGGTCCTGCTAGAGGATGGTAGATGATGCTGGTCCTCAAGCCCTCAAGATTCGGGGCTGCGCTAAAGCAAGCGGGGAGCTGTAACCAGCACTGCAAAATGAACGAAATCCACTTTTTTCAGACTAGGACATAAACTGCCACTCCCACCTCTCCTCAGCCCAGACAAATGAATGGGATATACAGATGTTGGGACAAGGTCAAAGTAGTTTCATGGGCCGGGGATATAGCTCAGCAGCACAGCGCCTGCCTGGCAAGCATGAGGTTGTGAGTTTGATTCCTGGTTCCAAAAAAAAAAAAGTAGTTTCCCTTCCCCAGTGCAGGGAGGGGGAGAGGTCTGGGTCTTGAACGGGATAAAACAAATCTCACCGTGCCTGTGGTCTCACTGCCTTCCCTCCCCACAATGGTCCTTGCTCTGAAAGACCCTAACACAGCTGAACACAGGGACATGGTGATTTGGGCTTTGAGGCCATCTGTCTCCTTAGAGGTGGTTTCCAATAAATGTCATTTTTGCCCCCAGAAAAGCAAAAAATAACAAACTGTCTGAAAAAGAAGCAAAGGAAACAGTCTCATTTCCTAGTGTCTATAAAATGTTTAGGAATATATTTCCCCAAACAGGAGAGAAATCAAAGAAGAGAGCTCCCACTCAAGAATTCATGAAAACAACCATCACCCCTTTAAGGACAGTGTTCTCAATGGCCTAGGAACCCCCACAATGCACATTTTCTTTTTTATTTTAAAGAGAAAAAATAATAAAAATGATACAGAATTTGAAAACAAGATGACAGGAAATTAACAATGGTTATGATAGTGCATATTGTTATCTTCAGGGTGGTTGCTCAGAATACCAGGTACAGGCATGCAAAATTGATCACACAATACAAGCACTAACTGTTCCTTTCAATGAACTAATAGATATGAGTAGTACAATTATCTTAGCTACTGTGTGTGTGTGTGTGTGTGTGTGTAAATGTGTGTGTGTAATTTCCCCTTCCTTCTATTCTCCTTTCCCTCATCCCAGTTTCTTTCCTTTTGAGCACTTTCTTTCCCGTTCACAAATCTACCGTACCTTTTGGATCTTATTTTCTCTTTCAGTTTCTTACACTAAGGAGACAATACGATGTGTACACATGCAAGTCTGATTTATTCCTAATAAGAATGTTTCCCATTAAAAAATTATGTACGTACGAAACTCTGAAGTATCTTTCCATACTTTTCTTTCTGCCTGCCCAGTTCTTTCCCTGCACCCTCAACAGACGGTGGGTCAGGTACAGACTCACACTGCACAGACAATGCCTTCATCGCTATGGGATTCCCCTCATCAGGAAGATGAGCATTTCCTACAACGGAGCTGGTGCTGTGGTAGGAGCCCGCCCCCTAGTGGTGCCACACCAATATGCAGCCAGATGCCCTTCCACATAAACACACAGGAAATAACAAAGACAATGTTGAAGAGCAAACAGCATAATCAATGGGGCGTTTTAATTTACTATAGTGTTCGTGGGGGGTTTTGTTGATACACGGGCTCGCTGTGTAGCTCACGTTGGCCTGGAGTTGACTATGTAGCCCAGGCTGGCCTCAAACTCACTGCGCTCTTCCTGCCTCAGCCTCTCCAGTGCTGGGATTGCAGGCCTGTGCCACCATGTTTGGTTATACTGTTTAATTGAGGGGTGGATACTATCACTAAAATAATGAAATAAAGCATGAGATCACAAAGGACAATTATTTTACTGCTGATGCAGGTAGTAGCTACATGCAGTTACACTACATCTTTCAAAAAATATGTGCCATCCCCATGTCTTGTATCTTTTAAAATGAGACTGAAAATTATTATCTGGGAAAAATCTTAAAATAAATGTCAGTCTATAAAATTGCCATCAGCTGGGCATGGTGGTGAACACCTATAATCCCAGCATTTGGGAGGCTGAGACAGGAGGATCGCCATGAGTTACAGGCCAGCCTGGACTACATAGAGAGTTCAGGGGCAGCATGAACTACAAAGGGAGACCCTGTGTCAAAAAATCAAACTAATAATAAATTAAAAGTAAATTAGGGCCGGGGATGTAGCTCAGAGGCATAAGCACCTACCTGGCAAGCTTGAGGTCATGAGTTCGATTCCCGGTACCAAAAAAAAAAAAGTAAAAAAAGTAAATTAAGTTGCCATGAGAACCGTCAGTGCACATCTATAACCCCAGCACTCTGGGAGTCTAAGACAGGAGGATCACAAGTACAAGCCCAACCTGGGCAACTTAGTGAGACCCCATCTCAAAAGAAAAAAGAAAAAAGGGCTGGAGATGTAGCTCAGTGCAAGAGACCTTGCTTTGATCCCCGGTATGGGAAGAAAGAAAGAAAGAAGGAAAGAAAGAAAGAAAGAAAGAAAGAAAGAAAGAAAGAAAGAAAGAAAGAAAGAAAGAAAGAAAAGAAAGAAAGGAGGAGGAGAGAAGAAAAAGAGAGGTCTTGAGGGTGAGCCCTATAATTATAAACCATATTTTTACGTACAATTAGAAGGCAATATGAAAAATGATGTTTTTAAATCTAACCCAAAAAAAAGAGCAAAGTGTGATGTAATCTCAGCGAGCTACAATTAAAATGACCAGGAAGCCACAACCTTAATCACAGCTATACCACTTAATACACAGTGCTCCTCCCCAGGACAAAGAGTCTATGTACCAAACTAAAGTCAGTCTCTCGCGGCTTAGCTGACCCACTCCCACGGACTGACGAGGGAGCGCGAATATCTGCAAGCATCGCGAGGCACGTTAGGAATATTTCAGCCCCCGTCACTAGGAGCAACTCACGTGAAAATGAATAAAAGAAAGGAAATAAACACTCGACTTGTTGATTTATGGTCCCTCTGCACTGAAATCACAACTAACTGAACAAGTTCTTTTTTTATTTTAAAGAGAAAAAAACAATAAAAATACATTTCAAAACAAGATAATAGGAGAGTGACAATGGTTAATACATTGCCTATTGTTATCTTCAAAGCAGTTGCTCACATTACAAGACATAGGCATGAAAAATGATTAAACAGTATAAGCACAACCCTTTCTTTTCCATAAGCTGAGAGAAATTAGTAACATAACTATCTTAACTATCTTGTATATATTTTTCCCTTTCTTCTTTTCTCCTTTCCTTCATTCCAATTTGTCTTTCCTTTTAAGCAGTTTCTTCCCCTTTCACAATATCTACTGAACATTTTGGATCTTATTTACTCTTTTAGCTTCTCACACTAGGGAGACTATACAATGTTTACACATGTGAGTCTAATTTGTTTCACTTAGGAGTATGGTCTCAAGTTGCATCTACTTACCTATAAAAGTCTCAAGTTTATCCTTCTTTATGACTTAGGAGTACTCCATTATATTAAAAAAAAAAAATCTTTCTTATCCATTCCTCAGTTGGTGGACATTCGGGTTGTTTCCAAG
>NW_004955413.1:6765018-6769847 GCF_000276665.1 Chinchilla lanigera | reverse complement strand
GATTTATTTCACTGTGCAAAAGCTTTTTACTAAGGTTAGATCCCATTTGTTTATTCTCTGTAGTGTTTCCCGTGCAATCTGAGTTTTGTTCATGAAGTGCCTGCCTACACCTATGTCTTCAAGATTTCTACTTACTTTCTCCTCCAGTAGATTTAATATTTCTGTTTTAATATTTAGATCTTTGATCCATTTTGACTTTAGTTCATGGTGATAGTCACGGGTCTAGTTTTAGTCTTTGGCACGTAGACAGCCAGTTTTTCCAGCACTATCTGTTAAAGAAGCTTTCTTCCAGTGTACATGTTTGGCCCCTTTCTCAAAGTTAAGGTGACTGAGTGTGTTTGGGGTTGCATCTACATCTTCTAATCTGTTCCACTGATCCTCAGGTCTGTTTGTTTTCTTGAGGGGTTGCCAATACCATGCTGATTTTGGCCAGTTGCTTTGTAGTATAATTTCAAATCAGGGATTGTGATGCCTCTTGCCTTGCCTGTGTTGCCCAGGACTGCCTTTGTTCTTCTAGGTCTCTTCTGGTTCAAAATGAATTCTGGGAATGTTTTCTGTAATTCTGCAAGGTATGCTAATGGTATTTTGATTGGAATTGCATTCAATGTCTATAACAATTCTGGGGGCATGGCCATTTCCACTGTGTTGGTTCTTCATGCCCAGGAGTAACTGAACAAACTCTTAAGGAGCATCTACCACCTAGAAAGGTGTGTGGGAACTAATGTAAGTAGATAAGCAAAAGACATGGTCCTTTTACTCAAAGAGCTTTAAATTTGTTTTCTAAAGAAGAGAATTTGAACTGTGATCCAAACAGAATTAAGAGGCCACCTGCTGCACTGGGAGAGAAGGGAAGCACTCATGAAGTGGTAACTGAGCTGGTCTTGACCGGTGCAGAGGATTTCAACACGGAAGTAAGAAGGTAAGGGCTCTGGGCAGAGGGAAGTTTAGCCAGCCTTCAACGTTCATGGGGTCTGAAGAATGACTAGCACCACGGTTTGTTGTGCTGTGTGTGGAGGGGAAACAGAGAGGCTGAGGATAGGAAAATGTTCTGGTCGTTATGCTGCCAGCAAAGAATAATTAAGGGCAAAGAACAGGGTAGTAAGGACCATGGACAGAGCTGTGATTCAGAAAGATTACTTGGGTGGAAACTTGTAAACTCAGTTGGAGGAAAGAGAATAGAGTCATGGAGACCACCTTCGGGGTATTAGGACAGAGAGAAAGAGATGCAGCCCAAGCTGAGACTATGAACAGTGAAGAAAGTAAGACGTCAAATAAGTGATGTAAGTTAGGTAAAAGAGCAACAGCCCTTGCTACATATCCATACAGAGGCAGAAGGGCAACAGGGGCCTTTTATAAAATCTCCTTTTCATTCTCTTACAGCTGATTTACTCCTATGATAACAACATTAATCCAGTCCTGAACCCCTGTGCCCTTGACCCAATCTCTTCTTTTAGGTTCTGTCTTTCAACACCATTGCCCCGGGAACAAAGCTTTTAACACAAGCATTTAGCTAACACATTGACCCCATAGCACCTACTCTAGGAGGGCAAAGGAAATATAGATAGATGATAGATAGATAGATAGATAGATAGATAGATAGACAGACAGATAGACATAGATAGATAATTCTTCAAGAATATATATAGACTTCTCAAGACAGCAGTGTGTGCTATTTACAATACATTTTTTATTTTTTATTCCATTTATTAGAATGTGATTGATGAAAAACCTATTAAGGGTATATACTGTGATGTTTTGACACAGGTGTACATTGTGAAATGCTGACAACCATGCTAATTAATGTACCCATCACCTCACAATTATCATCTGTTTGTGGTGAGAACATTTGAGATCTACTCTCACAAAATTCAAGAACGGAATACATTATTAAAGCTACAGTCACCACACTGTACATTACATCTCCCATAGTCATTTGTGTTAGAACTGAATTTTGACCATTTACCTCCTAGGTGGTCAAAAATGATCAAAAATTTCACCATTTTTCCTCACCTCCTAGCCCCTAGTTACCACCATGCTACTCTTCCAGTTGGATGAGTTTGACTTTTTGTTAGGGTCCATACAGCAGAAATTAGGCAGTATTTTTCTGTTTGACCTGTCAAGGATGAAGTCCTCAAGGTTCATCCATGTTGCAAGTGGCAGAACTTCCTTCTGTTTCCAAAGTAATAATATTCTGTTGTGTATATTAGCTGTCTGTATCTATTCGCTGATTAAGGAACACTTAGGTTGTTTCCATTATCTCGAGACTATTACGATCATTGCTACACTGCACATGGGAGTGCAGACATCCCTTCAATATAGCAGTTTATTTCCTTTGGATATACACCCAGAGTAGGGGTTCCTGGATCATCTGCTAGCTCTATTTTAATTTTTTGAGGAATCTCCATACTATTATTCATAATGGTTGTATCAGTTTGCTTTCCCACCACATCTGTACAAGGTGTTCCTTGTCTCCACATCTTCGCCATCTCCACAGCTTTGTCAACATTTGGCCTTTTAATACAACAATTTTAATGACTTGAATGGTTTATTTCCACACAAAGAGATTTTGACCCTCTTTGTCACAGTGCTTCAAGTGGAGGAGAATACTGAGAACAAATTTGAAAAGGAAAACAGCTTCATAGATCAGGTACACTAACCACACAGTAAATTCCATGTCGCTCACTTAGTGTGGGAGCAGTGAGCTGTGAATGGAAAGCCTAATCAAATTCTGAGGCACAGCTTTCTAGGAAGGGTTCTCGGGAGGGACACTTTGACCTACACAGTGGGGACCCACTGTTATACACAAGGTCCCCTTGAAGTTAACAAGGCTTGCAGATGTCAGGGACCCTTAGAAGGCTGGAAGAGAGTGTTTCCTCCATGGCCTAAGCTCTCACTCTGTGAAAATCTTGGGTTTAGATGTGTCTTGGAGACCAGCAGTTGAGGCCCATACTCACACATGCGGTCTGGTATGGGTGGTACAACATTATCACATGAAAGGGGTTAAACTCTGTTCTTATGATGGCAAAACATGTCAGTCATGTAACAAAGTATGTATGTGGAGTCATTTCAAAGCTACATTAACACTGGTTATTTGACCTTTTGCTATTGATTGTTAGGAGTACCTTATGTATTTTGGGTATTAACCTTTATTAAATAGATGGTTGCAAATATTTTTCCCATTCTATTGCTTGCCTTTTTCTTTCTTTTTTTTTTTAAGAGTGGAAAAGTTTATTGAGAGAAAGATAGCTTCTGTCTAAAAGAGACAGAGGGAGCTCCAGAAAGTGGGTTGCCCCTGTTGCCTGTTAATTTTGTTGAGGTTTTTTTTTCCCCCACAACACTGCGGAAACGATCCAGTTTTATACATTCCATTCATTTTTGCTTTTGTTGCCTGTGCTTTTGGGGTCATATCCAAAAGTTCCCTCCAAAACCAGTGTCAGGTGCTTTCTCCCTATTTTCTTCTAGGTTTATTATTTCAAGTCTTTCATCTATTTCAAATTAACTTTTGTATATAGTGTAAGAGAAGGACACAACACCTTTTTTGGCATGTAGGTATCCAGCTTTTCCAACACCATTAGTCTTCATTTACTGAAGACTATCGCTTCCCCATTGTGTATTCTTGTTACCTTTGTCAATGGACTTATTTTTGGTCTATTCTGTCCCACTGACCTATGTCCATTTTAATGCCTGGATAGTCCTGTTTTAATTACTGTAGGTTTCCAATATAGTTTCAAATCAGGAAGTGTTCTATCTCTAGCTTTATTCTTTGGGCTCAAATTTTTTCTGTTTATGTAGGGTCTTTGGGGGTTCTACATAAGTTTTAGGATTTTTTAAAAATTTATTAAGAATGTCATTCACAGGAATTACATTTTAAGTATATTACTTACATAATGTGGACATTTTAATCAATATTCTTGCAATCCATGGATACGGAATACCTTTTCATGAATCTGTGTCTTCAGTTTCTTCCATCAGTGTTCTAGTGTACGGTATACAGCTTTCTTACCTCCTGGTAGCATTTATTCATAAGCATTTTCTTTTTTTTTTTTTTTTGTTCTTGCAATGAGGTCTTGCTGTGTAGCACAGGCTGTCCTTAAACTCACAGCAATCCTCCTGTCTCAGCCTCCCGAGTCCTAGGATTACAGGCATGCACCACCACACCCAGCTATCCTTCCTTTTGATGCTAAAGAAAATGAGATATTTTTTCTCTCTTTCAGATAATGTGAAGAAATGTATTGACTTTTTATGTTGACCTTGAATCCTACAACTTTATTACATTTACTAGTTCTAACAATTTTTTGGTAATCTTTATATATGCATAGGTTTTCTATACATATGATCATGCTCCTTGCAAACAATCTTATTTTGTCTTTCAAAGTTGGGCACTTCTTCTCTTTCTTGCCTAATTGCTCTGCCTAAGACTTCCAGTACTGTGTTAAAAAGAAGGGATGTCTTTTCCTGATATTAGCAGAAAAGTTTGTAATGTTTCACTGTTGAGGATGGTACTAACATTGGGCTTGTGATATGTGCCCTTTACTGTGGTGAAGGAAGTTCTTTCTATTCTAATTTATTGACTATCAAAAAGGAATATTAAATTATCAAATGTTTTTCTGTGTCCAGACATCACAGTCTGTTAATGAAGTGTGTCATACTTAATGATTTTCATGTGTTGGATCATCATAGCCTCCCAGGGATAATCCCACTTCATCAGGGGGATATATGACTTTTCATGCACTGTTGAATTTAGTTTTCTTGTCTTTTGTTCAGCACTTTTGTGTCTATGTTCATTAGGAATACTGAGCTATAACATTTGTTTGTACTGTTCTTGTCTG
>NW_004955413.1:6763399-6764607 GCF_000276665.1 Chinchilla lanigera | reverse complement strand
GTTATTGTTTGTTTTTGTTTTTTAAGATGGTGTAAGGGACAATGACTCTTAGCATATCATTTTAAGATAGAATAATTCTAGTCTTAATGCAAGCCTCAAAATGTGTCTTGAGAAACATCCCGGAGGGTTGTAAAGAGTTAACTTTGCAGTCCTGACTTAGCCCTGGAATGCTTCTCCAAAGGCAAAGAACACCAGGGTCCAGATAACCACCTATGACTCTGCCTGGGTTGTTTCATCCCTTCCCTGGCCCTAGATAAACATTGTAACCATAAAGGAAATGTATGGTTATCTAAAGGGGGACATAGGAGTTGGGGATTTAGCTCAGCGGCACAGCGCCTGCCTGGCAACCACGAGGTCGTGAGTTTGATTCCTGGTACTGGAAAAAAACAAACAGAATAAAGGGGGACATATAGAACAGAGTACAGAAAGTATATATTATTGTGGTTGGGCTCATGACTGGAGCCTGACCCAGTTACATGGCACAGGGTAAAGAACATGTGGCCAGGGCTACAACATGCCATTCTGTTACCATGGAAACCAAAAATGTATATAAGGTGGTAACAAAGGCAGGTCCACGCCCACTTCCCTGACTTGCAAGTCGGGATGAGAGGTGACCGGTCTAAATTAAAACTTTGTCTGTTCTTTTTGTTCTCTTGCGGAATACAGCCCGAATTTTTGCCATAACAATGGAGTCTCAGTATCTTGCCCAGGTATCCAGCTCCTGAGCCCAAGTGATCCTCCAAAGTGCTGGGATTCATCACATCCAAATTCTTTTTTTTTTTTTTTTTCAGTACTGGGGATCGAACTCATGACCTTGCACTTGGCAGGCAGGCGCCTATGCCACTGAGCTATATCCCCAGCCCTCATTTTCTTAATGTAGACATTTATCACCATAGTTTTTTCTTTTAAAAATTCTTTTTGCTACATCCCATAAATTTCAGTATGTTGTTTCCATCTTGGTTTGTTTCAAGGTAATTTTTTTTTCATACAGTGTTGTGGCCTGAACCCAGGGCTCCACGCATCTAAGCAAGTACTATATGACTGAACTACACTCCCAGCTTTTTAAGTTCCTTTTTTCACTCCCTTTCTGACCCATTGGTTGTTCTACAGCATGTTTAACTACCACATATTTATGTAGTTTTCCTAATCTTACTGATTTCTAATTTCAGTAGTCAGAAGAGATACCTAATAAAATTTCATTTTACATT
>NW_004955413.1:6754714-6757758 GCF_000276665.1 Chinchilla lanigera | reverse complement strand
GTCCTTCATTCTGCTAATATGGTGTATTACATTTATTGATTTACATATGTTGAACCAACTGTGCATCTTGAGATGAATCCTACTTGGTCATGGTGTATAATCTTCCTTATGATTTGCTGCATTCTGTTTGCCAGTATCTTGAGGAGTTTTGTCTACGTTCATTAGGGAGCTCGCCCTTAGTTCTCTTTTTTAGTTGAGTCCTTCTCTGGTTTTGGTATTAGGGTAATGCTTGCTTCCAGGAATGAATTTGGGAGTACTACTTCCTTTTCAATTTCATTATAAAGTTTGAGAAGTAGTGGTATTAGGTATTCTCTAAATTTCTTATAGAATTCAGCAATGAATCCATCAGGGCCTGGACTTTTCTTTATTGATAAGTTTTTAATTACATATTCAATTTCATTGATTGATACTGGTTTATTTAGGATTTTTGTAGCTTCTAGATTCAGCTTTGATAATTTATATGTATCTAGGAATGTGTTTCTTCTCCATTTTCATCTTATTAGAATGCAAGTTCTCACAGTATAGATGATCTTCTGGACTTCTGCAGGTTTTGTAGTGATTTCACCCTTTTCATTCTTCACTGCATGGATTTGAGTCTTTGATTTCCTTTTTTGGATAAGGTTCACCAACAGTTTGTCTATTTTATTTAATTTTTATAATTTCTTCCCTTTTACAAGCTTTGGGTTTGCCTTGCCCTTCTCTCTCCAGGAGTTTGAGATTTAACTGAGCTCATTGTTTTCATGATGTGAGAGTTCAGCACTATAAATTTCCTTCATAAAGACTGTGTTCGTTGTGTCCCATAAATTTTGGTATGTTTTACTGGCATTATTGTTTAGTTTTAGAAACTGTCCTTCTCTCTTTTTTTTTTTTTTCCTTTTTTGAGACAGCGTCTGGCTATGCAGTTCAGGCTGGCCTTGAGCTCACTTTGTAGCCCAGGCTGGTCTCGAATTTGCAATGATCCTCCTGCTTCCGCCTCCCAAGTGCTGGGATTATAGGCATGCACCACCACACCAGACCTTAATTTCATCTTTAATTTCATCTGTAACCCATTGATTGTTCAGGAGGGTCATTTAATTTCCATGTGCTTATGAAATTCTTGTGGTTTCTTTTGGCATTGACTTCCAATTTCATTGCTCTATGGTCTGATAATATATATGGGATAAATTCAATTCCTTTGCATTTACTTACTTAGGACAGTTCTCTTATCTGGCAAATTTTACTGCTTGGAGAGTCTTTGATTTAAACTTCCCAAGGTCCTGCTGTTTCCCACCTTCATGTCAGCTATCCCTTTCCTTTGTTTGAAAACCCAATAAACATGAGTGTGGAGAACCACTTAGGTGACTCTCCTTGAAAGAGGAGCAACTGCCTCCATTTTGGCTGAGCCTGACCCTACTTCCATGTATTGCTATGTACTAAGCTGGCTAAGACTTTTCCTTAGCCCTTCAATTGGCTTTAAATAATGCATATTGGTCTAGCAGAGGTGCTGATGGTAATCTTTGGAGATGGCAAGCATGTTTCCCCAACCACCATTACTCCCTTGAGTGAGCTGGCATGAGGTGGGATGTATGAGCCAGTGCTCCACGCTGTCGGCTGGGATTGAGCCCTGGGAATAGAGACTGTGGCTTCCTGGGGCTTCAAAGATTACACATTAGAGCTGAAGCACCAACCCCAAAACATTAGATACTATCTTAATTGTGTTATGCAGATTACTCTTTCTGCATATCCTTCTCTCTGCATTTGCAGAGATGATTTCAGGCCTCCTACCTAGCCCAGTTCATGGCACTCACCTATTTCCCATGGCTCTTACCTTGACTCATCCTCAAGCCACTCCCTTCTTCATGAATAAAACCTGGGTTCAGCCTTGAGTCAAAGCCTTTGTTGCAGATGGCCATCATTATGGCTAGACTTAGGACCCCCTGGCTCCCCATAACTAGAAACACACCTTAGTGTCTTTATTCTCACCATGGGTTGCACTGGAAGTGGTAGATTGGAATTAACTCACTAGAATTCCAATAACTTTTCATGGGGTTACAAATGTAAACTTCCAGGGCCGTGACGAGGACCAAGAAGGGCTCTCTATACGTAGGTACTCCAGAAAAGTCTTGGCCTTAACTCCCAAAGAGTTTTAACCTTCCTGGATACCTCAAAAACATGACATTGTCTCTTTTATTTAAGCCTTCACTATAACTCATGTTAGGAGCCTGGAGGCTCAGGCCAAGTTCCTGATAATTGTCATCTCTTCCTCTATCATTCCTTTACGGTATCATTCCTCTACCGTTCCTTTACAACAATATGTAGTGACCTTCTTTCTCTCTTAATCAGTCTTCACCTGAAATCCAATTTATCTGCAAATAGAATAGCTACCCCTGCATTTTTCCTGGTTCTTGTCACATGGAAGTCCCTTCACTTTCAGCCTATGAATTTTTTTTTCATTAAATGCATTTCTTCAATGAAGCATATTGTTGCATCTTGCTTCATGATCCATTCTGCCAGTCTGATTCTTTTGACTGGTGATTTGAAACCATTAATATTGATGGTTATAACTGATATGTATTGGCTTATCCTTATCACCTTATTTTTCTGTTCTTGGGTTTTTTTTCCCCTAATTGCTTGCCTTGCCTAGTAGATTCTGTCTGTTGAGATTCATGGAGTTGTAGTTTTTGTTATCTCTTTCTAGAATAGCCTTCAGAACACTTTCACGTGCTAGTTTGGTAGTGATGTTGTTGCTACAGAACTATCTTATTTCTCTGTCAATTTGGAAAGATAGTTTTCCAGGGTGCATCAGTGTCAGCTGGAGGTTGTTTTTGTTGAGACACACTCTATGTATTCAGGCTAGCCCTGAACTCATACACCCTGAGCTATGTAGCCTACGCTGGTCTCAAACTCACAATGATAGAGGTTGTTTTCTTTTAAGGCTTGAAATACTTCAGTCCAAGCTCTCCTTGACAATTTGTGTTGAGTCTACTGTGATTCTGATGGTCTTCCTGATTTGTTTCCTCTAACAGCTTTTAATATTCTATTATGCTCGGCATGGGAGCACACAC
>NW_004955413.1:6724258-6754407 GCF_000276665.1 Chinchilla lanigera | reverse complement strand
GAGTATTTCAAGCCTTAAAAGAAAACAACCTCTATCATTGTGAGTTTGAGACCAGCGTAGGCTACATAGATCAGGGTGCACGAGTTCAGGGCTAGCCTGAATACATAGAGTGTGTCTCAACAAAAACAACCTCCAACTGACACTGATGCACCCTGGAAAACTATCTTTCCAAACTGATAGAGAAATAAGATAGTTCTGTAACAACACCTGAAGAAATTCAACAGCGTCTCATTCTATAGTTCAGGCTGGCTTTGAACTAATTATGTAGCCCAGGCTGGCCTCAAATTCAGTGATCCTCCTGCCTCAGGCTCCCAGGTGCTGGGATTGCAGGTGTGCACCACCATGCCTGGCTTCCTATCAATATTATATTATTCTTTGCATCATCTAGCAGCTGTTGGGTCTTTCACGGTCCCTTCCTATTTTTAAATCTTTCTTTTCACAATCCCTAACCACAATCCTGTCTTCTAGATCTGATATCTGTCCTCCCACTGACTCATTTTGCTGAGTGTACTTTCAGTAAAATGGAATTTTTAATCTCCTGGATATCTGAATCGTTTCATTGATTCTGTTTATTTCCCATGTTGGGAAATTTTCCTAAGCTCTACTTTTTTTTTGTCTGTATCTGCTCTAGAGTCACTAAGCATATCTTTCATTTTGGTCACCATCTTATCTGAGAAATTATTTCTGATTTTATTCTTTGTTCATCTGCTTTGCTACTTCACTGTTACTGGAGTCCAGGTGAGTGGTTTCCAGATTGTTCCACCTCACTACCTGCTATGTTTGCCTTTGGTGAGCTGGAAGTCTAGGGTTGCATCTTGTTTATCTTCTCATTTCCTGTCTTTTTTTTAGTTTAACTCCTGGGTTGATGCTTATAAACTGGTTATGGCAAACAGCTTTACTGATAGTATTTAGAACCCTTAGGAAATGACTACTTCTCAGAGATGTCTTCCTTTTGGGTTTTGAGTCTACTGCAAGAAAATGCCTCTGCAATTTATTACAGATGAGAAGTTGCTGCCTCTTTGGCCTAGCTCCTAGTTCTTTGGCACTGGCCTATAGTATTTTTTTTATGACCCTTAAGCAATCATAGTCTTGGCATACCAAGAAGAACTACTGACTAGAACAATTATGTCACCTCAGCTAAAATAGTATAATCAGTGATAACAGCAGCATTAAACACATCCCAGAAAATAACAGTGGTAACCTTTACTTTGTCACCTTTAAAACATATGAACTAGATTTGCGGTTATATAACAAAATCTAAAACAAACCAGGAATTGTACAGAGTAAATTATCCTCAGTATGGCAAGTTTACCCTCAGGGGAGAAATTTATAAGGGATTGGGGGCTGGGGGAGGGATAGAGAAATAGAAGAGATTAGAAGCAAAGATGGAGGACAAAGGAAGATTATGCACACTTTGGGAAACTGATGAAGCCAGAAGGGAAAGAGAAAAAAGAAATAAAAAACAGAACAGAGCAAAATAACTAGAAACAATGTTCACAGTCATATAAAAACAAGATCAATAAAAAATAAAAACAAGAAAAAAATGTCCACTTCAAGACATACCTCTTCTGTCACTGGTAGCCAAAGTGGGCAGATAGAGTCCAGATCCTATCTGCTTAATCCCAGCAAGCCAGTAGCTTTATAGCAGGTAGTAGACAATCCCAACAAGCCTCTACCTTTAGTTCCACTGAAGTTCAGGCTGGTTCCTGGATGTGAGGCTGGAACCTGATTTGTTCAGCCTGCAACACTCTGTGTACCTCCTCCCAGCTTGAACTCAACTTTTAGTTTGAACTGGGTTCCTTGATTTCCCGACGACTTGAACTCGGTTCTGCCTCACACTGACACTGGCAGCCACTACATGGAGCCAGCCTGCAGCCACTCTGAGTCCCAAGCTCAGTTGTTCTCTCTCTATGATGACCACCAGCCAGTCGCCCTCTCTTGGGGGACATGAGAACCCAAAGAACTCACCAGCCAATGCAGTCCACTGCATCCCCTACCCTGTTCCACTGGTGCGTTTTTACACTGAGGCATCCAGGACCACCAGTAGTCACCATGTATCTGCAGGTTTGAGCTGCCCCTCCCAGGCAGTGACTCAGGCTCATGGTGAAAGTGCCGCCTGCCACCTCCTTCTTCATTGAAGTCTCTGTTCACTCTCCCCATGGCCTTCAATTCTTGCTTCAGATCCTTGTTAGGTCCCAAGGACCCACTTCCCTCCTTCTTCTCTTCCTCACATTGCTATATTCCACCATCTGGACACCAAATCTCAGGCTCTTTCTCTGCTGTTCACTACTCTACCATCTTCCCCGAAGTTCTGGTCAAGTGAGTTATTTTATATTTTCACACATTTACATGTTACTAACTAGCAACTTTTGTTTCAGTTTAAAGAACTTTTTTGTAAAGTAGGTTATATTATTATTCTGATTCATCTTCTGTATCACTAAATCTCTTAAGATCTTCTCTAATTTCCAGTCTATGACTCTGACTTTAATCCTATCTCTATCTTCAAATGAAATTAACTACACTAGCGAATAAATAATAAATCATTATGTACTTTAAGGGGCACTCTGTTGGTTTAAAACCATGAGCAGAAGTCCAGTCTCAATTTCTTAAAAGTCCTCTTTCTCAAAACTGAGTAATACATATATATGTCATTTTATTACCCTTTTATTGCCTGTTTGTATTGGGTCAATTAAATTTAAAAGGTAATTAAATAGACAAAAGATAAAAGAAACAGCACCTTTTTCTATATTTTAATTACCATTATTGCACCAATACAGCATCTGCTTTATATACATATACCTTAACTTCATTTTCAATTTTTCAGCAATTCAAATACATAATATATTATCATCTTGAGAATACAAAGAACACAACATGGAGGAAGATTGAGAAAAATAGGTTCCCAGTAGTCACTAGTGATTCTACAGACTTTTCTTTAGTGTTTTCTAGTGAAATTTTAAAATGTCCTGCCATGGTTCTGCAAGAATTAGAGCTGCCTGGAAGGGGAGGCAATGAAAAAAATGGACCCAAAGTTAGAAAAAGCTGAGAAGGAAATCCAGGAGAAACAATGTATTTTGAAACTAAATAGAAGGACTTACCCCCTTCAATCAGAATGTACATACTCAAATAGTTACTAAGGGAAGAAATTATATCTTTCCATTTAATCCTCCAAACAGTCCATTAACGAACAAAATAGATAGGTTAAGTTAATAATAATCCCTAAGACAGGGAACTCTCTTCACAGCACTGTAAAAGGAATGGTGGGGCAGAGGGAAAGGAAATGGTAGGGCAGCAACTTGCTTTGAAGATACTTTTGCTAGAGGGTATCAAAGCCTGAAACAAAACCTGTCGGAAAGAAAACTGTAACTCCCCAACTTCCTTCATAAATGACAATATATGTAATAGCAGCTTTCTACTGAAGAGTCAGATGGATTAGAAAAGAAATGTTTATGGAAAGAGGTCAGATACCCAGGCAGCAAGGCAATGTGGGTACTGAATGAGAGTTAAGTGCTTTCAACCTCTCTGCTCTACTGATTAGGTTAAAAACTCTAACTCTTCAATTTTAAGTCAAATGAAAGGGTGACTACAAATGAATGCTGTGCTTCCAATGCAGCAACCAGATGGTGCTGCAAGAAATTCAACACTTGTATAATTTGGAAAGCACAGCCCCTTGAGCCTCCTCCATCTGAGAAACACCCACTGCTCGAACATGTTGCACTATTCAAAAAACACCAAAGAATAGTGGCAGCGCTACCGACACAACCCTTTCATCTCAGGAAGAGACATGTAAACACTCAAGAGGGTAACGGAGCTGCGCCCAGGACTGGATGTTCACTGTTCACTGAACGGGGGAAGCCTGAAGGAGGCTGGAAACAAGAGACCCAGGACACAGAGCTTTCTCCAAACCTGCCTCTACCCATATTCTTCTCTTCTTCTTTTCTGAGACAGGTCTGACTATGTATTTTCAGGCTGGTCTTGAAGTCACTACGTAGTCCAGGCTTCAAAATTCTGACATTTGTAAATACTGACGTCAGCCTATACATTTTTAGAGTCTTGGGTTAAGGAAAAAGAAAGTTTCAAGCTTTTCTTTCCCCTGAAATTGGTGAAGAGGGCTTTACAAAGGGGTACACAGGGTCATGAGATGATTCTGAAATAAGCCCAAGAGTTCAGAAGATGGGCAAAATCTTTACAAACGTTAGAGGTCACTCCCCTCTGAAGAAGCCACTGGCCTTCTGCACCGTGCGCAGTCAGCCACAGGTATGACAAGATCCACTACCCCCTGCCAGGGTAATGAGCAGGACACAACAGAGCTTTCTTGGCCGCACAGCAAGTAACACGTAGGGGAGTGACATACATCAGCCTGAATACAATGGAGAAGCTATGAAAAAGATTGTCCATTAATTTTGGTTCTGGGGAGGAGAAAGGGTTCCTAACCTCCCTCAAAGATTGGTGCCCTCGAGGTCGTCTTTATTCTTCAAGTCTATACTTGATGTCCCACCAATGCTACTCAAAACTGGACCCAGTTGGATGGCTGCGGGGCCTGGTTTGGAACAGAACTGCAAAACAGGAAAACACAGAGAAATCCGAAGACACAATATTAAGATAACCACTATATTCCTTACCAAAGAGTTTCCGAGAAATTACATCCAGAATTCCTTAGACTATGTATCAGAAATTTTACTTACCAAGACCCAAAATCTCCCATTCACACTTCAACCTCCCAAATACTCCTCCATTTCCCTCCCAAGAACTTCAAACAACTGTATTACAATCTTCAAATCCCCCTGTCGCAGATCAAAGTTTAACACAATTGTGCAAATCTTCTCCACCCTGAATGACAATGTGCTAGTTTCCCCCACCCACTACCTGGATGCGGTACTGAAGTCTCCCCACAAGTCATTGCTTGCAGAAACTGGAGCTGGTGCTGGTGTTGTGACAGGAGCAGGAGAATCGAAATCTAAAAGGATATCTGAACACAAAATAAAAGGAGAAAAAAGAAAACAAGAAATCCTAAGCATCCCATAAACGAAAACATATACAAAAGCCTATACATAAATATCAGAGTAGCTTTATTAGTAAAAACCAAATACTGAAAATCCAGATGTCCTTCTAAGGTTGTAGTTAACCACACTTATCTGTGGTAACCCATATTATAGAATCGTACTCATAATATAAAGGAACAAACTAATGATATACTCAACAGCTTGGGTAAATCTCAGGAGAACTTCACTATGTGAAAAAAAGCAATCCCAAAAGGTTATACACTGTATGACCTCATTTACAAAACTTTCCTGAAGCAACAGTTATAATAGACTACTGGTCACAAAGTGTTAGGGATGGGGAAAGAAAACCTGGGAGGGAACAGGTGTGGCTATAAAAGGGCAAAACAAAAGATCCTTGTAGAGGAGGAACTATTCTGTAGCCTATGATGGTTGATCCATAAACACAGTGACGATAAAGGTGCATAAAACTGAAGAAAAGGGCTGGGGATATAGCTCGGTGGCATAAGCGCCTGCCTGGCCAGCGCAAGTTCCTGAGTTCGATCTCCAGTACTGCAAAAAAAAAATAAAATAAAAAAATAAAACTGAAGAAATTGTTGGGAGCAGTTGGAGCTGGAAATTGATCATATGTGTGAGGGCAGGACAGAGCCAGAGTGCCTCAAGCAGTCGAGCTACCTCAGTCTTGAGAAAAGCTTCCTGCCTGGACAATTACAGTCGCTAGTCACTAGGCAACATTACCTTTCGCGATACTAACTTTGCAAGTGTGTAAATAAACGCCCCTACTATTGTAGTTCAGTTCTCTTGTCCATCAGGTAAGAGGCCACTCCACCTGACCCCAGCTTTTGTTCCTTGTCTTTATTTTCTAAATCCTCTCCCATTTTCTCCCTGGGACCACCGAGAGACCACCGAGGCCTACAGAAATACACGCATACAAATGACAACATGTAAAACAGATGAAATCTGAGCAAGACCGGAGGATGGCTTGTCTATGTCCTACCACACTCAACAACACTTCTGTACGATGTGACCACTGAAGGAAATGTATCAGTGGACACACAGAATTTCTTTGTAACACATCTTACAACTGCATGTAAATCTACAATGAGCTCAAAAAGTTTAATTTAAAAAATAAATCTTAGGGACCAGGGATATAGCTCAGCAGCACAGCACCTGCCTGGCATGCACATGATCCTGGGTTCAATTCCTGGTTCCAAAAAAATAAAATAAATCTTAGATACTATCCCTAGAACCTTCTGGTGACACATACCAATAGAGGTAGGCTGTATTTTCATCTCAAAAGTTCTATGAAGAGAAAGCTTACCTTTAGCAATCAATTCAAAAAATGGAGAGGCTGGGGATATAGCTCAGCAGCACAAGTGCCTGCCTGGCAAGCGCAAGGTCCTGAGTTTAATTCCCGGTACAAAAAAAAAAAAAAAAAATGGCTGCATTGTCCAAGACATCAAGTTAAAGCTCCCAGTTTCTAAATCTGGTTCTCTAATCTTAGGAAAACTCCTTTAAGTTCTAATACTCTCAGCTCTCTTTGAGTTCTTTTTTCCACCACACTGAAAGGAAGAATACAAGCCTAGGTGTCTTCTTTTCTCCCAATCACTGTCCAGAAGAAATGGAACAGACTAAGAAACAGCGTTAAGGTTGAAGGCAGAGCACTAACTTAGCATGTATGAGCCCCTAGATTTAATCCTCAGACAGAGAAAGAATAAGTGAAAGGATATACAGAGAATGAGAAAGACAATAAAAGGAGGAGGCAAAGGGAAGAAGAGAAAGAATAAGTGAAAGAAAATAGAGAGAATGAGAAAGAACATAAAAGAGGGAGACGGAGGGAGAGAGAGAGGAAGAGAGAAAGAAAAAGAGAAAGAAAAAGAGAAAGAAGAGGGGCTAGGGATTTAGCTCAGCGGCACAGTGCCTGCCTGGCAAGCACAAGGTCGTGAGTTCAATTCCCGGTACCGGGGGGCGGGGGGGACACTAACTGGGTACAGTGTTCCAAGAGCCAAGCTAGGTGCTCTCAATCATTTGACCTTACCATCCTAGGACGGTTTTACATAACCATTCTGCAGATAAGAAAATGGAGAGTCAAAAAATATAAATCATATTTACCAAGTGTGTTCAGATATAAATGCTTACAGCCATGACCACAATCTGCATCCGTCTGACTCACACACCTACTAGCATCTAACTAATAAACAATGAAGGAATAATCTTCCTAACAACAACGTATTATCTGCCAAAGAACCTAGTAGGAACCATGACTCTGTTTGCCAGAAAAGCTCTGATCCCTTGCCAGAATCGTCTTGTCAACACCAAGCACCATCTCCTGGTGAAAACATCAGTACTCTCCTTGGCAAAGAGGTGTTACCCAATTAAAATCAGGACGTGATTTGCCAAAGTTGGAAGTGTTAGACTTACCTGCATCGCTACCTCCATGGTTAGACTTTGGAATGGGTGGTGGGGTGACATGATTGCTGATGGCGACTGAGGATGGTGGGGGGATAGTGACTTTGCCTCCGGGAGGCGGTGGAAGTAAGCTGAGGCCCCCAGTTCCTGCAGTCCTGGGCTTAGAAGCACCTCCTTTCTTGGTTGTAATGTTCTGCAAAAACAAGGAGGGTAAAAGAAAAGGAAAGATGTCACAGGCTTATAAAACAACAGAAAAGGCCAGGTGTGGTGGCGCACACCTGTAATCCCAGCACTTGGGAGGCTGAAGCAGGAGAATCCTTGCGAGGCCGAGACCAGCCTGGGCTACAAAGTGAGCTCAAGGCCAGTCTGAACTGCTTAGCGAGACCCTGTCTCAAAAAGACAAAAAAAAAAAAAAACAGAAAAGTAGGACAGGGATCAGCTTAGTGGTGACACTTGCTTAGCATGCACAAGGCTGGGAGTTACAGCCCCAGCATCGTACCCATAACAAAAAAATGAACAAGAAAATAAAATTTTAAAAAACCGTACTCACCCCAATACTTAACTTGATGGTCTGTCCTTCCTTGAAGCCTAGATCCAACTTGGGACGATTGTCCATTTCCTGCGATTCTTTGGAAATCTCAGTTTCCTGCTTTACCCACCTTTTGGGAAACAGTATGTGATCTTAGTTTAGGATTCCCTAAAAGCAAATTTTGACACACAAATCTGGGTACATTCAGTTTATATGATATGGGATTCCAGAAAGCAGAGTGAGAGACCATGAAGAGTGAAAAAGAAAATCTACTTAAAAAGCAAGAGGCCAATCAGGGTTCAGGCTCACTGAGGACCCACTGGGGAACCAAGCAAAATGCCCATTAGATTTGTCCTTCTGTAAAGGGGCAAAGGGTATAGGTCAGTGGTAAAGCACTTGGCTAGCATGTGCAAAGCCCTGTGTTTTATCCCCAGCAACACCAGAAAAAGAGGGCCTCTAGCCACCGACTCCCCTCCCCATGGCTGAGGGCTGCCTAGAGTGGACATTAGTGCCTTAATCCCTGCAGCTTACACTTTGTGCTAACTGAGATGCCTTCCACAAGTTGAGAGTCCTGAAGCAGAAAAGCAGAGGTGTGCCTGTGCCAGGAGGAAGCTGATGATATGCATGGTGCTGACCACCACTGCTGCAGCAAAATCAGGTGAGCTCAAGAAACACGCATAAAACTCATCAGTTCCATACACTAACAAAATTGGCGTATAACTCCCCACACACTTGCATGCAGCCTGCTGTTACGGCACGCCTCCCCCACTACCTAAAAGAATGACAAATTCTCCAGAGGCATAAACAAGCCAATGAGCAAGGTTTAAAACCATAATCAGTTCTGCAGAAAGGAAACAGGGAAATACAGAGATAAGTTAAGGAAACACAGATGAACTGGGAGATTTACATTCACCATGAGCTAGTTTACTCAATAAAGAAACCAGGGGGTAAAAGACACAGTGCCCATTCAACAGAGAAGCAGTACCCACGACATTTAACTTAGTAACAAAAGACAAGCTTTACTCACTTGAAGTGGTCTTGTAAGGAAACGTTAAAGTCGAAGGCATCTCCGCGATCCGTGAAGCCAATGCCAATAAACGCACTGCGCCCTAAGAAAAAGACGGGAACAGACAGACTAGGAAAGGTTCCCCGTAAAAATTTCTGCCCAGTGAAAATATGACAACTCCCCAACTAGATAAACATTTGTGATGGTAAAACATCTTTTTACAGCTGAGTATGGTAGTGCACTCCTATAATCCCAGCACTCTGGAGGCTGAGGCAGGAGGACTGATGTGAGTTTGAGGCCAGCCTGGGCTACATAAGTGAGTTCAAGGCTAGCCTGCACTACACAGCAAGACCCTGTCTCAAAAAGACAAAAAATATACATATTTTCATGGATCAGGAATTGGCAAGTTACATACAAACCATGGTCAAAGCCTGCCACAGGTTGTTTTTTAAATAAAGCTTTATTGACAAAGACATACCAATCTGCTTATATACTGTGTATACCTATTTTCACAGTACAGTAACAGAACTAAGTACACTAGTTTCAATATAGACTATATAACCCACAAACCTAAAATATTTATTATTTTTCTGTCTCTGGTTGCCAGCCTCTGTTATAAACTATGAACAAATGACTGAGAGTTACTGATAATTGAAGACAGTCCCACCAAAAAACACCATAAACAATAAATGAACAAAATGTCTTAATTCTTCTGACAGGCATTTGGTTTACTTAAGCTCTATCTACTAATTACCACATCTTAAACTTGTGTTCACATCTATTACAAACAACACATTAATCCTTCTCTGTCAGCAACCATAACAACTTCAGAGAAAGGGGAAGCAATTTTATTAAACAGAAATAAGAGAAATGCAATAAGGACACAATTTTATTAAAGTGCAGTACATTGACTATTTCCCTAACTCCATCCCATTCAAAATCCCAGAGCCCTTACCAGTACCATCCTGGATCCTGATTACAAAGTAACGGCTGGAATCCGTCACTGTCTCCACAGCAATACCAGGATATTGTTCTACTGGTGCCTGAGCAAAGAGCTCCCCTGACAGACAAGAAAAAGAAGCTCTCTGAGCAAAGAAAGCAAAAACTAGAATTCTAATTTTTTTTCTAAAGTTTTTCTAACAGAAACAGCTATTTCCATTCCAGTCACCAACTTGAAGGCACTTATAAAAGCATTCCAAACCAATATCCTTGATACCTTAGGCAGTCACCTGCACTTTACCTGAAACTTTATCTTCCAGTTTGATATAGGCAATCTTCCCTTTTGAGGTGATTCGGAGGCGACCAGTCCAATCAGGCTGGTCTAATTTCCAGTCAGATGCCCTAGGACAGGAAAATGGGAAGCCTCAGCCTTCAGGTGCATTTCAATGTACTAAAGCCTTCTCAGAATCATTTGCCACAGTTCCATTCCCCTGTCTGGAGTCACCCATTCTTCCTACATAGTAAATAAGAATAATTCATGGTCGCCTCATACACGTGTCACGTTACATATAGTCCAAAGCAAGTAAAAATCAAGGTTAGTAGTGGAGGACTTTAGAATCTGACAAGTATAAAAACATGTAAAAGTACAAATAAAAGAAATTTTAAGGGCTGGGGATATAGCTCAACGGCACAAGTGCCTGGCTGGCAAGCGCAACATCCTGAGTTCGATTCCCGGTACAAAAAAAAAAAAATCAGAAATTTCAAAGTAAAATTGGTTGGAGCTGGGGTATACAGTAGAGAATTTGCCTAGCATGTGTAAGGCTCTGGGTTCAATTCCTAGCACCATTAAAAAAAAAATTTTAACTAAAAATTTTAAAAATAAACTTTCTCATAATGATGCTATTTTCATACTGTACAGGACAGTCTACATAATGACGTTTTACTGAGCAGGCAATAATAAAATCTACCTACCAAATGAAATGTTCAGAGTAAAAATCACTAAACATATTATTACCTTTCACTGAATTCAATCAATATTTACAGAGATTTTGTTTTGTTTTGTTTTCAGGGCTGAGAATTCAATCCAGGGCCTTTACACTGAGCTACACTCCTGCAGCCTGTTTTTATTATTTTTATTTTTATTTTGTACGAGATTCTCCCTAAACTGCAGAGCTCTTCCTAAGCCACAGGTTCTACTCTAGACACTTCGGATACAATGGCAAACAAAACATTCTTCTACTTGTGAGGCTTACATTCCAATGGAAACAGGTAATAAAAAATAATAATAATTAACATAATTGGTATCTCAGAAGGTTATAAATACTAAGGTAAAAGGGAAATGAAGAAGCAGGTAAAGAAATGCGGGGGGCAGTAGGAGTATCGGACAGCAGCATTCAGGAAGGTCAGGGTAGGCCTCATTAGGAAGGTGAAATGTGCACAAAAATGAGGAGCAAGTGAGATGATTATCCACACATTTTCCTGAGGAAACACCTTCTCCATACAGAAAACAGCTAGTGCACACGGGGCTGAGGAGGGAGCACGCCTGGCATGTTAAGGGACATCAAGGAAATCACTGTGCTTGGAACAGAGTAAGAGACCAAGTAGCAAAGGTAACAGAGTGCCAGGCAATGCAAGGCCTTGTAGGCCATGAAAATACTTCACCCTTTCCTGAGTCAAAGGGGGGGGTAAGCAGATATGTGACCTGATCTCCCTACCATTTCTAAGGATTATTCTGTCTGCTGTATGGAAAAAAGATGTAGGGACAAGATGGCTAAGGCAGGAGGATTAGTTAGACTACCGTAGCAATCTAAGTGAGTCATGCTGATGACTTAGAAAAGACAGTACCAGAAACTGGATAGGTTCTGGATGTACGTAAGGTAAAAGCAGCAGAATTTTTTTTAATAGATTAGCTAGGTGTATGGCAGAAAAGAAAAAAGTCAAGGATGACTCCAAGGCTTTCAGCCTGACAGAAGAGTTGCCAGTAACTGAAACAAAGCCCTTAAGTGGACCATATCTAGGAAGAAAAGTCAGGGGATCAGTTCTGAATACACTGAGTTTGACAGGTCTAATGAATTTTCAAGACAAGAGGTAGGACAGGAAAGTGAACGTAAGAGATGAGAGTTCAGGAAAGACATCTGGAATGCAGACACAAATGTCCATGAAAACATTACAACACATGGAACACTTACAATCTGTGCGTACGTGAATCTGAATGAAACCTAAAACACTGCTTGTGACCAGTTTTACAAGACACTGCATTTGTGACTGCATTTGTTTTGCCAGAAGCACAAAGAGGGAAGGGCAAATTAAATTATTAATAACTCACCCCTTAAGAATCTAAGACTGATACTCACAGGCTAGAAAATTACCAATCAAGTATCTCTGAGCAAGAATGAGTTTAGTAAGATAGTAAGCAAAAGGCTGAAAGGAAAGTAAAACTAAAGCCAGCAGAGGTTTTGAACAGGATCTGTAAATAAATCCTTGTCATTCCCTTCCTTCTTCTTGATGCTCTGTTCTCAAACACCTTCAAGTACCCTGATTCTGATCCAGATCTGCAAGTCTCTACCTACTAATTTTTAAGAAGCTATTGCTTATGCTAGCCATAACACTCATGCTTACCCTAGATACAAGCCCAAGTGGACAGTTGAAAACATGAGAACAAGCCCACTGGATGTGTTTCTTCAGAGAGATTTTTTTTTTTATCTTGTGTACCTAGTGCCTAATGTTTAAAAATTTCTCAGTAACTGAATGGACACTCACAGCAACAATTTCCCTTAGCCTTGGGCCATCAGTACATCTCCCACTCCAAAATCTTGCCTGAAGAACTGTTCATTTACCTTAGCAAAAAAGCTTCATGTATGAATCATTATGAATCACAGTGAGATTCCACAGATATATTTTATTAAACCCTGACAGCAGCCATGAAAACCCTGTTTCCCCATCTCCTGAAAAAACAATACCACAGTAATAATGGTTCATTTTAAAGTTTAGTATTCTTTGTATTCCATTAACACACACTACAAAGTTTAATACTGATTAGCAAGGGGACAACAGTGATAAATTTTTTATTAGTTTTATAGATTGGAAAAATCATTTTCTACTCTTTGTAAGTTTTCTTATCAATATAAATTGTCCTCATGATCTAAAATTCTGGTTAGTGCAAGTTTAGAAAGCAGCAGTTTGGGGGACAGGGATCTAGCTCAGTGGCACAGTGCCTGCCCAGCAAGTGCAAGGTCCTAAGTTCGATTCCCAATCCAAAAAAAAAGAAAGAAATTAACAGTTTGTACTAGGCAAATCAAAGTCACTTAATCTCTTTGATCTTATTAGTCACTCAAAGGAAAGAGTCCTCTGCTTGCCAAAAATCCCAGTTCATCCTTTAATGGCAGCCTATAGAATAAATCATGTTCACAGGGGGCTTGGGATTTAGCTCAGCGGCACAGTACCTGTCTGGCAAGTGGGAGGTCATGAGTTCGATTCCCGGTACAGGAAAAAATAAAATAAAATAATGTTCACAGAATAAAATGGGTTCTGGTAAAAAGCAAGAAAGGCTAAAAAGATTTAAAAAAAAAAAAAAAACCAGATAAAAAGACAGAAAAATAACATTTATTGGCTGGGGATGTGGCTCACTGGTAGAACATTTGCCCAGCATGTCACATGAAGCTTTGAGTTCAATCCCTACTACACACACACACACACACACACACACACACACACACGGGGGTGGGTGCAGCAGGGACAGAAATAGGAAGGACAGAAGAGAAAGACATTTATCGTATGTCTACTAGGCATTATGACCATTCTTAGGAAAATTAAGTGATAGGCTCTTTAAAAGGTATTGGTTAGATCTGTTTGTTATTTGGGGGTTTTTTTTGTCTTTTTTGAAACAGGGTCTCACTATGCAGTTCAGGCTGGACTTAAGCTCACTTTGTAGTTCAGGCTGGACTTAAGCTCACTTTGTAGCTCAGGCTGGTCTCCAACTCGCAATGATCCTCAGTCTCCCAAGTGCTGGGATTACAGGCGTGCGCCATCACGCCCGGCTAGATCAGTTTTTATAGATGAAAAAACTAAAGCTCAGAAGAATTCAGTGATTTGCCAAAGGTAACCCAGTAAATAAATGAAGTCAAACTGTTCTGTTCATTTACTACACTAAAAGAGTATCTAAAAATGCCTGTTCAAAACTAAGAAATGCCAATAAGAAGTAGGGAAAACACAGGACGGTAATGGAAAAAGAATAAAAGAAAAATTAAGAACTTGCTTTAATAAGGCCAATGCACTTAATACAAAAGGCTATGAGTAAACTAGAAGTCAAAGTTGAGAGTGCAGACAAGTAAAAGAATGAGGTATTATTAAAAGCTGGAAGGGGCTGGGGATTTATGAGCAGGTTTTTTTTTTTTTTTTTTTTTTTGGAACCGAACTCAGGACCTTGCGCTTGCCAGGCAGGTGCTTTTGCCACTGAGCTAGGGGCTGGGGATTTAGCTCAGCGGCAAAAGCGCCCGCCTGGCAAGCTCAAGGTCGTGAGTTCAGTTCCCAAAAAAACAAAACAGAAAAAAAAGCTGGAAATACGTAGAAGGTTTGAAATCATGAGCTTTTTTACCTGTTTTAGCAATTTGATTGATGTTATGTAATTAGGCTGATCTGCATTATCTAATTTCTTCTCTCAGTGAACACTTAAGAGTACTCACCATGTGCCAGACAATGCGCTAGACCCGAGTGGTACAAAGTCAAAAAAGAACTCACTCTGTTCAGAGTCTGCTCAACGAAAGAGACTAAACAATCCATTACAGTACAGAATGAAGAGCACAATGACAGAGACAAGCAGAGGGGGCTACAGAAGCACACAGAGACAATTCCTAAACCAGAATGTCAGAGCTTCCCAAAAAACGTGTTGCCTAAGGTGAGTCATAATTATGTAGTGCCCATGACCAAAAAGCATTCTAGTTGCTACTCACAGTCAATTCGGGGTCTGACTGCTAGCTTTCTAAAGGTAGAACTATCTCCTTTGTCAAGAGGTACAATTCACCAGGCCTAGTGCATAGGTCTGCAAGCACAAAGATACAGATTTGTGATGAATGCGCCTCTGGTACAGGCAAAATGAACACAAGCAGAAAATAACATTTCAGCCAAGATAATGACAAATACCACAAGAAAAATCATCATGGTGATATGGGTCCAAAAGACAAATAAAAACATTATAATGTTTTAATGTATCCTACATTCTTTCATATCCAGTATACGATTTCATTTTACTCTCCCAAATCCCCTGTGAGATCCATAAGAATACGATACTAGCATTTATTTTTTTTCTATTTTACAGATGAGAAAACTAAGGCTTGGAAAGGCTGAGAACTGCTCCCACATTATACAGCTATTAAGTGGCCAGGGTTAGTCTCTTTCAATTACCAAACGTCTGTAACGTCCTCAGCTCCCTCACAGTCAAGGGATTACAAGGTTTGTTAGGCCCTGCAGAGAAAATGCGTTAGCTTCAGAGGAAATACTAAAGGAGAGGTTAAAGGGATAGTGAGGGAAAACAAAAAATACTATATAAGCAAAAAAAAAAAAAAAATAATGAAAAGAAATGTAATGAGCAACAATTGGCAAACATATAACCTTTGCCTATTGGCAAAAAAAAAAAAAAGAAGATCGAATGGTGAATGATGATATCAATGGCAAAAATGACAACAGTACAGAGAATTAAATTACATCATCCAAACAGTGACCAGCAACACAATGATTAACCAGGAGTGTGCACGAGGACTTGGAAACGGACGTGTGATGAAGACTGCAAGCTGAAGGACGTAGGGAAGAACGAAGGGAAGTGGCTGGCGAAGAAGCAGGCATGAATGGATGCGCCTGACGGGGAGCAGATGGATGTCCCCAGGGATGTGGGGGAGGAGAGGTAGGATGATGCAGAGTGGTAACAAAAATAAATAAAACAGAAGAAAAATTTCAAAGAGTGGAAACAAGGACAGCTATAGTCCAGAGTGAAAGCGAAGCAAGGAAAGAGGACTCTGAGAGAAGGGTGGCTTAGCTAGGTGACAGCCCATCGGTGGCAATGGTTGGAGCGGGCAGCATGCTACCTAAGGCGACAAGCGTCATCCCCCACGGGTGAGCGTGTGCGGCAGTCTCGGGGTTAGTACCTGTAGCCGCGGTTGGAGGCTCGGGGTGGAATCCGGTAGACGCTGACGTCCGGCTTCACACACAGCACAGACTCATACTCCAACTCAGCCGCCATCTTGGCTCCGCTCTGTGCGCCGCTGAGGGCGGGGCTTAGGGTTAGGGGCGGGGTTCCGATGCGCGATTGCTTCCTCTTCGTCACTTCCACTAGCCTTCGGTTCTGTTCCCGAGATTAACCTCCTCGGCGGCGCGGGTTTGGGGAGCCATTTTGAAACCTGGAAACCTTGGGGGCGCATGGCTCGCCATCTTGGATGATGGCAAAAGATGCCCTGCCTGTACCAGACTACATGTAATGGAAATCTGGAGAGGTGCTGAGGGAAAGCGCCATGTTGCTTCCGGAGGCAGGTCGGGGGCGGGGGGAAGTCATTAGGCGAATCCGGACCATCTTGAAAACTGGCAGAGTTTCTTCTTTTCAACCACAATATCTTGTAGTATCCTGCCATCTGTGATCCCAGACTGAGTGCCTACAGGAAATGTATGGAGGAGCTTAACTATCGGGAATCTAAACGTCCAAAATGCCCAGCCTGATTTATTGTCGATCACCTCCTCGTCTCGGATTTTCCAAGATAGCACCTGTTGAAACTGCATTTTTAGCTTGTGTTCCTTTTTTTCTTTTTCTTTTTTTTTTTTTTTTAGTTTAACGTTATGGGGCCGGGGATATGGCTCAGGGGCATAAGTGCCTGCCTGGCAAACGCGGGGTCCTGAGTTCAATTTCCCAGTACCAAAAAGAAATTAATTTAACGCTATGGAGGGAAAAGCTCAATGGGATCAGCTCAAACAAGTTTTCCTAACAAATTTGGGAAGCATAATGAACTATCTAAAGACCACTGTTTGCTCTCAGGTCTATAGTGATAAATGCTAGGGAATTATCCACAAATGTCTTCCTTGTACTCTCCAGACATGAACTTACCGCAACACTGTAACTAAAAATGACTTAATTAGCACATAGGCAAGTGGCAAAACCAAAATACAATGTAACTCATTTTAGCTCACTACACTAGTAGCAGCCTTTGTTATTTCATTATATTGACTGGTTCAATTATACCTCTTCCTTGGGAAGTGATATCTTAAAATTACAACATTTTGGAATTATATTACATATTGGAATTATATGTATTGCTGTTACAAAGGTGGAGATTTGCTACTCTCAAATATTATTGACAAAAATGTGAGTTAGTCTAGTACTTTGAGGGAAAATTTAGCAGAATTGATCAAAATAAGCTTCAATTTAAAATTTTCATCAATAGGGGCTGGGGATTTAGCTCACCAGCACAGCGCCTGCCTGGCAAGCGCAAGGTCATGAGTTCGATTCCCGGTACTGGGAAAAAAAAAACCAAGAAAAATTAATTAATTAATTTAATTAAATAAAATTTTCATCAATAGTTATTTTACAGAATATAGGCACAAAAAGTATGTACAATAATGACATGGTACTGTTTGTAATCATGAAAAAATGGAAACATCAATATCTATGAATAGGAAATAATTAATGGCATATCTATTACTATGTGATGATTTACACTAGAGGCAGAGATCACATATGAACACCAGGCCACTGAAAGAGTCACAATTAAAACAAACAACCAACTGCAAAAAAACACAGCATTATCAATTTATGCCAAAACTAAAGGAAATATTCTTTGTACATGTAAGTGCACTAAAAAATGGTCTCAAAACATATGTGCTTGGGATGAGAACAACCATTATTTTTCTACCCTATGTATTCCACTTTTTAAAACTTTATGAAGAAAAAAATAAAACTTTATGAAGAGAATATATATATATACACTTGTATGTATATATAACTAATATTTTTTTTTGTACTGGGAATTAAACTCAGGGCCTTGCACTTGCCAGGCAGGCCCTTGTGCCACTGAGCTAAACCCCCGGCCTTTTAACTAATATCTTCACAGAAAACGTGGAAAAAGGGCAAGAAAAGTGGTCTGTTTCTGACTCTGCGATCTCAGCTGAAACCTAGATGATGTGACTGTACCACACTGTTTCCCCTTTCTCCCCCTTATGTGTCAGCAGCACTGTAGGACTCTTGTTCATTTTCTTACCATTTCACATTCTTCCTATGACTCAGTTACTTCATCCCTGGGACACAATATTCAAACACCCACAATTAAGGAAGGAAATGTTATTATGGCTCACAGTTTATAGAAGTTTTGGTCTGTAGTCCCCTGGTTGCAAGACAGGGTGGCATGGCAGAGGAGAAACAGCTCATGACCTGGCAGTGGGGAGTAGAGATCAAGGAAGGAGGGACCCAGCCTCTCCAACTTTACCTCCCAATAGCACTTTTAGCTAGATGACTCCACTGATGAGTATCATACATCCAAAATCTGGTCATCTCCCAAAAGCCCTATCTATGAGTGCATGAAGCTTTGGGGAAACATCTAGATAGAAACCATAACATCCTCTCATTGTCAAATCTTGCTATCACAGAGATCTGCAAGCTCATATGATTTGCCTGACCTCTAAACCATCTTTACCTCCACCCCATCTCACCTCCTTGCCCTTCACGTGACTTCTACATCACCCAAAATAGCTCCGTTTCTGAAATCTTGAACACATTATCTTCTTTATTCCTCTTCTTTGTTTCAGCTCTTGCCTTCATTCTTCCTTTTCTATCAAAGCCAACCCAAAAGACCTTAAGCATGTATAAGCCATTTACCTCTATTATGCCCCTAAGAGCGAATCACACAATTCTAGAGATTGGTGTGCATAGAATTTTATGGATTTGAGTCCCAGCTTTGCCATTAACACCCGGATTTGGCATTGCTGATTTTTATTCTCATTCCTGTCTTAGCAACTTTCCTCATCGTTAGGGCAAAATACCTGATACCCACAACTTAAAAGAGAAGTTTTATTTTAGTTAATAATCAATGCTCTGTAGGTTCCAGGCAGAAACTATGTAGAAGAAGGCCCTGGTTAGAGGAAAGCTGCTCACATGGAGGTCAGCAAGCAGAGAGTGGGGTAGGTGCTGGGAAGGGAGGGCTCTACCCTTGTGGGTCATGCATGCCCCAGTGACCCACCTCTTCAGACCCCACTTCCAAACAGCAAGTCAGCTACAAGCTCCATAACCCAATCACCTTCCAAACCCCCACCTACGGGTGCATGAGACACTTGGGGGACGTCTAGATATAAACCATAAATTCCCTTCAACAGTTTCAAACATTGCTGCTCTTCCCACACGTTCAACTTTAAGCTTTCTGTTCTTCCTCTGACAGGCAAACCACCTTACCTACTATTTCCTTAGGAAAACAATGTTTGTCTGAATTCTCTCAATTTGATGCCACGCTATTGATCATCCTGTCTGGATCTTCCTCCACCTATTTTCCTTTTCTCCACTTGTGTGTGCCGAGATTCTCTGCTCCCCAACCTATTCAGGGACCTGCCTCCATCCATAATCTCCTTTCTTCTCCATATTTTAAAACTCCTATTTTCCATTCACCCCTTTCCTCAGCACAGAGGCATATCCAGGTTCTTTCCATATTTAAAAAAAGTCTCCTTATTTTCCCTCTTTCTCTTCATAAATTTACATTGCCCTTGTCTCATTATCTCTTAGGACAACTTTAAATTTCTCTTGTCTATCTTATCACTTCATATACATTTGAAGTTCTCCTATTAAACGTAGTTCATACTTACTGCCTCACTGTTTCAATGCTAGTCTTTTTGATTCTTAATTTACTGCTCTCTTTTCTCCTACCCCATAATAATCACATCAGTGACCATCAAGTGGGCAAACATAGGGCCATTTTACTCCTCATTCTATAACATAAATATTTTATCATCTGTCTCCTGAACTTGCTCTCCTGGCCACGTACCACACCTCCACTCTAGTCCTTGTCCAATCTACCATATACCAAAATCTGCATCAGATTACTCCTCTGCCCAGAATTCCTCAATGACTTCCCAAGACCTGTAAGTTAAATTCAAACTGTTGCAAGGTTTAAAACTTGCTTTCTGGGCAACGCATTGGGACCCCTCCTATCTCTCAGGAGCTATTCCTACTCCTCATTTCTGCCCCTCATTCCTATTCCCCATTTCTTTTTTTTTTTTTTTTTTTCCTTTTTGAGACAAGGTTTCACTATGCAGTTCAGGCCAGCCTTGAGCTCACTTTGTAGCCCAGGCAGGCCTCAAACTCATAGCAGTCCTCCTGCCTCAGCCTTCCAAGTGCTGGGATTACACGTGTGTGCTACACCCAGCCCCCTATTTCTTTTCTCCAATAAATTTTCATACTCTTAACCTAAAAAAAAAAAAAAAAAACTCCCTTCCTTATCTAGGCTAGCTTACTGTGAAGTCCAGACCTTGTCCAGATTTATCTCTATGACTTCCAACCTTTCACTTAAAATTTCAGTAATCTTCAACTACTTCTGGTTCCCTGAGTCTTCATCCCTTTGCAAGCGTTAAACCTTCTGCCTGAAGCACTTCCCTCTGGCCTGTCAGTTTGGTAAATTTACACTTTTTTTTTTAAACCGGGAATTGAACTCAGGACCTGACACTTGCCAGGCAGGCACTGCGCCACTGAGCTAGATCCCCAGCCCCATTACACTTTCATATATATATATCATCTTGAATTACACTTTCCCTGTGACTTTCTTAGGTACAGTAAATAATTTTTTTCTAACGCTTGCACTAACTTCCATTCTGATCAATCTTGTTGTACCTTATGTGTTACTGTGTTTCAAACGTCTTCTGCTAAAGTATAAGCTCCACAGAGGCAGGAAATCTTTTTTCATAACAGTGCCTTATGTGTTACTGGGTTTTAAACATCTTCTATTAAGGGATAAGCTTCAAAGAGCCAGAAAATATGCTTTTTTCATCTGCAGAACACTCTTCACATGGTAGGCATCCAATAATATTTTCCTTTTTTTTTTTTTTGCTTTTTTGAGACAGGGTCTCACTATGCAGTTCAGGCTGGCCTTGAGCTCACTTTGTAGCCCAGGCTGGTCTCAAACTCACAGCGATGCTCCTGCCTCAGCCTCCTGAATGCTGGGATTACACACATGTGCCACTATGCCTGGCAATAGTTTTAATACTACAACATTTAAATTTAAGCCTAAATTTAACATTAATAGCATTGATTTGACTATGTATTAAAGCAATTGAATTTATAACTTAGAACCTTTCACAAGAAAACTCCAGAGCCACATAGCACCAGCAAAGATCAATCATTTTAGAAAAAAATAGCATAGATCTATATGAGTGCTATGAGAAGAGAGAAGAAAAAGAGGAAGGAAAAAAAACACTTCCTAACTAATCCATATGAGACAATCATTAGTTTGGTATCAAAATGAGACAAAGATATCACAACAAAATTGGATATCACTATTACTTGTGACCAAAACTTCTTCTTTTTTTAAAAAACTTCTTTAAAAAAAATACCAAAAAACAAATCCAACAATCTGTAAAGAGGCACAGCACACTGTGACCAATTGGGGTGTACCCAAAAATCTAAGGTTAGTATTTGAAAATCATGCCAGGCACGGTGGTTCACACCTGTAACCCCAGCACTCAGGAGGCTGAAGCAGGAGGATTGTTGTGAGTTCAAGGCCAGTTTGGCCTACAAAAACGAGTTAAAAAGAAAAAAAAAAAAAAACAAGTTCAAGGCCAGTGGTACTACACAGTGAGACCCTGTCTCAAAAAGCCAAAAAGAAAAAAGAAAAAAACAACAAATGTAAGTCAGTATACTAATAGAATAAAGAAAAAGTACATAATAATCTCCAGGAAAAAAAGTGCACCACCTTCCTCAGTCTCTCATGCTGTTCTTTAGTGAACTGATCACATTGCCATAATATCTCACCTGTACCATTTTTATTTCTGCAGGACATATTTGCACAGGTTGAAATGTCCTTCTCTTTTATTCATTGGTAAGAAGCATTGAGTCTAATTTCAGTATCAGTTTCTCTGAAAGTGTCACTCCGTTTTCCTAAAGAACCTAATAACCACCTCTGTGACCCCACAACGTTTTTAGACATGTTCCAGCTCTCATTACATTATATTCATCTCTACTGGCACATCTACCTTCCAGGGCAAGAAACGTGTGTATTTTTCTAACATCTAGCAGTTTCCAGTATACTGTAAGAGCTCTGTACATTTTTTGTAGCTGTTGTTCAGTAAATGATCGTTCTAGCCTGTTTGAAGGAATTGTTTGTTCTTTCTCAGCGAAGATACTTGAAAATATCTTGACTGGAATTCACCTCTGTCACCACTGGACGGTAGTGGCCACATAATCCAGAGATTCCAGGCTGGAGGCCAGATGACTGCTAAAAATCAGACTAATCTCTGATTTTTCCCTTGCAAATATTCGTGATTCAACCAAGTTTAACAAAACCACTTTTGTTGGAAATAATGGAGGCCTCGCCCATCTCAAAACGGGATCACTTTTATATGTAATTTTTTTCTTTTCATTTTCTTTTGTTTTTTGTTTTTGTCTTTTTGAGACAGGTTCTTGCTATGCAGTTCAGGTTCTTGAGCTCACTTTGTAGCCCAGGCTGGCCTTGAACTCATAACAATCCTCCTGCCTCAGCCTCCCAAGTGCTGGAATTACAGGCATGTACCACCACACTGAGCAATTTTTCTAAATCTTGAATCTGCTACACATGCAGTGATAATAAAAATTATAAATTTACAGATTTTTCTTTACTGGAATGGTTGTTAGTTTAAATCCTGCATTTTACATGAGAGAGACTTGAATCCTGGACATAAGTCATTTCAGACGCGGTTGGTGATGTAGAACTGCAGTTAGACTGGGAACATTTTTTTCTTTTATCTTTTTTGAGACAGGATCTCACTATGTAGCACAGGCTGGCCTCAAACTTGAGGGATCTTCCTGCCTCAGCCTCCCAAGTGCTGGAATTACAGGTAGGCACCACCACACCCAGCATGGATGGGAAGTTACCATCCCATGATTTACAAACAACCGCTTTTCACTGCACCACACCATCTAATACAAGAAGCACCCAAGGCACTGCTTTAAAAAGAACACACAGGCCAGGCATGTTGGCACACACGTATAATCCCAGCACTGGGGACGGGAGGGGAGGTAGGGGGATCCTACTTTAAGCCCATTCTGAGCAATTTAGCAACTTAGCAAACCTTGTCTCAAAATAAAACATAAAATGTGGGCTGGGGATGTAGCTCTGTGCAGAGGCTCCAGGTTCAATTTTCAAGAGCCCTCCTGGAAGACTATTCATGTGTAGTTTTGCACAAACACCTGTTTTTCCATTTAATATAAGCCATAAAGAGATTGTCCCAAGTATGCAAAAATAGATACATATTTACTGAAGTACTTTTGTAAAAAAATTGAAATAGTCTAAATTTCTACCTGGAATCTATAAATTATAGTGTATCAATGAATGAAGTGCTATGTGACTGTTAAAAATTGAGGTTAACTCAGGTGTGGTGGCACAGGCTTGTGACCCCAGCATGTTGGAGGCTGAGGCAGGAGGATCACTCTGAGTTTGAGGCCAGGCTGGGCTAAGTAGTGAGTCCAAGGACAGCCTGAATTGCACAGTGAAACCCTGTCTCAAAACTTAAAAACAAAGATTAATTTTGTATATGCTAATATAAATGGTTAATAAATAAAAATGGATCAGACCTGCATATGTAAATACCACATTGCCTTCCTAATGTAAGAACTTGAAAGAGTAAATAAAATCTGAAAGGCACAATAGATATTGTGAAAGGGAAAGAAACTGCTCAAAAGGAAAGAACAACTGGGATGAGGGAAAAGAGAAAAGAAAGAAAAGTATGTATATATGTATACACAAGATAGCTAAGATAATTGTACTACTAATTTCTATTGCTTTATGGAAAGGAACAGTTAATGTTTAACTGTTTGCTCAGTCTTATATGCCTATATTTGTTCAACTGGGTAACCAACGTGAAGATAACAATATGTAATACAACAACCATTGTTAATTTCCTATCCCCTTGTCTGAAATTCTGTATTCCTTCTATGTTTTGGTGCTGTTTTGTTTATGTCTGTTTGTTTGTTATGTTTTCATTCTTTTATCTTTAAAATAAATAAAATAAAAATTATTTTATCTTTAAAACAAAATATCTTTAAAATAGAATAAAAATAAATAAATAAAATTGCAAAGTATAGAATGCAAAGTATAATATGTTATTTACATTTTTTTAAATGAGCCTTATTTTGTAGTATAGCTCAGTGGTAAAGCACTTGCCTAGCATGCACAAGTCCCCGGATTCAATTTCCAGTATTGCCAAAAAAAATGGGGTATGTAAAATATTTAGGCTTCATAAATAAAAATAATTATGGAACTATACCCAAGATGTTTAATAAGGGCTGTTCATTCTGGGAAATACAAAGGAAAAAAAAGATATTCTGTTACACTTACAATAGGAGTAATAATACATCAGTTTTTGTTTTTTGTTGTTTTGTTTTGTTTCTTCTTTGCAGACAGGGTTTTGCTATGCAGTTCAGGCTGACCTTGAGCTCACTTTGTAGCTCAGGCTGGTCTCGAACTCACAGCTATCCTCCTGCCTCAGCCTCCCGAGTGCTGGGATTACAGGTGTGCACCACTACGCCTGGCTAATATGTCAGTTTTAAAACATGAAAATAAATATTTGAGGCATATATATATAATTAAAGTATAAAAGCATTTTTTAAAAAGCATATAGCAAAAGAAAAATGATTGTTTTGGGTAAAGAGAGGTATGAAAGAGGCTGGGGATTTAGCTCAGTGGCACAGTGCCTGCCTGGCAAGCACAGGGCTGTGAGTTCAATTCCTGATGCTGGAAAAAAAAAAAAAAAAAAAAAGAGAGAGAGAGGTATAAAAGATACAAGAAAGTAGTATGCAGGAGTTATATTCTTTCAATATCTTATAACTTTTAAAAATACCCAAAGTAAATATGGCAAAATATTAACTCCTTGATAAAGTTGACTTATCATCTTTATCATGACTTGCTAAAGTTAATATTAAGTATATTATTTTGTTTTTGTTGCTGTTGCTTTTGGCTTTTTGAGACAGGGTCTCACTATGTAGTCCAGGCTAGACTTGAATTCACTGTATAGCTTGAGTTGGCCTTGCAGCAATCCTCCTGCCTCAGCCTCCCAAGTGCTAGGACTACAGTTATCCAGTGCCACACTCAGCTATGTTATATACCTGTCTTTTTAAAATTTTTTATAATAATATAATGAAGGTGTCAAATGGGTAAGAATAAGAAAATAAATAATGAAGAAACTACCCGACAATTGACTGAAAGATATGTGTTATGGCTTGGTCTAGATGTCCTCCCAAAGCCTCATGCAGTCATAGGTGGGGCTTTTTCAGAGGTGGCTGGATCTAGTGTGTGGGATGCAGGGATTGCCTCATGGTGCCATGCTATGGTCAAGGGCACCAGGACTAAGGGTGTGAATAGTACCCACCCTAAAATAGTGTGGATAAGATGAAAAGGGCAGAGATGCTGTTAAAACCCTTGTTATTTCTGTTACCTTGCAGGTGCCATTAACTGTCCTGTGTGATGCCCCTTTGCCATGCCACCCTGCCTTGGAGCCAGCTGATTATGGAGTGAAACCTCCACAAACTCTGAGCTAGATAAACCTCTCCTCCTTTAACATTGGGTGTTGGGTATTTTGTCTCAGCAATGAGAGAAAAGTAACTGAGACAGTATGTGGGCTTCAGGTTTTTTGTTTGTGTTTCCGTCCTGGAGAATGAACCCAGGACCTTAATGTTGAGCTGCATCCTCAGCCCTTTGTCACTTTTCATTTGGACACGAGATTCTTCCTAAATTGCCCAGGCTGGCCTGGACCTTGCAATCCTTCTGCCTCAACCTCCTGAGCCACTGAGATTACACAACATACTCATATATTTCAATACACATGGAAAATTTGAGAAAGATTGCACACCAAGCATTTTGTAGCAGTCACCTCCTAGGATGGACATGGAAGAGGAAGTAGAGAAAAAAGTTTAACACTTTTATACATCCTCCCATTTTATTTTTACAAAGAGCATGAATTGGCTTTGTAATTTGAAAAAAAATGAACACTGTTACAAGTTGAACATATGATACTTTCTTTTTGTCTTACCAAGGTTTTTTTGTTTTATTTTGGGTTTTTGTTGTTATTTTTTCCAGTACTGGGATTGAACCCAGTGCCTTCCACGAACTACATTCCCAACATTTGTTTTTCTTTCTTTTTCTCTTATGTCTAAGTCAGTAAATTGCCTGGCCCAGGCTCTAACTTGCCGTCCTCCTGTCTCAGCCTCCCAGAGTGCTGGGATTACAGGCTTGCACCACCAAGCCCAGCTCTTAACCATGAATTCGTAACGCTTTCGTCATTAGTAATAGGCATTGATCTAAGCACAGCCATCCCTCCTCTTGATTCCCCATGGTTGTGCTGTAGCTGCTGTGTCAGATTAAACCAGCCTAGCTTGTAAATTTTACAATCTCTAAATCAGAAGAGTAATACATTCTGGGTTTGATTTATTTACTACTGACTCCTCAGTACCTTGCACAGTGGCTAGCTCCCATTAGGTATGTAATCAGCGTTTGTAATTTAAGTGATAATGATTTAAAAGGAAATAAAATCAGAGTCCCGCCTTGGTAGAACTGAGGCTCAAAGTCACTTTTAGCATTTTCAGAGGAAAATGATATCGTGCCTTACAGCCCTAAAAAGCAAAGGACCTGTCTTGCTCAGAGACACTCGATGTATCCAATGAGAACTTTTGAGTTAGAATTCTGCTCCTTGATGATTTAAGGAAGTTACCTTTGTCCTCCTCAGTGTTTAAGCAATAACAGCTAGAAAACATGGATAAGGCTTGGGCCCCAGGAAGGTATGCTGCAATGACTCATCCTTTGAGAATCTCTGCCCCACTCCGTAACAGGGGTGTGAGGAATGTGACAGGTGCTGGGTGTAACTGGAGGGATCAGGCTTGAAAACTAGAGAGTCTGCTTTTCTCCCCAACCCCACTGCTCCCAACTGCACCACCAAACTCAAATCCAGAAGGAGCAGAAGGAATTTCTACTCCTGCTTATATTTTGAGCCTCCAGGGTGACTCATTAAGGAAATACTTGATTTCCAGAGCAATACGCTTATTTCATGAAAAGTCACAGCAGACATTTCTCACACCTTACATGGTCAAAAATGTTTAATGTTTGTCCCTACCCACCGCTAACAATCGTGTGGGACAATAGGAAGTGATAGGACTTTGGCAGGACCTAGTAAGGTTAAATATGCTCAGACCTAGTCACTCAAGATTTCTCCACCAACGTAAAGGAACTCCTGCAAATACAGACTCAGAAAAGTTCATGAGAATTTCACTACAATATCGTTTCTTGTGATAGTTACGTGACTGTCAGCTTGAGTAAGAAATGCTGACTAAATTGCATCAGCATAGTTCTGGATGTGGCTGTGGGAATTTACTGCAGAGAGAAGACCTGCCCTGACAGAAGCCAACAGGCTTGCTGCCTGAGTAGGATAAAAGGGAAATGACGAGGGAAGGCTTGCTTCTGTTTCTTCGGAGGAGCTCCAGCCTTCGCGTGGGACTTGGAAATTTTCTCCTGACTTCCAGTGCAGAATCTTCGGCCTCCTGATATGGACTCACCTGGGACACTACACTGAGTTCCAGACCTTCAACTGCAGCCTTTGGGTCCACAACACAGACCTTTTGCATTCTTCCACACCTGACTCTGGAGAGCCACGGTAAACTCTTATATTTGTATATCTTTTATTAAATCTGTTTCTCTAGTAAGCACTGACTGATACTTTTATTATTTACAATAATAAAACATTAGAAATAATACAAAAGTCCACCATATAAATCATGGTATATTCATATATATAATGGGATAGTGTAAATAATGAACATGAATGATACTTGCTATGAACATCAGCAAGGACAGATGACAAAAACACAATGTTGAGTGGTGATGGAGAGCACTATGAAGCAGCCCTGAGCAGGACTTAAATTGGCTTTTTATGTTTACTTATGACTCTAGCCAAAGCCTAGGCCACTTGTCTGGAAGTGGGCAATGGACTCATAGTAAGTGAACCTCTGTGAGTCACTAATTCCTACTAAGGCCTGTAATAGTGGATGAAGCTGGGAAACCTCAAAGGATAAGACAAGATCACAACCAAGGACACCTGGATCCGATCTCAACTAGGTAAAGACTATAGCCTTAGGCATCTCACTCCTGGGTGGATTAATTTAATCCTTATTAAGGATTACTTTAATACCTTACTTGTAGAAGTCCTTAAGTGATTCCACCCTAATTGAGTACTCTCCTCCCTTCTTTCTGATAACTAAATAAATACGGGCCACCCAGAGAAGGTCTTAGTCTTAGCCCTGAAAGAATTTCAAATTCTGTGAGAGGGCTTTGATCCTCCTGGAACCCTGAAATCATTCCATGTGCCTCTTTTTATTTAGCCTGCACTGTACACTCATTCAGGAGATTGTGGACCTAATCAGTCCACAATAACGACAGAATATTATTAACCCGATAGAGTGGGAGGAAAAAAATTGATCCAGTAGATATGACAGATTCACATCGGTAATCCTAGCATCTTGGGAGGCTGAGGCCAAAGGAGCCCAAGTTTAAATCCAGCATAGGCAACTTAGTGACTTTGCAAGATCCTGTCTCAAAATAAAAAATAAAGGGGCTGGGGATTTACCTCAGTGGCACAGCGCCTGCCTGGCAAGCACAAGGTTGTGAGTTCAATTCCCAGTACCGGAAAAAAAAAACCCACAAAAAAAAAAAAGGAAGTGCTCCAACCACTTCCGATTTGCAAAATAAAAGATAAAAGGGGGCATGTGTGTGGTGATACAGCTCAGTGAAGACCCCGTGTTCAGTCCCTAGTACCACCAACAAGTAAAAATGGATTTGCATCATGTTCACAAACAGGAACATCTAACATTGTATAGTGTGGGCAACTGCCATCAAGCTGGCTCCTAAACAACTGATTTTGGTCAAAATATGCTTCCCAGCTGATGCTTCTTCCAGCTGGTTGTGTCCCCACCTGGCCTTCCTCTGATGTGGGCTCCCTGCTGCATCCTCACGGAGAAGGCCTTTTATTCCAGCTCGGGCTACAAAGTGAGCTCAAGGCCAGCCTGAACTGCATAGCAAGATCCTGTCTCAAAAGACAAAAAAAAATCCTTTAGAATTGAGTCCAAAATTTATCTTGACCGGGGCTGGGGATTTAGCTCAGCAGCACAGCACCTGCTTGGCAAGTGTGAAGTTGTGAGTTCAATTCTAGGTACCAGAAAAAAAAAAAAAAAAGAAATTTATCTTGACCTACATTTATGAAAGCCAACTGTCTCCGGTAGTTTCTCTCCAGTCCCCACCTCGACCCCCCCAAAAAAAAATCCCTTTAGCTTCTTTTTGTTTTTGTTTGTTTGTTTGGTACCAGAAATCGAACTCAGGACCTTCCTTACATTTGCCAGATAGACACTTGTGCCACTGAGCTATGGCCCCGGCCTTGCTTCTCATTAGATTAACTGAACACAAACTGAAGACCTGTCCCTTTGTCCACTTCTGTTTCCTGGAACTAAAGTCACAAACGATGTTAAAGAAATGTGCCTATATTCAGATTACTTCCCCTCCAAGTTCCCCTCCCTGGCTGTTCTAAAAATACAGTATAATAGAAATATCAATAACCAAAAAAATCAATAGAACAACATCTATTAAATTGTCTTTAAACTGGGCATGGTGGCATGATAATTCCAGCATTTAGGAGGCTGAGGCAGGAGGATCACTGAAAGCTCAAGGCCAGCCTGGGCTATATAGCAAGCTCCTGTCTCAAGAAACCAAAATAAATAAGAAACCTTTAAATTTTTCAGATTTGACTGATTTATCAGCCTGGCTTCTTTCAGAATCCTGGCATAAGTGTTTCTAATATTTTGTTATTGTGATGAGATTAACACCTTTTCATTTTGTTTTTACTTTGCAACTGAATTATTGTCATTTCTGGGCAACTTTGTTATTCAATTTGTGTTCCTATTTGGTTTTGCAGTAACTAAGTAGATAATCATGCAGTCCTACTGTTAAAAGGAAACCTACACCAGAGCAACATCCTTGAGGGTCACAAGTTACCACTGAGTTTGACAAAAAAGATGCAAAAAAAAAAA
>NW_004955413.1:6686397-6723633 GCF_000276665.1 Chinchilla lanigera | reverse complement strand
AAAGAAAGAAAGAAAGAAAGAAAGAAAGAAAGAAAGAAAGAAAGAAAGAAAGAAAGAAAGAAAATGTTTTAAATTGTAGAGACTTTGAGGTTACTTAAACTGTGCATGATGGCAAACACCTGTAATTCCAACAGTCGTGAGGCTGAAGCAGGAAGATTGCCTCAAGTTCAAGGCCAGTGTGGATTATGGAGTAAGACCGCAGAAAAGAAAAGAAAAGAAAAGAAAAGAAAAGAAAAGAAAAGAAAAGAAAAGAAAAGAAGAGAAAAGAAAAGAAAAAAGAGGGTATTTAATACACGGGTTTGATTACAGAGGTTTTGGAAGGTATGAAGGAGTATGGAGGGAGAGGCTGGTGTTCTCCTGTATTACTGACTGCAGTCAGACTTGTGTCTCCTGCAGTCAGAACACTGGAAGGGAAAAATGGAAAATAATAGAACCTGGAATGGGCACACACACTTTGAGGTTCGAGACTCTTGCTGGCTGTCTTAGTTACTTTTCTCTCATTGCTGAGACAAAGTACCCTACACCCAAAATTTAAAAGGGAAAAGCTTATTTTGTTTACAGTTTGTAGAGCTTTCAGTCCACAGTTGGCTGGCTCCAAGGACGGTGGTACGGCAGAGGGGCATCACAGAGAACAGTTCATGGTATCCACAAGGTAGCGAAAGCAACAAGAGCTTTAACGGATTCTTTCTGCCCCTTTTGTTTTATCCAGACTACCTAGGGAGGGGTGGCACTCATACCCTTAATCCTAGTGCCCTCGAGCCTAGCGTGGCACCATGAATCAATCCCAGTGTTCCACACTCTAGATGCAGCCACCTCTGAGAAAGCCCCACCTAGGGCTGCATGAGGCTTTGCCGAGACATCTGGACACAAGCCATAGCACTGACAGCAAAAAGTCTAGGAAGCAGGCTGTTGGTGCCTCTGAAACTGCCGGAACCAGTAACCTTTGGTCACCAGCAGCTGCCGCTGCCACGCCCTCGCCACGCCCTCCGCTGCAGGGCGGGAGCTGGCCGGAGCCAGGAGCTAAACAACTCCCTCCTCTCTTTTTAATACTTTAAAACTTTCTGATTTGTTTTCTTTTACTGTGTGGAGAAGAGGCGGCCAAATGCTCCACCCCCGAGATACGCTCCCGGCCCCCGTTCTTAGACTTTTAAAATTGACTTGAATCTCCGTGCACAAACAAGCTCCGGAATCCAGCGCAGCGACGCCCGGATCTCATGGCTTCCCAACCTCTCCTGGCACCGCCTGCTCCGACGCCCGCGAGAGAAGTCTAGGGAACGTACCCAGGTTTCCACTAGAGAGAAGGGAGGATGGGATGAGGCTGCGCTTGCGTTGTGCGTGAGGAAAAAGGCATGGAGTAAGAAGAACTTCTGCACAGTCGCACAAGTAGGAAGTGGAGAGCTGGGATCCAACCGCGGTTTGCCGCCTCCCTGCTGCTGTCCTCAGAACGTCCTGCCCACCCCGCCGACCCCCGCGTCGGGCACCCACGCTCCCCTCCTCTCCCTAAGTGCCGGGGTTCTGCCCTCGCCACGCCCTCTCGGCGTCTCTCTCCCCGCCCACGTGACAGAGGATAGACGGTCAGATCTAGCACGAACTTGAAGATCATCCGGTCCAGTTCCTCAAACGGAACGAAAATTTCTAGCTCAATCATCAGCCTGAGGTCAAGTAGTTATTCCTAAAAGCGGAAGTTAAATCCGTGTCTCCAAATCCCGGGTCTACTGTTCTTTTCACCTCGAGAATCTTTACTTCCAGTCTTTCCAGCTAATTTCCATCACCATCGGTCTTGCCCTTTGCTGATGATCTGTAGCATTTGTCTGAGTCATGCAATTTTTTGTACTTAGTTATATTGATTGATTTGGTTTGGTTTGGTTTGATTTGGTTTGGTTTTGGTTTTTGGAGACAGAGACTTGCTATGTACCCCAGGCTGGCCTCAAATTTGCCGTGATCCTCCTGTCTCAGCCTCTGGAGTGCTGGGAATAGGTGTGCACCACCACGCCAGGCTTGTTATATTTAATTTATTCTTTTGTTTTGTTTTGTTTTTTGTTTTGTTTTTTTGAGACAGGATCTCGCTATGCAGTTCAGGCTGGCTTTGTGCTCTTTGTAGTCCAGATTGGTCTTGAACTCGCAATGACCCTCCTGCCTCAGCCTCCCGCCTCAGTCTCCCGAGTGCTGCGATTACAGACATGCGCCACCACCCCCGGCTACTTTGAATTTAGAGTGTGCATTATTTCATGCACATTTAATCCTTGTGTATGAAGTCCTTAAGGACAGTAACTATCATTACTTATTTTTAATTCTCTCAGACAAAGCAAGCTAGGGATACTGAATCTAAAATTTTTACTTTAATTTTTGTTCAATTTTTATTTTGTGCAGATCTTTATCACTGGCAATGTCAAGTAATCAGTGACTCATAAAAGGTTTTAAGATGACTACCTTTAAAATATATATGCCGAATTTCATTTTTTTATCAAAGCATCTAGACTGTGTTTAGAAATATATATTTAGATATTCAAAACAGAAGCAAACCACATAAATTCCCCAGAATTATCCCGAATTATACCACAACACCGCTAGTGCTTCCTACAAAGCAAGAGAAATACCCAAAAAACAGGAACACTACTGTTTGAAATGTTTTCAGTGTTTCCTGGGGCTATGCACATAACTCTGTGGTAGAGCACTTGCTTAGCATGTGGCAATGCCCTGATTTTGATACCCAGAGCCACAAAAAAAAAAAATATATATATATATATATATATCCCTTCCTGACTTGAAAATCCAGGAAATACAGTGACAATTCTCAAACTGGTTTGAACTGCTGTATAATCTTTAAAGAGAGAGAAATCAATAAAAATTAATCTGTACCAGAAACAACCTTGAGCATTCACATTAATTCTTTGAATCATACACATACAAGCATTCAAACAAACGTTCCGTCACGCATGGGAGCGTGGGCAGACATACCAGGCCAGCAGCAGGCCCTGGAGGTGGAAACAAAGTCGTGCCCAGAAAGGCAGAGAGCTCATTCTGCAGCATTGCTGGCATCTGTCAAGTTTCCCTACAGCCCAGCTCCATGCTGCCTCCAGGGCATCGTCTTCCTGCTTGCTTCAGTGAGAATGAGTTCTCCCACTCCCACATCCCCTAGTGCCCCGAGCCCTCTTCTGCGGGAGCCACACACGTCTGTCTCTGCTCCCCTGTCCCTGCGTTGGGCGAGCGTGTCTGCAGGAGGACCAGAATACAAGCGGGCGATGCCAAACTTGTGAAAACTGCATCTTCTGCAAGTAGAGAAGATGCTCTCATCAGTGGTGTTGGGAGAATAAACTGACAGTGTTTCTTCAATGAAAAATTTTGTACCTTTCAAAAATAAATGTCTCTACTCTTAGATTCAGCAATTCTAGGGATTTAGTCTACTAAAATATTGATCCATGTGTGAAATGCAAGAATGCTCATTGGGCATTGTTTGTAAAAGTTTAAAATTGGACAGAAACTGAGCGTTCACCGGAAGAGAAATAATTAGTTAAATAAAATGATATGAAGCAGTTTAAAAAGTATGACTTCTCCTAATAAGAAAAGATAAGTGAGAGCAGCCATGAACAACACAACCATATGTGTAATGGAATTAGATCTGGATTTGTAAAAGAGATTTCCTCCAGGAGGTAAAACAAGAATAACTTGGTACTCAGAAAAACTTTAGTTAGGAGCTGGGGATTTAGCTCAGCGGTGAAGTGCCTGCCTGGCAAGTGCAAGGTTGTGAGTTCAATTCCTGGTACCGGGGGTGGGGGAGGGGGAGGACTTCAGTTCATATTTTAATGCTTCTATATTTAATATTTGATAAACAAACAAAACATTTTAAAATATTTGATCATAGGAATTGATCTTTGTACTATGTATTTTACATATTAAATATATACATGTGGTAATCCTATCTTTTGTATGCTTTCTGGATATTTTCATTACTCAATATTTCCAAAGGTTGGAGGAGAAAGAAATAAAAGTAAATGAATTATACGTCTGTAGAAATATGTTCTGATATAGTGTTAAATGAAAAAGCAAGTCATAAAATCACATGGAAATTATAGTACCATTGTTATTCAAAACTATGATTTTCTAAAATGTGTATGCTGTGTTTTTTTAGTTCAGCGAGGATGATCCCTAACCCACTAAAATGGCTACTTCTGGCAGTGGAATGGGAAGTGAAAAAATTTTAATTTTTTTTTATTTTATGAAAAAATAAAACAAAATTTCATAACAAAATAATATGATAGTAACAATAGTTAATATACTGTGTATCATTATCTTCAAAATAGTTACTCAGAGTACAAGACATAAGCAGAAAGATTCTTAGAAAAAAACAAATAGTAACACAAAACTTGCTTTTCAACAATTTAAGATAAACTAGTGGCATAAATGAACAAATTAGCATATATATTAAAAATATTTTTGAGGCAACAAAATATGTAATTTGGGAAAGTACAAGAATATTATTGATTTTTGTGTGTTTATTCTGTATCCTGCTACATTGCTGAATTTGGTTATCAATTCTAGAAGTCTTTTGGTGGAGTTTTTTTGGGGGGTCTTGTAAGTAAAGGCTCATGTCATCTGCAAATAGTGATATTTTGACTTCATTGTGTCTATACATATCCCTTTTATTTCTTTCTCTTGCCTGACTACTCTAGCTAATGTTTTGATGACTATGTTAAACAGGAGTGGTGATAGTGGACATCCTTGTTATGATCCTGTTTTGTTTTGGTTTTTTTCATGATCCTGTCTTTATAGGGAAGACTTTCAGCTTTTCCCCATTTAATATGAGGTTAGCAATATGTTGGTCATAAATGGATTTTATCATATTGAAATAAAGATCTTCTATACCTATTTTCTTCAATGTTTTTATCATAAATGGATGTTGGATTCTGTCAAAGGCTTTTTCTGCATCTACTAAGATGATGATAGATTTTTGCCCTTGCTTCTGTTTATATGATGAATTACATTTATTGGTTTGTGTATGTTGAGCCATCCTTACATCCCTGGATGAAGCCTACTTGGTCATGAAAAACTAAATTTCTTTTAGCTCTTTACCTAACATTCCACCCCTGGCCCGCCCAAAAAGCTCATGCACATCCCTTTATGAAGAAGGCATTTAGTCTATCTCTAGGAGTTACCAAAGTTAACAGTTTCAGCATTGCTGAAAAGTCGAAGTCCAAAGTCTCCTCTGAGATTTAAGGCAAACTCTTAGCTGCTAGTCCCTGTGCACGTATCCAACATTCAATGGCACAAGATAGACATTTCCATTCCAAAAGATACAAACACAGGGATACAAAGGAATGTGACCAAAGCAAAACCAAAATCCAGCAATCTGAGGTAATCTGCAGCAAGCAGTGAACTTCAAAGGGCTTTGGTGGCTCTGCCCCTATGGCACTGCCTGTGGTTATAGCTCCCATAGCTTCTCTCTTGGGATGGCTCTGCTCTCTCCTTGCAATTTTCCTCAGACAATACATGATTCTGGCTTTTCCAAACTTTTGGAGTCTCCACTGCACCTTCAGCTTTACACTCTCAGCTTCACACTGCCTCTCAGGGGCACACTGCCTGGTCTCCCAGACTTTCTTCTGAAATGTGGCCAGAAGGCTTCCTGACCCCACACTCTTGCACTCTGCATGTGCCTAAAACCAGTGCTACATGGATGACACTAGGGTCTGCCATCAGCTGGAGCAGTAGCAAGGCTTCCTTCCCTCCGGGTGTAGGGGTCCAGTGCCTATGAACCATATCCTGAGGAGCAACTTCCTTAGGCTGTTGCCATTCTGGAACATGGTGCTCTGGGCCTCTCTTCTTAAGCAAAGTCTTTCACACTTTTGCAATTCTGAGGCGGCAAAGAGTGGAGTTCTGCTGGAGTTTTTTGTTTGTTTGTTTGTTTATTGTTTTTTTGGTGATATCCTAGGTCCAGCTTCTGTATTATCCTCTTCCTCTTCAGCAATCAAGATCGCCTCTCTTCTATTTTTGCAGTCCACAGCTTCACTGGAACTTCCTTTCTGGCCAAAATCACAGGGGTTGTTTGGTTGGTTGGTTGGTTGGGTTTCTTTTTTCTCACAACATTTTGAACCATTCTTCTAGGCTCTTTGTTCTTGATCCTCAACATAAATTTGGCTAAAAGCTCCCAAACGATAGCCATGCCACCACCTCAACATTAGACTGCCTTGAAATTTCTTCTGCTAGATTAATTAGTCTGCCACCCTCAGTCTTAGTCTCAGGCAAAGTCTCTGGACATGAGCAAAATGCAGACAAGCTTTCTGACAAGACAGAAACACTTGGAGTCCAACAACCAATGCAGTCCTTCTCAGCAGAAACCTCCTGAGCCTGGTCTTTACCTGCAAGATTTCTATCAGCATTCTGGTCTTCTTAGCTCTGACAAGAATCTCCCATTAAGTACAGCTTCTGGGTTCCAGCTCTACTCTTTCAGCCGGCATCTACAAAAGTTTTCTAACTCTTTCCCTTCCTGCAAGCTAGCTCCAAAGGCTCCTAAACCACATGGTCAGGTATAGTCACAACAATGACCCCACTTTTCTGGTACCAAATTCATTTTAGTTACTTTTCTCACTGCTGAGATAAAATACCTGACATGCAAAGTTGAAGGAGGAAAGGTTTATTTAGCTCACCATTTGTAGAGGTTTCAGTCCATAATCAGGTAGTTCCTAGAGAGCATGGCATGATAGAGAGGCATCACAGAGGAGAAATGGTTCATGGCAGGAAAAAGACAGCAAAAGCAAGCAAGCAAAGAAGCAAGTCCAGGAGACTTTAGCAGCTTCTTTCTGCCCCTTTTATATTCTACCTAGGCTGTCAGGCTTAGGGCCGGGTGCCAATCTAATCAGTGGTCTGATTAACTAATCCCACACTCTTAATCCTAGCATACACACTGTAGATCCAGCCACCTATGAAAAAGCCCTATAATAGAATGAGGCTTTGGGGGACAATCAGACACAAATCATAGCACAAGAGGAGCCAACATGATTGCTAGGACAAGTTAATTTAATACAGACAGAAGCCTTCCTCATAGTCAACAGTGTGGGAAGACATTTCACCGAATGAATTTTATTTCATCCGGATATATGTGCAAAAAGGATACAAGCGAGTAATCTGCACGAGGGGTCCTATAAGCAGGAATCATCTTCGTTCCTCATGTCTCCTTGATGAACCACACCGTCTGACCCCTGCGGGAGTTCAGGGCCTCTGCCCTCTCCTGCCCCTGGCTGCCTGCAGCTGGGCTCCACAGACAGGCTCAGCAGTTCCTCATTCTCTTTTGCCTCGATGAGCCTGGAGATACCGAAGGACTTGCTCATATCTCATCTCTGCCTTAAGGCTTTCCCAGATTTCCCGGAGTAAACATGGCCCTACTTCTATTACGTTCTAGTATTTTACTCCTGTTGTTATTCTATTACTATACTAAGCGTGGGTTGTATAACTGTGTGTGTGTATGTGTGTGTGTGCATGTGTGTGCAAATTCCCACTTAATCGTTTATTTGTCTTGATTTGGGTATGACATATTTGTTTTTTACACATATCGAATATTAAAGCCAGGCATGTTTGTTGGTACACATCTATAATCTTAGCACTTGGGAGGCTGAGGCAGGAGGACTGCCTTGAATTCAAGGCCAGCCTGGGGTACATAGTGAGTTCAAGGCCAGCCTGAATCACAAAGCGAGACCCTGTCACACACACAAAAAAAATTGTGACATCATCTGAGATTAATTAAATGGGTCTTTCTTCCCCCCAACTCTTCCCAACATAACCCTTTCATCTCATAGTGTTATTTTCGCTGTTAGCTTTTCTAAAACTAAAGTAAAACCTATGAGCTGAGAAGCTTATTCCAGAAGCACCGTCACCTCAGTCTTACTCAACTGTCCTCCAGAAAACATCTGTGAGAAAACCCTTCCAATTCTGTACCGCTTTTCTTATCTACAGCAATGACTCAGAAGTGACTCACTTAGAACTTCTCCTCTGAGATCAATAGTGGAGGAGACCATGAGGCTCTCTTTAGGAAACAGAAAAAGAGAGAACTCAGCAAGTTGCCTGAACGCACTGCATAACTTCATTGTGGCTAAGTCGGGGACCAGCAGGCTGAGCAGAGACCTACAGCTTGCCGTGGAAGCCTTCAGCTTTATCTCCAACTTTCGGTAAGAAAAATTAAACTGACCTGATGACTTGTGCTTAGCCTGCTTTGCTCATTATAGATAAAATTTGCAGGGTGATTGTCTTCTACCTATTTCCCCAATTCCATCCCCAACTTTCAGCTTTCTTGTCTTATCCTCATATTCACCTTTCCAGTTCTAAAAATTTGAACTTCTAATTGTCTTTGCCTTTAATAGCTTCATTCTGGAAATGACAATGAATTTTATGTCATTTTTCTGTTCTCTTAGAGTGACAATGTTTATCCTTCTTTTTCTTGAGTTTTGCTTTCCCTACCAGCTTTGGTTTTTGAATCACGGATTTCCTACACACACATACACATATATAAATGTCCACTCTACTTCCTCTTTTTCTTCTGTCCTTTACCCATTTCTTATCACTACTGCCTTCCTTGTCCTATTATTTATTATTCGATTCTACAGTCTATTTTTTTGTTTATCATACATAAATTTTAGTTTTAATTTTATTTACTTTTTAAAATAATGCTGGCCAATTTAGTATTGAAGTCTTTTTTAAAGTATCTACTAATCTTCAAACATAGAGGTATTTTTAAGCCCAACTTGGAGAAATATAAAGTAATCTTGCTCTGAAGGATTTGTAGTAGGTGCTGTGCTACTGAGCTATATCCCCAGCCCTATTTTTTACATTTTACAATAAATAATATCGATATTTAAAATATAGCTCATGGAAATGGAAGAATATTTCACATAAAAATGTGTACAGTAATTCACAACAGCCAAAGAAGGAAAACAACGCAAATGCTCACCAAGATAAAATATGGTATATCCACACAATGGGTATTATTTTTCAAAAGAACGAAGTACTGGTATGTGGTGTAACATGGATAATCCTTGAAAACATTATTGTAAGAGTCCAAGGATAAAAGACATCATAATATATAATGCCACTTATATAAACTTCTTACAGTAGGCAAACCCATAAATAGAAAGTAGTTTAGGATTTGCCTGGGGCTGGGGAGTGTTGATGATGGGGAAGGCTGTTAATGGATACAAGGTTTTTGTTGTTTCAATAAAAACTCTGTATTGAAAGTGTTCTCAAGTTGATTGTGATGACAGTTGCTCAACTCTGTGAATTTACTGACAATCACTGAATTTCATGCTTTAAATAGGTTAATTGGGCCAGGCGTGGTGGCACACGCCTGTAATCCCAGCACTTGGGAAGCTAAAGCAGGAGGATTGTTGCAAGCTCGAGACTAGCCTGGGCTACAAAGTGAGCTCAAGGCCAGCCTGAACTGCGTTGCGAGACCCTGTCTCGAAAAGACAATAAATAAATAAATAAATAGGTTAATTGTATTCTTTGTGATTTATATATCAATAAAGCTGTTATAAGAACATGGTAAAAAAAACAAAATAAAATAAAATATAGCTCATGACAGATAATTCCATTTCTCTTACATCAGAATTTTGTTCTTTTCAGCCTTTACTATTTCAATTTGGACAGTACCCTTTGTTAGCAACGCTGCACATTTTTCCATTGTCTGATCTTTGCAGTAAAAAGAGCATTAGCTCCAGGCATGGTGGCACACACCTGTGATCCCAGCTCTTGGAGGCTAAGCCAGGAGAAACCCCATGAGTTTGAGGCCAGCCTGGGCTGCATAGTGAGTTCAAGACCAGACTGAACTACATAGCAAGATCTTATGTCAAGAAAAAAGAAAAAAAGAAAAGAGTATTGGCTTAGAGGCCAAGGATATAGTTTAGCAGCAGAATGCCTGCCTGGCAAGCATGAGGTCCTGAGTTTGATTCCCAGTACTCCCTGCCCCGAAAAAGAGGACTGGCTTGGTAGTCATTGGACTTAGTATCTTAATCTCCTTAGTTGTGATTTGTTTGCTTGTTTGTTTGGTTTTGGTTTTTTTTCCGGTATCAGGAATTGAACTCATGACCTTGCACTTGCCAGGCAGGCGCTGTGCCACTGAGCTAAATCCCCAGCCCCCTTAGTTGTGATTTTGTAAAAGTCTAACTTCAGTATTAAAAGCTGCAGAGTAAAAGTAGTGAGCAAAGAGGTGATTACGTTTTTGTTTTTGCTTTGCGGAACTGGGTGTTGAACCCAGGGTCCTTGAACTGAGCTCTATTCCCACAGGGTTTCACTAAGCTACGCAGCCTGGGATGGAATTTGCAGTCTTCCTTCCTCAGCCTCCCGGCGTGCTGGGATTATAGGCTAAATTTTCTAATCTTTTCTTTTTCTCTTTTCTCTTCTCTTCTCTTCTTCTTTTTTAGGCTGTTTTCTTTCAGTCAGTCCTAGCAATCCATGATGCTACCATTCTCTCAATATTTTATGGTTTTGCATGAATCTGTGGGGTAGAATGGGATGAGGGATCGGGGTAGCTGTCATTCACTGTAGGGAAAGAAGGGACCGGCCAGGACTTGAATGTTTGAGTAGCAGCATCCACAGAAAAGAGAATGAAGATCATTTCTCCTTTCTTTTTTTGCTGACTTGTTATTTTTAACTTCTGCTAATTGTGTAAGGCCCTGTGACAACATCTGTTTAACTCAGCGGAACTATTTTCAAACACTGTGGGCCTCTACAAAAAGAAAGATAGTGCTTTTGTATGATGAAGAACTGGAAATTTAAAAAGGAAGTTAGAGTCAGGCATGGTCATGCATGCCTGTAACCCCAGCACTGGGGAGGCTGAGGCAAGAGGATTGTCACAAGTTTGAGGCCATCCTGGGCTACATAGTGAGTTCAGGGACAGCCTGAACTATACAGTGAGACCCTCTCTCAAAAAAAAAAAAAAAAAGAAAGAAAGAAAGATAGTGCTCTTGTATGATGAACAACTGGAAATTTAAAAAGGAATTTAGAGCCAGGCGTGGTGGTGCATGCCTGGAATCCCAGCACTTGGGAGGCTGAGGTAGGAGGATTCCTGTGAGTTTGAGGCCAGCCTGAATAGCAAGGCTGTCTCAAAAAACAAAAAACAAAAAACAAAAGGAAAGGACAGCAAAGGAATTAAGGAAAGAGTTTTGGTAAAGGTTAAAGGGTTAGCTGGGCATGATGGTGCATGCCTGTAATCCCAGCACTCGGGAGGCTGAGGCAGGAGGATCGTTGAGAGTTTGAGACCAGCCTGGGCTACAAAGTGAGCTGAAGGCCAGCCTGAACTGCATTGCGAGACCCTGTCTCAGAAAGACAAAACAGAAAAACAAATAGTAAACCTCAACAGTGAGCATCTATCCATTCAAGTTTTCTTTAGCCTTTATGTCATTATAGGGTACCTAGCTAAATTCTGTGAAATGATCACTTATGAACAAGGCTCATTTTTACCATTGTGAAATTTAAGGTAGAATGATAGATAAAACAGCCACAATGACAATTATAAAATAATATAAAACAAGAAGTGCCATTGCAAAGCAAATATCAGGGAAAAGACCCAAATACACAATTAAGAGGCTGAAGGATTAATTTCTGAGTAGAGTTATAAGAGAATATTTCAAGGTAGGTATAATATTTGAGCTTGACCTTAAAGAACAAGTAGAATTTCACCAGGTATAGATTAAGAAAAAAAGTTGCTAAAATGAGCCAGGTTTGGTGGCACATACCTGTAATCCCAGCACTTGAGAGGCTGAGGCAGGAAGATGACTGTGAGTTCAAGACCAGCCTGGGCTACAAAGTAAGTTCAAAGCCAGCCTGAACTACATAGTGAAAGCCTGTCTCAAAAAGATGAAAGAAAGAAAGAAAGAAGAAAGAAAGAAAGAAAGAAAGAAAGAAAGAAAGAAAGAAAGAAAGAAAGAAAGAAAGAAAGAAAGAAAAAGTTAAAATAAAGGGAAGAATTCCTGATAGAGGTAAACAGCACCCACCAAGGAACAGAAAATATCAGGAACTGGGAAGGACGAGTGGTTCAGGGAAGTGGGAGTGTCCAGAATTAGGGGAAGGAAATGTCACAGAACCCAGAGAACAGCCTGTAAAGGACTCGGCGTATCAAATGACACATCATACATTGCAGAGGATGGAGCCACAGAAACAGAAGTCTGGGTATGTTTCCTACAAGAAACTTCAGCAGAGCAATGGGGACAGAAGACAGATGACAAAGGGTAGGAAGCGAGCAGTCAGAACAGCAGGCTCGGAAAAAGGTAACATTCTTGCAGAAGGAAAGCTATGTTAAATCAAGACGCTTGCTGGATAGATCTTGAGAGACTTATGAGGCACAACACGCTGAGACAAAGCAGGATGCCAGGCGGGATACCAGCGTGGACAAACCAGCTGTAAAAGGTATCTGGGGGAGTGGAAGGTAACTGGATAATCTTAGTGTGCAATGGGAGTGCTAACAGAAAACAGAACAAAAGAAATAAAACAGGGCCAGGGATATAGCTCAGCAGTACAAGCGTCTGCCTGGCAAGCGCAAGGTCCTGAATTCGATTCCCGGTACCAAAAAAAAAAAAAAAAGAAAGAAAGAAAACAATATGCATTGACTCCCATTTCAAAGATGCACCGTTCACAGCAGCCCACAGGTGAAAACAATCTAAACACCCACTGAGAAAGGATTAGATCGGCAACACATGGCAGATGTGTGCAACGCAACATTAGCCTTAGAAAGGAAAGAAGTTCTGGCACACTCTCCAACGTGGTGGACGTTATGCTAGCTGAGAAACAGCCAAATACAAGACAACAGAGACTGTATGAGTTGGTGTTCATGAAATACATGGGCAAATTCATAGAAACACAGAGTAGAATGGTGGTTGCCAGGAGGTGCCGGGAGAAGAAAACTAAGAAAACCAAGAATTGTTTCATGAGTAAAAAGTTTCCATTTTGCAAAGGTTTCTGTAGTGTAGTGGTTATCATGTTTGCCTCACAAAGTTTCCATTTTGCAAGATAAAAAATTGAGAAATTAGTTGCACAACAATGTGCACCTAATAGCCAGGCGTGGTGGCGCATGCCTGTAATCCCAGCATTCAGAAGGCTGAGGCAGGAGGATCACTGCAAGTTTGAGGCCAGCCTGGGCTACATAGTGAACTCAAGGCCAGCCTGAACCACATAGCGAGACCCTGTCTCAAAAACAAATTAAAAAATGGTTAAAATGGTAATTTTTAAAAATTAGTTGTTTATTGGTGCATTTTAGGTATACATAATGATCACATTCATCGCAGGGAATTTGTAACTTGATTCTTTTTCCCCCTAAAATGGTAATATTTATGTACCATAAAAATTTTTTTTTAAACAGACATGGTATGATCTAATTTTGTATAACAGGAAATCTACATATGTATACAAACACATATACCTGATAAAAGATTCAGAGATATTAAATTAAGATATTAAAATGGTAATCACTGGTGGTCATGCCCATTTTCATTTTCTTGCTTTGGTTTATCTGTATTTTCCAATTCTCTCTATGCCTATTTTCTGCTTTTGTAATAATAACACTATCTTTCTGTCACTACACTTACAAAATGCAAATAAGAAAAGAAAGACGGTTGATGAAGAGTTGATGCAAAGATCAAAAGCTCTTTAGAGCCAGGTGTGGTGGTGCACACCTGTAATCCCAGCACTCGGGAGGCTGAGGCAGGAGGATCCTTGCGAGTTTGAGACCAGCCTGGGGTACAAAGTGAGCTCAAGGCCAGCCTGAACTGCATGTGGAGACCCTGTCTCAAAAAACAAAAGCAAAAGCTCTTCCGAAATGTGATACAGCTAACAGATGTAACCGAGGCCTGACTCCTTCTTACTGCAGAGGAGTTCTCTGAAAGTCGGCTGGAGAGAATAGACAGATCTTCTGCTCTCAGAAAAATGAAAATATGAAAAGTTTAAATCATTTTAGGTGGTGGTGAAGCTTGAGAAAGCCTTTTCATGACCTCAGGTTGGGGAGCACCAGTCTAGATTTAGTTCATTTGTTTATTTTTTGTGTTCTTTTGTTTTTTGAAACAGCCATCTCACTGTGCAGTTCAGGCTGACCTTGAACTCACTATGCGGCTCCAGGCTGACCTTGAACTCTAGGCAATCCTCGTGCCTCAGCCTCCCGAATGCTGAAATTATAGGCGTGTGCCACCACGCCTGGCTCATACGTTTATTTCTAATAGAGGATATTGACTGAGGAAAAGAGCTGGTAGAAAATGAGAGATTGAAAATACAAGAGAGGAGAGCAATGTACTCTAATTTCAAATGAAGTTATTCTTTTGATACCAACTTAAATCAATGTAAATTTCAAATTGTCTATCAGAGACTGTTTTAGTGCGGTCTCCTATGAAGTCAAGGAGCACAAACTAAAACACCTTTTGGGGCCTTCGAGCTTTGCGATGCCACATCGTTATGGAGGAAAGGTAAAATTCTAAGAACTACACGTTCCTACATAGACACTGTCCACTGTCACATTTTCTTCCATCTTTTTGCAGATATTTAGCCATGGAGTCTTTCTCTGCTGAGACCAACTCAACTGACCTATACTTAGAGCCTCAGTATCAACCCCAAACTATTCTTGCCATGGCCATTCTTGGCCTCACTTTCATCCTGGGGTTGCCGGGCAACGGGCTGGTGCTGTGGGTGGCTGGCCTGAAGATGCGGCGCACCGTAAACACAGTCTGGTTTCTCCACCTCACCCTGGCAGACTTCCTCTGCTGCCTCTCCCTGCCTCTCTCCATGGCTCACTTGGCTCTCCAAGGGTACTGGCCCTATGGCAACATCCTCTGCAAGCTCATCCCCTCCATCATCATCCTCAACATGTTTGCCAGCGTTTTCCTGCTGACTGCTATTAGCCTGGACCGCTGTTTGCTGGTGCTCAAGCCAATCTGGTGCCAGAACCATCGCAGTGTGAGAACCGCCTGCGCTATCTGTGGATGCATTTGGCTGGTGGCTTTTGTCCTGTGCACACCTGTGTTTATGTACCGAGAAACGTCCACTGTGGACAGCCACACCGTGTGTACCTACAATTTTGGCCCCATGCCATTCGACTATTCGGGCGAATATGCCTACGACTCAGATGCACTGGACCACGACACCCCTGACCCCACTATCCAGCTGCCTGGAGAAATGGAGCGTAGCTCGGATCCTTCCGCTTTCCAAACGCATCATCACCCTTGGTCAGTCACCACCCTCGTTCATTCTCCACCATCTCAGCAACCTTCTGAAGATTCATTCCGCATGGGCTCTACGAAATTACCCAGTCAGCTTGAATCCGCTGGTGTGGGCTCAGCCGCAGCCCTCTGTGGGCCTCCTGCGGAAGAGAACGGGACTAACACGTTGAATAACTCTGCTCTTCTTTCCACTGATTTAGACCTCTTCCCCTACGCGTCCCGAAATTGCTTGTCCACACCTGAGCCATCACAAGACTTTGAGGATTATTTAAACCCATTTGCGTATGAACAGCAAGTGCCAATACCTTTGATGGCCATCACCTTCACAAGGCTAGTGGTGGGTTTCCTGCTGCCCACTATCATCATGATGGCCTGCTACGCCCTCATCGTCTTCCGGATGCGACGGATCCGCATTGTCAAGTCTCGGAACAAAGCTTTTCACCTGGCCGTGGTGGTGGTGACTGTCTTTCTTGTCTGCTGGACTCCATACCATGTTTTCGGAGTCCTCACACTGTTTACTGACGTGGGCAGTCCCTTGGGGGAAGCTCTGCTGTCCTGGGACTGTGTGTCCATTGCTCTTGCATCTGCCAATAGCTGCTTCAACCCTTTCCTTTACGCCCTGTTGGGGAGAGATCTTAGAAGGCAAGCGCGACAGTCCATGAAGGGCATTCTGGAAGCAGCCTTCACAGAGGACGTCACAAAGTCTACTAGTTGTACCCAAACCAAAGCCTTTTCAGAAAAAGACAGCTTCAGTACCAATGTGTAAAAATGCAGAGCTGACCTAAAATGTTCCGAGGTAAATATATATATAGAAGAAGGAGGGATATGGTAATCAGAAACTAGTCATCAATCCAGGTGTTCTCAGCCAAGGATTTAGCTCAGGGGCACAGCGCCTGCCTGGCGAGACCAAGGTCCTGAGTTCGATTCCCAACACCAAAAAAAAAAAAAAAATTCAGTTGTTCTCACAGTGTGGGCCTGGACTACAGGCATTAACCTGACCTGGAAAATGTTAGAAATGCAAAAGCTCCATCCCAGCCTTGCTAAATAAAAACCTCTGGCTACTGGGACCTAAGTGTTTAAGGGGCCCTGTTGGTTTTAGTTAAAGTGTGATATTTCCACATATGCATCCAGCATACACTGATCAAACCCAACCCCTGACCTTGCCCCAAACTCCAGTAATCACTGTTCTATTTTGAGGGGTGCTGTTTTCAACTTCCACATCTAGGAAAATATGCAGTACTTCTCTTTCTGTATCTGGTTTGTTTCACTAAACATAACCCCATCTGTTTTCCTGCAAATGATAGGATTTCATTCTTCTCCATAGATGAGTAATACTCGTGGTTTGTATTTAGCACACTTTCTCTGTTCATCTGTTGATGGCCACTTAGGCTGATTCCATACCTCAGCTACTGTAAATAGTGTCCCAATAAACTTCCCTTGATTTGTAAAATACCCAAGTCCTGCCATCTTGTCCTTCGTCTCTGTGTATACTTTTATGTGCTAAACCTTTGAAATTTCAGCTTTGTTTATATTACAACATAGTCTCATATATGACTGAATCTAAAAAGTAGACAATGGGATATATTTAAGACCTGCAGCCGCGCATGGTGGCGCACGCCTGTAATCCCAGCACTTGGGAGGCTGAGGCAGGAGGATCTTTGCGAGTTGAAGACCAGCCAGGGCTACAAAGTGAGCTCAAGGCCAGCCTGAACTGCACAGCGAGACCCTGTCTGAAAAAGACAAAAAAAAAAACTTGCAAGACATTATCATTTGTTGAGGTGAGACAGTGGACTATAAACCTGTTGTAAAGTACTGAGCAGAAAAGTTTCAAATCATGAGGAATTCTGCAGGCGGCCACAAGGTAATAATGTCTGACGTGATGTAAGATTTGTGGGGTTACCTTTGAAATTTCATTTGTCTATATACTTCCATGGCTCCTTGCAAGATTCAGAAATACATGGATCCTCCTGACATTCCAAACGTATCATAACCTCTAACTATGGAACAAATAAACCTCACAGTGATGTAGATTTGTTACAAAAGGCATTATCCAGACTCCTGGGAACCCAAACATATCCTACAAGACCTGGCACGTAACATACCGAACTGTTGTGGTTAATATATAGGGTATTAGGTGAATAGTCACAGGATGATTATGAAGCCTGAATGTACAATGAGTAACTGACTTTTCTGGACTGCTTTTCAGAGTTTTTGTTACTTTGGAATTTTGTCCTGATGAAATTTCTCCAATTAAAATTCCCTGATTTCCAGGAAGAAAAAAAAAAAACCTCTAGTGAATATCTATAACTATTTCATACTCTTGCTTTTCCAGGAAGTCCTAGCCAGGCACAAAACTTCATTCCCCAGAATAAAGCATCTTGAATCTTGAAACTATATCCTAGAATGCAAGCAGTGTGGGTCTGTCCACCTGCCGACCTGTAAGGGGTGATGGACTCTCCCAACAGGTGCTATCTCTAACAGCATTTGAACACAGTAACGTTAAAAGCACACACTTAATTCTTTATCATTAATCTTACCACAAAGAAAAAAGTCAGGGGTCAACTAGTTAATCCCAGGGGTGGGAGGCGGGGGAGGGGCTGAAGGCCACCCAAAGCCAAACCCTTTCACATTTCTCCTTTCCTACCCTGGGGGAAGAAAGTAGAGACCGGTGCAAGTAAGATAAAATGGGAAACCTTTTTTTTTTTTTTCTTTTTTATTAGGAAAGCATGCAAAAAAACAACACAACTTGTGAGACCAAATACCCCTTCCCAGCCTGCACCAACGCAAAGCACTATGGGTGGCATGAAGGACTCACCAAACCAGAAACATGGGGGAGGTTAAGGAGAGGAAGCTTGGGATGGATGGACCGACATCCAACAACTGCTCCTTTGTCCCGCTCCTCAGCTCTCTCCCTTATTTCCTCTTAAGAGCAGTGAGCTCCTGCAATTTCGCACACGCCAATCACCCAGTACAACAAGGACTAGACTTCGCGTCCAGCAAGGCTGGACCAACAAGTAGTACTCTTTCCATCTCATGTAGGAGCGGGGAAACAGGCCCAGAGGAAGGCAGCTTGTGCTGCGCCGTTAGCAAGGCTGAGCGTGGGCAAGAGGACCTGCGAGCTCAGGGGCCTGAAGAGCGGTTCCAAGTCCACTCCACTCTGCAGCTACTCCGGCTGCCACCAGAGCTCCTAAGGAGACTCGCTTTCGAAAGACACAGAGGAGCGAGGGCTGTGTGTACGACGTGAGCGACTCTTCCTAACCCTGCGCGGCCCGAGGACAAACAGTTTAGACAAGAGGAGGGGTAACCGTGACGTGGGGATCCCAGGAAGACAGAGCGAGGCTGTGTAGAGGATGCACCTTGGCCGGAAGGAGTAAGGAAAGCTGCCCAGCACAGGAATGCTGCGCAGAGGCTTCTGCCACCTCCCGTAGAAACGCCCCTTTCCCGGGGAAGCACGCAGCCACGCTCACCAAGGGCCTCCCACACATCGCGAGACCCGGGCCGCTCGCCCCCGCCCCGTCTTTCTTACAAAGGCTTCAAAGAAATAAAGTGCTCTGTAGTTAACTGCCCCCCTTGCCCCTTACTTTAGCCGCACTGGACTTCAACAAACTCTTGTGCAGAGTCCCCTTCCAAGAAAGGAAAGGGGCGATGGGGAAAACACGGGAGAAGAAAGCGACAGCTCGGAGATCGTGAAGAAATGAAATGAAAGAGCATGAAGGAAAGCAGACGTCCAGGAGAGCAGGACACCTCCCGCCACACACTTCGGCCTGTAGAAAGGGAAAGTTTAGCCAAATAAAGAAGGGAAGGGAAACCATTCCTCCATCTCCTAACTCAAACTCAACGGTGAATAGTAAACGTACACTAGGGGCCAGTGGCAGTGAGTCAGGGCCATGCTTGCTAGAGGACAGATGTTGCCCTCACACCTTCTTCCCAGACCCCGGGGGCCCTCACTGACCCCATCTGTACATTATTTGTCCCTTTGCCCAATGTGTTTCACCTCTCAAAAGCTTCAAGCTCCACGATCTGGATTTCAGGAGAAGCACCTGCCTATTCATTTAAATACATGAAAGAGGGCCAGGGATATAGCTCAGCGGCACAGCGCCTGCCTGGCAAGGGCAAGGTCGTGAGTTCGAGTCCCGGTGCCAAAAAAAAAAAAAGAAAGGCTCCCTCCCCATGTCTGTGCCAGCTTGCTCCCCTCTCTGACCCCTAACACAGGTGTGATTCGGCATGACTGGTGAGGAGAGACGCCCACACCGTGTGATGGCCACGATGACACCCGGAGTGGCAATGGCTTCCTTTCTCTCTCCTGAGAATCTCAGAAAGTGGAGGAAGAAAGTAAGAGGAGAGGATGATCTGGGCAGCCAACCAAAGGAGGACAAAATAATATATGCAAGATGGAGAAAGGCAAAGGTGGGTGACTTGTAAATCCAAGAGCCACAGTTAGTTTCCAGAGAATTCTTTTTTAAAAGCCAAAATGGCTAAAATAAAACCATCTCCAAGAAGCTGAACTGATGCTGACTACCGTCCACTTGCGCTACCATAGAAGCAGAGCCTAACCCCGGCTCCTCAGCGCGAGCATGGGGTGGGAGGGGCCCATAGGTGCTCGAGCACGCTGGCCTCCGCGGCCGCTGCCGATGCTGCTCACCCCGCCCAGGCTGTAATCCCGCTAAGATCTCACTCTCACCCTCTACGGGAAGAAGGACTGCCAGAAGACGAAAGGATTGAAGGGACAAAGAAGAGCTCAGAGGGCAGAATTAGCACCATTGAGTAAAACCTGCAAAGTATCAGATCTCTTCTACTTGAAAACATGGTGTTCCCAGTCCCGGCCTGAAACAGACAGGACCAGAAAATGACCCAGTGCTGAGAGGTGGGGTTCGCGCCAAGTTTCTCAAAGAGAAAGGTGAACGGGGGCCTGCAACCTTTCCCTCCAGCTGTCGTGGCCTCATCTTCCAGCCTGATGATTTTAAATGAGCAAGGTGTACACTGGGTCCATGGTGTAGGGACAAGAGATGGAGGATAGTATGTAACCAAGAATAACAATAATAATAATAATATAATTAGAATAATAATAACAGAACGAGGGAAAAACAGCAAGGAAGAGAAAAGAATGAGGCAAGGAAGGGGAGTATCTTCGGCAGCATCTTGCGGTGGCTTCTCTGACGGAGAAAGAACAAAAAGAGAATATATATCTATGTACAGGCGGAGGGGTGGGCAGGCGGCTCTTCTCCCTGGCTAGACTTCGCCACCAGGCCCGGAGCTGAGGTCCACGCTTGCTCGTGACGCATTAAGTGATCAAGTCCCAGTCGAAGTCATCAGGGATCTCCTCACTGGCACCCGGGGGTGGGACTGGTGGCCGAGGGACCATGTGGTGCGCTACTGGGAAGGAAGAGTGAGGGAGACCTGGTGAGAAGCTGCCGATCAACCTAGACACAGCGCTCCACCTGAGTAGGCTCGTGAAGAAGGCTATGTGGAGCTACTGCCATACCAGCCTTGATGTACTTTTGCTATGGGCCACCACTTTTGGGGAGGGCTTCACAAAATCCGTAACAGTACACTGGGTCCCATGGCAATAAAATAATATTCTCCCCTTAAAAATTATACTTAAGAGAGCCGGGCACGGTGGCGCACGCCTGTAATCCCAGCACTTGGAAGGCTGAGGTAGGAGGATCGTTGTGAGTTCAAGACCAGCCTGGGCTACAAAGTGAGCGCAAGGCCAGCCTGAACTGCATAGCGAGACCCTGTTTCAAAAAGACCAAAAAAAAAAAAAAAAAAAAAAAAAATTAGAGTAGGACAGAGTAGCACACACTGGAAGGCTGAGGCAGGAGGCCTCCCAAGTTCACGCCTAGCCCGGGCAACTTAGAGAAACCCTGTCTCAAAATAAAAAATGAAAAGCTGGCGGTGCATGTCTGTAAACCTCAGCACTCAGGAAGTTGAGGCAGGAGGATAACTTTGAGTTCAAGGCCAGCCTGAACTACATAGCAAAACCTGTCTCAAAAACCCAATACTAAATAAATGAATAAAAAGTAAAAAAGAAATAAATTTGCAGAGGGGTACCGGGAATTGAACTCAAGACCTCATGCTTGCCAGGCAGGTGCTACCTCACTGAGCTAAATCCCTGGCCCCAAAAAATTTAAAAAGAGCTGGGGACGTAGCTCACTGTGAAGGGCCTGCATTCAATCTCCAGTACTCCAAATCAATCAATAAATAAATTCCACTGATGAAGACTATGGCATAGTGACAAAATACAAGAATGTAATGTTTTACGAAACAGAAGTACAGCAACATGTATTTACATTAGAAGGACAAAAAGTCAAATGCTATCGAAAAAAATGGAAAACGGGGCTGGGGGTTTAGCTCAGCGGCACACCGCCTGCCTGGCAAGCGCAAGGTTGTGAGTTCAATTCCCGGTTCCAAAACAAAAAAAAAAAAGAAGAAAATGGAAAACACTTGCGGTTAGATAGGATGATGATAGTGACTTTTCTAAATGTGTATATGTATGTTTATATGTATTTATTTTCTGTATTTTTGAGACAGAACTTCAGTATGCAGTTCAGGCTGGTACTGAATTCTTTTTGTAGCCCAGGCGAGCCTTGAACTCAGAGTATCCTCCGGCCTCAGCCTCCCAAGTACTGGGATTTCAGGTGTGCACCACCACGCCTGGCCATCTACATGCATTTTAATTATAAAGGCTCCATCAGTTTTTTATTATGACAATTCAGTGTTTCTTCTCCCGACCATGAAAGGCAGTTCAGCCCTGGGCTGGGCACGTAGCTCAGTGGCAGAGCACTGGCCTGGGTGCGTGAGGCCTGGGGCTCTAACCCCAGCACAAGAACAACAAAAAATGGTGGTTCAATCTCAAGCCCCTGACACTAGTGGCCAAGTGATAGGAATTCATTTTATTTGCCTGAGTAAGTGTATCTTCCATCTAGATTCAAAAGCTAGACAGACATAAATGGCCCACATGACCATGTTCAGCTTATATTTATGCTTTTACTTCCTTCCATTATTGCAATTACAATCTGCTTTTAAAGCAAATCTCGGGTTGGAGGTGTGGTATAGCACTTGCCTAGCATATGTGACGCCCTGGGTTCAAGTTGCAGCACCACCAAATGTGAATGAATGCATGAATGAATAAATGAACGAGAGAAACATGTAAGTCGGTGGTCAGCGGCCCACCCATACCTCCGGCCTTGGGAATCCTGACGGCTCACCCGTTCTGGCAGGGTCAGGCAAGAGGGCAGCCAGAGAAAAAGGCTGAGGTCAGGGGAGAGCAAATGACGCATCGGGGAAGCCAGCGCTGATTTAGTGGTGAAGTCCATCTCCTGGCTCTTACCTGGGCGACTGTAAGCTGCGGAGTCCTGGGTGGGGATTGGGTACATGGGTGATGGGCCCGGGTAGAGGTGGGGGGCTTGTGGGTGCCCGTAGGAGTTCACTGCCAAAGCAAGACAAGAGTCAGTGGGCAGCGGTCACCCGTTGGTACCCAATCGGGGAGGGACTGGGGTTTGTACACTTTCTCTCTCCAAGTTCCTTCTCCCTTCCCGGCCTCGTCCTAAAGCTCCTGCAGGCATACAGGAGTTCTGCAAATGCTACCAGCCTCACCGTGTAGGATAAAAAGGACGGACACCAGAATTATGAAACATCAAAACTACAACCGTGACAAATACAGATCGAGTCTCCTTTCACTGGTCTGAGACACTTGATAGGATCCAGGTAAGGGTTACAGAGACACAATTTGGACTGGGGCCTCTAACACATTTCCTCCTTTTTCCTTAAGTAATTCTGATGTCCCAGACCAAGGTCTACTTCTTTTGCATGTTTCAGGACAACTTGTCAGTCAATATAGCTAACAAATCAGTTCCAGAGCCAGGCATAGTGGTGCACACCTCTCATCCCAGCACTGGACGGCTGAGGCAGGAGGACTGCTGTAAGTTCGAGGCCAGCCTGGACTGCATAATGAGTTCAAGACCAGCCTGAACTACACAGCAAGACCCTGTCTCAAAAAACAGAACAGTCTCACAGCTCAGTTTGGGTAACTACACAAATGACTTCTCTCACATCTTCGGCTCCTCCCACCCCTCCTTCGTAGCACACCCCACCTCCTCGGGAGCCGCTTGGTGCTGTACCTTGGTTCATGGCTGGCTCCTGTTTGCCGCTGGTGAGGGGACAGGAGTCAGCGATCCGGGCAGGGGCTGCCGGTCGGTGGGAGCCCCCCTGTGGGGGGGTGTGACCCGTCTGAGTGAGGAAGTGGTTGAGGGAGTCACACAGATTGGCAATGTGATGCTGGTCAAGGGTCCAGTTCTTCTGCTCGGCCTGTCGCAGGCTCTCCATCAGTTCTACAACAGGTAGGGAGCAATGCTGAGCTCGAGGGGGTACCCTGGCCCTCGCCGACCACCTGTCTCTGCCCTCCCGCAGCGGAAGTCCACACCTCAGGTAATCTGTGCCTACTGCACAGAGCTACATCTGTCAGGGCTCCACAGGTTCCAACTCCCATTCTGGTCGTTCCTTCACAGATTCTTCCTACGACTTCCATCTTACTGATGAACAAAGCATCTTTCAAAGTGACTGGCTCAGTGAGCCATGGGCACACGGCCGGCATGCAGCGAGGGACTGAACCACAGAGCAGGGGTCCGGGCTCTGAGTCCCCAGAAAGCTTCCCTCTCCCAAAGACAAAACTGATAAGAATAAACCACTGCCACACCGCGAGTTAAGGCAACATTAATTTGAACTAATTGGAAAACTGTGACCGATATGACTCATCTTGTTTAATGAGGAGAGGAAATGTCGAAATCCTCAACCTCCGAGCTTGGGCGACCCAGGCCTACTTCCGCGGGGTTTTTCCGCTGAGCCCGTGTCCCTTACTGGTGTCCCTCTGGACACCATGCTCTCGGCTCTCACCTGAGAACTGTGACTGCTCGATGCTGGACCAGTTGAGCCGATTCACCATCTTGAAGCTCTCCTTTAAGGAGTCGATGTTGGAGCACCAGTCAGGAGGAAAGGCTGTGAGAGGGAGGCAGCCGTGAGTAAAGTGTCAGACAACCAACGCTCGGGCTGGCTGCGTGCCGGGGCTTGCACCCACACAGGCTGTCGGCTGAGACAGCTTCACACTCTCTCCTCGGACTGAAGGCTCCTACAGTTCTCTAGGCTTTAGTTGCAGCCCGGCTCACAGGAGAGGATGCTAACCCAACTCTAATTCATCCATGAGTACGGCGGGCGGTCAGGGGGACAAAGAGATCCTCCATCCCCAAACCTTCCACAACATACAGCTCTACTTCGACCCGCTGAGATGAGCTGGGCTGAGCTCCCAGGACAGGAGGCCAAAGACCCACCACGAACTTCCTACCCCGCTGTCTTCGGTACAGAGAGAACAAGGCTTGCTCACCCTCTGGTTTCCGCCACACTCACCGAAGCCAGGACTGTTGATGGGCGCCTGGCCGGGCGCCTGCTGCTGCTGCTGCTGCTGCTGCGGCTGCTGCTGGGGGGGCGGCGGCGGGGCGGGCTGCGAGTGTGCGTGGTGCTGATGAGCGTGGTAGGCGCCGTGCTGCAGCGGGGCCGCGTGCATGGCCATCACCGGGGGCGGCCCGTAGCCTTCAGCCCCCGCTGGCTTCCCCCCTGGTGGGGTACAGCTGTCAGGGCTTGGGGCGTGCAGGGGTGGGGCGGCCCCTACACTGGAGGGGCCCTGGGCCGGCGCCTGCTGCTGCGGCGGCTGCGACTGCTGGGCGGGAGGCGGCGGCTGCGGCGGCGGCTGCGGCGGAGGCTGCTGCTGGTACATGTAGTAGTTGTTAGAGGGCGGCAGGTCCCCCAAGAGAGACGAAAAGCCTGTGGGGCCGGGAGGAAGGAGACAAGGAAACAGCTCAGGCCAGGCAGGTCTCCCTCCGTGGGACTTTCTCTGGCTTGAGCGGGGAGACCCCGGTCGGAGCTGTAGGGTTAAAAGGGTAAGTGTTCCGGGGCTACCAGGATCCCAGGGCCCTCCCGGGAGAGCAGGCCGGACACCAGGTCACTGGAGGACCTCTGCCTTGCGGTGACCTCTGGACATCAATCTAAAGCACGCACCTTGCTAGACTATTTGTGAGGGATTTGAGTGGAGGCCTGGATCACAGTTTCAAAAGAAATCGGATAGCAGGTGAAAAGTAAATTATAAATAAAACAAAGCTGATCTGGGGGCATGGTTCAACAATGGTAGAGGGCTTGCCTGGCCAGCCCAAGGTCCTGGGGTCCATCCCCAGCACCAGCGAATACAGATCCACACAGAGGGGACAAGGAAGGAGAGCAAAGCCCTGAGCCTCCGTCCTCTCGTCTTCCCCACCTCCACGGCCCTCAGGGCTACCACTGTGGGATTCATTCACCGACAAACGCAGTCTGGGTGAGAAGCCAAGCAGGAAGGATTAATTTCTCAAGCAGACCAGACAGGGAAGACCTAGGGACCAAGGGTAAGGGCTTTCGAACACAGGTGAACTTAAATAAATACTTAGCTTTCGCTTCCTGAAATCTGAAATTACTTTGTGACAATCTGCCCATCTTCCCCACCTCCAATGAACTAATCGCCTGCGGATGCCTGGGATTAACTTCTCCAGCAATTGCTACAATCTTGGAATACTCTCTGGATATGGATCTCCTCAGATATAAAGAAGGAAATTCCTGACATCCCAGCACTCTGGAGGCTGAGGCAGGAGGATCATCACAAGCTCAAGGCCAACCTGGGCTCCAGAGTGAGTTCAAAGCCAGACTGAACTACATACAGTGAGACTCTGTCTCAAACACACACACAGGGCAATATGTTCGCCAAAAGTGGCTTCCAACCAATTTTTATCATTCTATTCAGCCACTGCTGCCCACAAGGGGCCAATGTACAGAATGAGAAGACCCAGAGCCTCATGGGCACTGGAACCCTGATCACTACCTCTCATTTCTTTTCTAAGAAGTATAGAAGTTGCATGGCTGGGTGTGGTGAGGCACACCTATCATCCCAACATTCCTGGAGGATGAGGCAGGAGGATCACAAACTGGAGCCCAGCCTGGGCAACTTAGTGACTTAGCAAGACCTCATCTCAAAATAAAAAATGGCCAAGGATGTAGGTCAGTGAGAAGACCCTGGGCTCAATACCCAATGCCACAATCAATCAATCAATCAGTAGTGCAGGAATTACAGAAAGCTGAACCATACAATCTCCTTGAAGTCATTTGCAAATGGGAATTACAGAAATCTGAAAATGGGTATTAGCTGTCCACATTAATTGCATAAAGAATGATAATGGCATGGTAGATAACTAAAGGAAAAGTATCTCATAGCAATGCATACTGGTGTAAATCTGTAATCTCACTACTTGGAAGGCTGAGGCAGGAGGGTCCCAAGTTTGAGGACAGCTTAGGCAACGTAGCCTTCTCTCAAAATTAAAAAAATATTTTTAAGGGCTAGGAGTATAGCTAAGTGGTACAGTGTTTGCCTAGCATAAGTGAGGTTCTAGGCTCAATCTCCAGCACTATAAGAAAAAAGAAAAAAAAACTGTATTTCTAGGTAAATGGTATAATGTTTGAGAACTGCATGAAATTATTTTAGTTCCCAAAAAATCTGGACAGTACATAAAACAACTTTTTTAAAATGTTAGTGACCATTAGGTTACAATAGAAACATGGAAGTTTATCACACTTTTTGCTCTACTTGAGGATCTGTTTGAAATTTTTCATAATAAAGAATAACACAAATAGGGGCTGGGGATTTAGCTCAGCAGCACAGCGCCTGCCTGGCAAGCGCAAGGTCGTGAGTTCGATTCCTGGTACCGGAAGAAAAACAAAAAACAAAACAAAACAAAGAATAACACAAATAGAAATACACTAAAAAAGAAAGTAAGTTGTTCTAACTTAACAGTAGTTCTTGGGCAGAGGGGACCACTGCTGTCCCCTAGTGGTCACCTTGTAAATGGTGCACCTGCAGCCGGGACACCTGTGAGCCTGGGCTAGGGGCGCAGCTCAGGGGTACCGAACTTTCCTGGTGTTAACACAGCCCTAGGTTTGCACCCCAGCCTTTGGCTGTGGATGGAGCGATCCTCAGCCTCACCTTCCAAAGCTAACAGGACCCAGTCGCCCCCTGAACCAGCTGTCCAACTCGTTTCAGTTCATGACATCCTTGGCCACTTTGGAAAATGAGACGTGAGGGAACAGTTTGTCACCACTAATTCAAAAATACAAGGATGGGCTGGACGCAGTGGCACACGACTGTCATCCCTGCACTCTGGGAGGCTGAGGCAGGAAGATCACAGGTTTGAGCCCGGATAGGGCAACTTGGAAACACCCTGGCTGGGGATCTAGCTCAGCGCAAAGGTCCCGGGTTCAATCCCCATACTGCAAAAACTCGCTGTAATACATAGGTGTGGGTGTCCCGGACCCGTCCCAACCCGCTCACCGTGCTGGGAGGAGGACTTCTCCAGCATGGACTTGTAGAGGTTGCGGAAGGACCAGCTCAGGTCCTGGAAGTTGATCTCCGAGTAGGAGAACTTGAAGTCGTGGTTGGCGCTGTAGAGGGGAGGCGGACCCTCCGTGCCCTCCCGCCCTGGAGGCCCCGCAGCCACCGCACCGTCCACGGACCCTGTGCCCTGCGGAAGCAAGAAAGCCCTGAGCCGCGGCCCAGCTGAGAAGCCACAGGGCCTCCCCGCGCCCGGCTCCGTCAGCACACCTCGCCCTCGCCCCGCTGCCCAGAGACGCCGGTCTGCTTTCCCTTCTCCTCCCCCTGCTCTGCTGCTCACGCACGTGCCCTTGGCCACCCTCTTCCCTCCGCAGCTTCCGGGCCTCCCCTCCACTCCACTCGCCGCTTTTTCCTGATGTTTCTCGAGTTCTGCTCTGCCTGCCCCCTCCCTGTACCTCTCTTCCTGTCCCTTTTCTTCTCCGGGCTTCCCACTCTTCCTTTCCCTCTCTTCCCCACTGATCCGCCTAACACACCACAGAAACCCGCCCCGCCCCCAGGGCCGGACCCCCTCACTCAGTGCGGCCGCTTCCCACCTGGCTGTAGCCGGCCACAGACCCGGGGCTCTGAAGCGGCCCCTGAGGGTTCCCCTCGGGAGGCAGCGAGGCTTCTGCGCCCCCCGGGACGCCTCCCCGAGGGCTCTTGCTGGCCTCCTGTTCCGGGGAGTCTTGGGAGAGCTGCAGGCGAGAAGGAAGAGAAATCCATGAGCCAGCGAGAAGCACCTTGCTGAGACCTGTGGCTTCCCCTCGCTGGTGTCCGCCTCTGCCCTGCAAAGGACTGGGTATCCTGGCAAGGACAGCTGGGAGGGGACTCACGTCATCATCTGGAGGGTGTCTCCTCTTCCGGGAAATGTCAGGGCAGGTGTCGATTGTCCAGTAAGAGCCCTGCAAAGAGCACCCAGCCCCGGTGAAAAGACAATCATCACTTAAGGGTTCCCATCTTTAGAAACACAGACCCGTAGCAGAATTTTCACATGATACTACAGCCACGTCAGGAAACAGTGGTAGAGTGCTTTGCTAGCATGTGTGAAGCCCTGGTCCATCCCCAGAATCACAGAATAAATAGGGAACCAGCGTGGTGGTGCACGCCTGTAATCCCAGCACTCAGGAGGCAGAGGCAGGAGGATCCTTGCAAGTTCGAGACCAACCTGGGCTACACAGTGAGCTCAAGGCCAGCCTGAACTGCATAACAAGACGCTGTCTCAAAAAGGCAAAAAAAAAAAAAGAAAAGAAAGAAAGAGAGCCAGACAGAGGGACGAGGAAAGGGCTGGACAATCACCCCAGATGCTGAGGGTTCTGGGCATCACCGGGGAGTACATTTGTCCTACAAGCACCAGCTGTGCCACACACACTCCTCTGCTCAAAGACAGCCCTGGTTATTCTGAAGACTTAGAAAAATAATCCTTCCTTCCGAGAGCTAAGTTTGTCCACAGCCAGCCCTTCCCTTCCCTTGTGACCTGAGGCAAAGCCCCTGAATTCACTTTCCTATCTGTCAAACAGGGAGAATGCTGCTCCATCCTTTTTTCCCTTGCAGTAAAATCCAGTTATTTTCCTACAGAAGTTTCCAGAAAGTTTATGAGGTTGAGCCGGGCATGGTGGTACACGCCTGTAATCCCAGCACTCGGGAGGCTGAGGCAGGAGGATCGTTGTGAGTTTGAGACCAGCCTGGGCTACAAAGTGAGCTCAAGGCCAGCCTGAACTGCACAGCGAGACACTGTCTCAAAAAGACCAAAAATAAAAAAGTTTATGAAGTCAACCTTTGACATCTAGAAAAAAGGGTGCCACAAAAGTAAAGGGGCCTCAAAGTAAAATTTACCATAAACATTTATATTTAAAAAAAAAAAAATCACAATCTCCCTTAGTCACTGAGTGGGGCCTACAAGCTTTACAACCACACTCTTCCCCTGAGGAAAAGTAAAGATGCTTTTCTAATTAGCATAATTTCCTCTTTGGGATAATTAAAGCAGTCGCGCTCTGGCCCTCCACTCTGCAGCTCTCTGCAGCTCTCCTTCCTGCTCCGGGGTCCCTACAGCCGCACCTCACCTTCCCGGGGTCATCCCGAGGTCTGGGCACCTTCCGGAAACACTTGTTGAGAGAAAGGTTGTGCCGAATGGAATTCTGGGGAAGCAGAGAAGCAAATCAGATGTGAGCACTGTGCAAACATTTGCAGCTATTCCAACATATTACACAATAAAGTTCAAGTACCAGGTACATCTAGCATCTCTTCCTATATAAACGGCAGGAATTACGTATCGGAAATCAAGGGCCATGGAGCCGGCCACGGCGGTGCACACCTGTAACCACAGCACTCTGGGAGCTGAGGCAAGAGGACTGTGCCCAGCCGGGGCCACTTAGCCACTCAGCAAGACCCTGACTCAAAAAAGGGCTGGGGATGTAGCTCAGTGTGAAGGCCTTGGGTTTCAACTTCCATCACAGAAAAAAAAACAAAAAAAAAAAAGAGAAAATCGGGACAATGGCACAAGAAACATGCAGAAATTTATGAGAGGTGATGGCTACACATGTGACTATCAGTGCTTTCGCAGAGCCGATGATACAGCTTCCCAACCCTGGCATCCAGTGACACCAGGGATATAAATGCCTCACAGCACCATCTGCTCGGGTCCTCGGCCTGCCCCATTCACAGTAAAAAGCCTTTGCAACTGTTTTCATGACTTATAAGAAAATACAAATCAGGAGTGATTGGGGCTGGGGGTTTAGCTCAGCGGCAGAGCACCTGCCCGGCAAGCGTGAGGTCGTGAGTTCGATTCCTGGTACAGGGGCGGGGGGAGTGACATAGGCACATATCACCTCCGTCTTCTCAGGGGCCCAGTGGATGGTCACCTCCGGAGGACAGAAATCGTGTTACACACAGTGCAGCTGGGGCTGGGGCTGAGGGACGGCAGGGAAGCCGGCTGCTTCCCACAGGCTGTGCCGCCTCCCCTGGCTTGTGCTCCACTGGTGATTGACACAGCAAGAAAATGACAATCAAGTCCCAGTGCCACTTGACAACTGACAAATGAGCAACTGCCCAAAAGACTACAAACATCAGCCTTCCTCCCTCCTGCTCTGCTTGGAAGAGAAGCCCCATATCGGGGATAGAGCTCAGTGGCACAAGCGCCTGCCTGGCAAGTGCAAGGTCCTGAGTTCGATTCCCAGTACCAAAAAAAAAGACTAAGCTACGGCTGCGTGACAGGAAGTCCCACCTTCCAGCCAATGCCTGCATTCTTGTAGTAGGGGAAGTTGTCGCAGATCCAGCGGTAGATCTCGCTCAGGGTCATCTTCTTGGCTGGAGACGAGTTGATGGCGTAGGTGATGAGGGTGGCATAGCTGTATCGTGGTTTGCCATCCTGGTGGACTGCAGCCTCGTCTTTGCTCAGGGTGGCGCTAGGATCTGTGGGTGAGCCCGGGGAACACTTGCGGCTGCCCCCCGGAGGCCCCGCCTGTGAAGCGCTCCCCAGCTTTTCAATGGTCGCCCGCAGGGTCAGCTGGGGGAGCCAGTCTATGGAGGTGAGGCTGCTCTCCAGGTCGGAAGCCATGGTACTTCTGGGCTCTGTGAAAGCCACAAAGTGGGGCAGAAAACAGATAAGCATTCCCTTTGGTTACTAGGGGCAAGAGCCACCCAAGTCCTGCCAGATGTAGTGGTGTACACCTGTAATCCCAGCACTCTGGGAGGCTGAGGCAGGAGGATCACAATCACAAGTTCCAGCCCAGCCTGGGCAACTTAGCAAGTCCTGTCTCAAAAAATAAAAAGGGCCAGAGCACGAGCTCAGTGCAGAGGCCTTAGGTTCAATCCCGAGTACTGAAGAGAAAGAGACAGAGAGAGAAAGGCCAATTCCTAACGTTTAAAGGAAGCAGTTTCTTCCCGCTATAATTCCCCAGAAAATCTCCTGTGACGATGTTCTCAACCAGTGTTCCAAGAATCCTCCAGCAGTTTTGGCAGCAGGCGGATCGCGTACTGCTACTTATGCCGGGTCTCAGGGCACAGCACAGCTTGAGGACTCTCCCCTTGTGCAGGACCAGAGAGCAAACCTCACAGCGCAACTGCCCTTACTGAGCAAAGCCCTGAAACTCAGTATTTTAAAACTGTGCTGGAATAAGTTTACAGGAGAAAACCCCACTTAGAGAGCAGTAAGTAGCTGAAGTGCCTTCGCCAACTACCTGACCGCTGTTACATTCCCTCTGCACGTGCACAGGTAGGCAGGACACACGTGCGCATACAAGACTCCAGTGGGAGTAAACACAAGCACACACGGAGGAAGCCCAGGCCAACACGTGTGAAGATGCTTCGGATCGGACACGCTAGGCCCACTCGGCCTTCTAATCCCACACACAAGACCCATCCAGGCGTAAACTACATACAACCACCCGGAAAGGACGATATCAAACTGATACACAAACAGCAGCGTACACACCCAACATCACAACGAGCAAGCGAGGAAGCACACGTTACCAACAGGCACAAAATCGTACACCAAGGAGCCAGCCCGCGCAGCACACAGCTGCCCTCACACCTTTAAGGCTCCCGCTCCCGCCCACAGACGCCGCACCAGGAAGGAGTCACAGGCAGGGTCCTCCCACCTCTCCCTGGCCCGGAGACACCCAGCTGTGCTACACCGGTGACAATCAGATAGCCCGGCTAAAAATAGCCTCAGCCGCTCTGGGGCTCCGTGCTGGCTCCCCTTCCTGCCCTCCTCCCTCCCTCCCTCCTTCCCAGTCAGGCACGCAGGCTCCTGCACCTCCCTGCGAACTCCGAGCTGCCGCCCACGCCTGAGGTCCGCACGCCCCGCCGCCAGCCGCACCGCCAGCAAGGTGCAGCCACAGTGCCATCTTGGTGGGGAGGCTTACAAACGGTGACAGCTGTATGACCGGGTCTGGAAGGGCTGGCGGGAGCCACTGGGGGGCCATCTGGCACTCACTTAGATCTGATGCCAGCAACCCCCGGAGCACTTGCTGCCTGACAGGTTTGTGCCTGCTCAGCTGCGGGATTCCAGCCAGCATTTCTTCCTCAGGCCCACCAGGGAGGGCACAGCACTGTCGCAGCCGGGGCAGACCGCTCGGCTTTGAGAATCCTGGACAGAAACACCTTCTGTCCGTAGCTGACGTCTAAATCCACAGCACACACGTGCGCGGACACAGACATCCGCGGACAGACTTTGCAAGCTCAGTCCCAGACGGCTCCTCTCGCCTTCCTTCCCGGCCAGAACACATTCTGCAGGCGCTAGGCTGTGCTTCTGTCCTTGACACTTACCCGCCCAACTACGGATCAGTGCACCGGCTCCGCTGTCCCCACCCCAGGACCCACGCATGCAATCTGCCTGTACACACTCGCCCCCAGCCCCGAGCTCCCAGGCAGCAGCACATCCTGAAGGGAACACCTCAGGACCCCAGCACCGGGCAGCAGGACACCCCACTTGGGTCACGGAGCTGCGGGCACGAGGAAACGGGCTGGGTTATAAATAGCAGTGTACAAGGTTTCCCCTTTAGCCTTCGCTCCTCTCCCCACTACCCTCCTTTTTATTCCACTACCTCCCCGGTGCTTGAAACCATGGAAACTTGGAAAATAATAGGGACACTTAATCATTCCAGGAAGCCACACACCTTCTAGGACTTCACTAAATCAAAACACCCCAGGCTCCGGGCTATCACAAGGAGCTTGGGCAGCAGCACAGTCCTACAGCGCGGCTTCCCCAGCCAAACAGTAACACAGCAACCAGCAGGCTGTCAAGACGGTCCTCTCCAGAAGGTGAGGCCCGGGTTGTATTTTCTTTCTTTCTCTCTCTCTTTTTTTCCTTCTCTGTGGAGGAGAGACAGGGTCTTGCTATGTTGCTCAGGCTGGCCTTGAACTCAAGGGATCATCTTGCCTCAGCCTCCTGAATAGCGGAGACCACAGGCGAGCGCCACCAGACTTGGCTCCTTCTTCCCTGCTATCTCCTGTGGAAGATCCCTAGGCAACGCCACCCTAAGAGCACAGATACCCTCAGCTGGTCTCTCCTCTGAAACCCTCATGGGAGTGAGTGAGGCGCACGCCAACCGCCCCAAGTCCCGAAGAGCGGGCATCCCGTCTTCACTACTTGTTCTGTGCCCTTCACTGCCCTGACCCCAGCACCGGTCAGGACACCAAAGCTAAATCTAACCTTTCTCCAGCACCCTCCAGGTCAGCCCTCCAGAGACAAGACTCAGCCTTCAGCGTGGATCCAATCTTACCGGCTACCCGAGCCCTGGAGCGGCTGGTCTTCCTTTCTCCTGGCCCGTCCTCCCTCAGCCGTCCCATTTCCTCAGCCCCGCACTTCCCCATTCTCAAGGAGCAGCTCAGCTCAGCGCAGAGAAGCACTTGCAGACTAAGGTTCCCCAGTTCTAGCTGCACTGCGATGCTCCGCTACACCCCTGCTCCCTCAGTTTCCCCCTTCAGTAAAAGAAACGCGGTCATGGCCCTGCCGAGGGAGGCTGCACCCCTGGCAGAAAGGGAATGGAGCTTAATGAGCTCGTGCCTGCCATGCATTCCACGCTCCCCAAAATAATGGCACGAGGCTAATCTCCGGGCTATTATTAGAAAGGCACCCGAGAGGTAGCTTGCGTCTCAGCCCAATCAGCCGAGTTCCCTGACCTCTCTCCCAGGTGGGCCTCGTGCCACCCGGCTTGTGCAGAACCCAAGTCAGAAACAACCACAGAACCTGGGGGAGGCAGCCAAAGGGCAGACCCTGCACATCCCGGCCTTCTAACACACACACAGTGCTGGGCAAGGCACAGAAACACAGCAGAGCACTGTGGGAAGGAAAGGCCAGCCCTGGATGAGACTTACAGACCCCAAATAATCCCCAGTTTCCTTCCCTCTCTATCTGAATGGCTCGTCCTCATCCTCTGGGCAGTGCCAAAGGCAGGTGTCACTTGGCACTAACTTCCTGCCCTCTGCCTAATGCCAAAACTAACAAGGCAGCTGTGAAGCATCCTCACCATCACCATCCCAGCCCCGCTACCCACTGGCTTCGCAAAAGCAGGCTGACACTTCACCCCCTCCGCGATTTCACTTGTCTACAAAATAAAGCCGGCAAATAGCTACAGGGACCTGTGAGGATTGTCTGGGCATCTGTAAGGCACTTAGGAAGCGCCGCCTATGGGTAGCTATTAATTTTGAATTGGGAAAAAGAGTAGCTACTGGGCTGTGGGTGTGGCTCAGTGGTACTGCGCGTTAGCACTCGTGCAAAGCCTTGGGTTCAAGAATTCCCAGTAAGGGAGAGAAAAATAAAGAATATTAGAAATTAAAACGTGGAAAACTGACAGACCTTAGAGGTAAGACGAGCAGCAGCAAGCCCGGAACAGTCTGTGTTGCAAGACCTGCAATGAGTTTGTGACAATTTTCAGGATGTCTGAATCGCCAACTTTTCCTCTGGAGACTGTATTACCCAGTAGTAAAGAATGCTAAGATCTGAGAAACCCAGGGATGAAGGAGTGGAGGAAGTATCATCTCCTCTCTCTCAGGGCAACTAGGTGGAGCGATAGGATGAGGTTGAGAAATCACAGCTAACCTCACTCAGAGGCTACCTGCTTCTAGTGGACTCCTCGCAGGCAAGGAGCAGGGAATGCTCAGGGGGCAGGGCCAGGCACTGCAGGATGGCGGAGCTGTTGCTGCAGCTTGCCCTAAGCCATCCAGAAGTTGCACTCCAGCATCTGGTAAAGTGCTTTTGTAAGAAAACAGGCTGTTGTTACGCCAGAAGCAATTCTTTTAAAAGTAGGGGAAGCAGTTCTGGACTTAGGAGCCCAGGGTATTTTTGAGATGAAAAGTATCAGTGACGAAGCCGTCTTGCCAGCCTTAGAAGAAGGAGTCCCAGCCGGAGACTGGACTGCCTGCTGCTTGGGATGAGGGCTTCCAGCAGCAAGGGAGGCCGTGCCTCCTGCCCCAGCCAGGCATCCTTGTACCACCTGCTCTGGGTCCTCGAAGAAACACAACTTGAGGGACTCAGAGGATGGTCTGACAAGCACAGATGTGCCCGTCTCCGAACATACACTCCTTCACTCAAAACACAGAGACGGAGCCACACTCGCCTCAGGTGAGGGGCAAACACACTTGTGCTACACCACTGCAGACGGACCTGCGAGCCTATCCCTGTCCCGTGTGCCCCTCCCTGCTAGCAGGCATCTACCAGGACCAAGGGAACGGACTTGGGGATCAGACAGTCCAGGTGCACAGAGTAGAAACACGCAGCTGTCCCGTGGGCTTGCTGCAGGGCATGGCACCCCGCACAAAGTCAAACTCCCTTCCTATCATGAGGCAGGGAAGCAGCCAACCAGCTGTGACCTCGGGCTGAAACGCAGACAGCCCAGTCAGATGGGGGCCTCCTGGGACCGGGAAGCTTCTTGGCACCATTTTTGCCTTTTCTGGAGACCCTGGACTTTGACGATTCCCTGTCTTAGGAAGGGAAATCTAAGTACAAGTTTCCAGGGACCCAGAACTGAACAAGAAAAGAGGAAAGGGGACAGTGAGATTAGTAGGGGCCTCTCCGGAAGGAAACTACTAAACCCCTTGGAAGACAAACTTCCTCGCAGTCACCTGATTCAGATGGAGGGAAGCAAGCAGCAAAGCTCCTGTTTTCTGTCCAGGATCTGGTTTTTCCTAAGGAGCTGACAGCAGGAGTGCAGGAACTGGGCAGACCCAGTATTAGGAGGAACTTCAACCCAGAGTGGGGCGAATGCCCCTGTCCACCCGCACCTGAAGACAGGTGGAGTTCACATTTTCAACTCTGGATCTTGTGGGGCAAGGAACACATGCAGTGGGGCAGGAGAAGCGGCCTCCTGGGGTCCAGGGTAGGCTATGGGGTCAGACTGCTCCCCTTGCTCGTCAAGGAGGCAGTAACCACAGCGGGTTGGAGAGGACCCCGCCGGTGGGCATCACGCTGATTTCTCTAGCGTGCCCTAGGACACCAATGCCACTACGATCTGGGTAAGGGCAGCTCTAGGCGAAAAGGCCCAAGGATGGCGGGCATGGTGGGAGTCCGGTGGGCTCTGCCCCGCCTCTTTACACAAGATGCCTGGCCTCAGGAACATGCAACTGTCGGCTCCCTCTGTCCTCGACACCCACTTCCCTAAGGACCTCTCGTGAACCGCATCCTGTAGTCCCCACACACTAGCACACCCATTTGTCAGTCTCTGCAGCAAGATGTGGGTTTGAATCCAGAAGCTGCTTCAGAACACATTTCCCAGAAGACCGTGCTCACTGCCGGCCCAGGACGGAAACCCGAGACCCGGCGCGTCAGCCCTGACACCCGCTGGAGGCCAAGGGGCCGTGGGAGAGGGGCACGGAAAGCACTAACCTGTCTCCACGCGTCCCCCCGCAAGGGGAGGAAGCTGCTGCGCCCCGGAGGGTGCGGCCGGAGGGAGTGCCCTCTTCAGAGGCAGGTGGCAGGTCTCATCCTCAGGGGCTCTTCCGGAACTCGGCGGAGCCTCCCAGGCTGGTGGGGGGCACTGGGTCCCCCGAGGCTGGCCCGCCGAGGGCGGAGGGGAGGGCGGCCCTACCTGGGGGAGGTGGCACGGCCCCCACACCCCGCCCGCCGCCCCCGGGAGGAGGGGAGGAGCCTCTCCGCGGCTGGAGTCGTCTCCTCCCCCCCAAGCCGGG
>NW_004955413.1:6681406-6685605 GCF_000276665.1 Chinchilla lanigera | reverse complement strand
GGCCGCGGCTCTGCGGCTCCCTGCGCGGCCCCTGCGCTGCCTCCGGGGCGGCGAGGACGGGCCGCTCCTCTCCCGGAAAGTTCGTGAGGGTCCCGGGCACCGGGGCGAAGTTAGCAGGGTCCCCGAGCGCCCGGATTGCAGAAATGCCCCCGAGCGCGTCGGAAGGTCTGGTCCGCTCCCTCCTGCGGCTCTGCAGCGGGAGCGAGGCCCTGGGCCGGCGCGGAGACCGGGGTGCGCGGCGGCCTCCCCTGCAGGCCCGGCAACCAAGTGAGATGTTGTGAGAAAAACGGCGTGGTAGACAAGTGCACAAAATACAGTTCCCCTGGAGATCCTATGAGGCGCCTTGTTCCGAAGGCCACGGTGAGATTTCTCCCCGCACGGCCCCTGCGGTGCAGGGCTCTGCTGCAGATGCCTCGGACTTCATCCTCTGCTAATTAAGCTTCTTTCAACCACTTTCTTCCATAAAATAACACGAAGGCAAAAAAGACTTTTCGTGTAATATTTTAATTGCTCAAAAAGCGACATTCAGCCGGGTGTGGTGGTGCACACCTGTAATCCCAGCACTGGAGAGGCTGAGGCAGGAGGATCGCTGCAAGTTCACGTCGAGGCCAGCCTGGGCTACATAATGAGTTCAAGACCAGCCTGAACGACATGGTGAGACCCTGTCTCAAAAAAATAAATAATAAAAATACTATTTTACTTTTGTATGTATTGTATTTGAAACTTACAACAGAGAGTTTTTTTGGGTTTTTTTGTCTTTTTGAGACAGGGTCTCACTATGCATTTCAAGCTGGCCTTGAGTTCACTTTGTAGCCCAGGCTGGCCTCGAACTTCAAAGATCCTCCTGTCTCAGCCTCCCCAGTGTTGGGATTACAGACATGCGCCACCACGGCCAGCGAGACAGGGTTTTTAAAACATGGTTTAAAATACTAGGACATCATGACTGTACAGTGTTATGATCATGAGCCGTGTGTATATAGTTACCTAATGTTGACACCTTTCAGATTTCGTGTTGTCATTCACTCTGCCTTCTTAGGGCTCACATTCAACTACCGAGCAGAGTCATCAGATCACAGGCCCTACAGGGTCCTCCCCTCTCCCTGCTTCCTGAAATGGGTAATAACCTGCACTAAACACAGGGATTTGCTTTGAGACCAAGCCAACATACAAACAATTCATTTAGGATACTTATCAGACCAAATTCGGGCTCATATCGGCCCATCAGAAAAGTTCTGCCACTGTGAAAAGGCGATCCCAGGAATAAAGCATACAACCCAACAGAAGTGATTAAATCATAAGAACACTCTTACCAAGAGTGGTTCAAGCCTGTGATCCAGCGCTCTGGAAGACTGAGGCAGGAGGAGTTAGAGCCCAGCTTGGGCAACTTAGTGATTTAGGGAGACCTTGTCTCAAAAATAAAAATTAAATTGAAAAGGGCAGGGGATGTAGCTCAGTGCAAAGCCCTAGGTTCAATCCCAAGTACCTTTAAAATTAAGTGCTCTGCATAGTTTGCATTTCCTTTATATAGCTTTTTGGGTTTGTTGTTTATTTTTGACACAAGGTCTCGCTATGTAGTCCAGATTGGCCTCGAACTCAGAGAGATCCTCCTGCCTCAGCCTGCCAAGTTCTGGGACTGCAGGCAAGCGCCACCACACCTATCTATATAACTGTTTACTATTTGGAGTTTTCTACGTTAATTTTATATTCTCTGCCCGATCTGATTAATTCCCCAAAAACAAAAACTAGGACTGGAACCAAGTGTCTCGGACCAGACGAGCCGCGCGGGAAGCGAGACTGGGAACAGGAGGCCGAACCAGCCGCTGTTCCACCTTAAGCAGCCTCGGCCTCTCCCCGTCCGCGCAGGCCGAGGCTCCTCCCACCCCCGTGTCAGCTCGGGCCGGGAACGTGGAGGAGGGAGGAGAGACGCGCCGAGTGGAAATATCGGCGCCGGCGCTGAGCATCCCGGGCCCTGCTCCGCCGGTCCGGGCAGCTGTGCGCGAGGCGCCGGCCTGACGCTTGGGTTCTTTCCCTGGAGGACTTCAGGGACGGGCACGAGCGCCCTGACACGCTGGCGGGGTGGAGTGTGAGCCTGGGGCCCATCTTGGGGTGGGGTCGAGCTGGGGCAGAGCCGAGCCGGCGAGATATTCGTGTGGGTGCAGCGACGGCGAGGGGAAAGTTGCAACTTCGCTGGTTCCGGACGCAGCTCTTCTAAGCGCGTCCAGAACAGGGGCAAGTTTTCCACTCTCCTACCCGAGTCCCCCACCTTCATTTTAATTGGCTGTACTTGGGGTGGGCCGGGCCCAGCGTTGCTCACTGATTGGCTGCGTCGCGCGTCTATCATATGATGACTCAGGCAAGGGTGGCCACTTAGGAGGAAGTGAAGATTATTTTGGTACCTCCTATCCGAGTTGATAATTGGCTGAGGCTGGCAGTGACGTAAAGCCAGAGGGAGCGATGTCCACTAAAGGGCAAGGCCTATTGGTCACTCCCGGGGATGAAGTCCGGGGTGGGGCCGGGGAGAGCCAGGCCGACTCTGTTATTGTAGGGAAGGGCGAAATTGATTGAAACCCGGAAGTGAGTGTGGAAGGAACTGAAGGAAGATGAGGGAAATCCGCGGCACTTTCGTGGCCCGCACACCGGCTCATTTCCTGCGAGAGATCGATGGTTTCCTGTTTGCTCCGCCGAGGTCGGCGTGGGCGCGGGCCTCGGAAATACGCACGCTGTATGGCTGAGCCAGGATGGTCGCCTTGAGTGGGAGGCCGGCCTGAACGGCGCAGCAAGATCCTGCCTCAAAGGGAAAAAAAAAAAGTACAGTGGAGTATACACACTTCCACCCGGGATGCTCCGGCCCCAGCTACGGTGATACGTGAGCTGCAAGACAAAGACATGAGTTTATTCCTCTCTATAGAGGACGATGAGAACCCGAGGCTCTGATATTAAAAGGTTAAATTGACAGTAAGTCGTGGTCTCCAAGCGGGTAGCAGGGGTGGGAGTAATTTTTTTTTTTTTTTTTTTTGGTCTTTTTTTTGAGACAAGGTCTCACTATGCAGTTCAGGCTGGTCTTGAGCTCACTTTGTATCCCAGGCTGTTCTCCAACTCGCAGTGATCCTCCTGCCTCAGCCTCCCGAGTGCTGGGATTACAGACTTGCGACATCACGCCCGGCTAGGGGTGGGAGTAATTTTGAACAGATCCTAAAGATGCCGGACTTCCAGAATATGTTTAAGATATGTTTGGTGACTATGGCTTTGAGGTCCACACCTGTAATCCCAGGAGGGTGGGAGGCTGAGACAGGAGGGCCCTGAGTTTGAGCCTAATCTAAGTGATTTAGTGAGACTCACAAAAAAAATTAAACAAAACAGGTTAGGGGTATAGCTGAGTGCAAAGGTCCCAGGTTCAATCCCAGTACACATACAGCACCCCCCACCCCCCAAAAAAGTAGCCATGCCAATTTTAGGACGTTGAAAAAAATGTTTCACGCTTCCCACAGGGTTAATTCAGCTGCAAACTCAAAAGTGAACCTGTTTCCCAGACCAGCTGCCCACCTGAGGAAATGCTGTCCTTTCTCTTTTAACTTCCAGAGAGGCCTTTAAAATTTGAACACAGTTTGCCCCTCCAGCCACCTTTTAGAAAAAGGGAAAAGATAGAAAAGATTAGTGAAAAGAAGACCTATGTCCAGAGAGTGACAAGAACACATTTTACCTACAGTCTGAATTTACAGTCGAGGAGGAACTCAGTTTTTAAAAGTGCTGAGAGCCAGGCCTGGTGGCACCTGCCTGTAATTCCAGCACTTGGGAGGCTGAGGCAGGAGGATCATTGTGAGTTGGAGACCAGCCTGGGCTACAAAGTGAGCTCAAGGCAGTCTGAACTGCATAGCGAGACCCTGTCTCAAAAAAAAAGTTCCCTTAGTGTTATGACTACCCCCACTCTAGGACTGGAAGGGTTATTGGTCAAGATTCTGCCAAAGGTATTTTCCACTTATCCAAAGGGATCGTATCTTTTGCTGTTTTCTAGGATCTGCTAGACCAGATGCCTTATGAGAGTGCAGACCATAGTGTTCCTACCACACTGCGTCATTCGAGTCATTGCGAGACATGGAGAGGAGCAGGAGATTTGTTATTTGCAATAAGAAAATGCCATGGACAAATGATTACTAGTCTATAAAATCCAATCATGGTAAAGGACATTGTTTATACCAAAA
>NW_004955413.1:6679470-6681005 GCF_000276665.1 Chinchilla lanigera | reverse complement strand
AAATTATGTAAGGTCAATTCATACCCTTATAGCACTGTCACTTCCCTTGGATTATCAGGCTGATACCCAAATCAGCCCAAAGCAGAACATGTTGGGGGTTGACAATCTAGAACCCAATACCACCTCTAAAGAAGAAATAGGGGGGCTGGGGATTTAGCTCAGTGGCACAGCACCTGCCTGACAAGCGCAAGGTCATGAGTTCGATTCCCGGTACAGGAAAAAAAAAACAAAACAAAACAAAAAAAGAAATAGACTCCTCTTGTTTTTTTATTGTTATGGAGGGGGTTGTTTTTGTTTTTGGGGGCGTTGAGACAGGGTCTAGCTATGGCCTCAAATTCATGGCAACCCTCCTGCCTCAGCCTCCCAAGTGCTGGGATCACAGGCATGGGTTGCCACACCTGGCTTTCCTGTTGTTACTAATCACAGATCCAAGGCCCCCAACACATATGCAAAGTGGTGATTTGCTGTTGTTATGACACAGGATCAAACCCGGGAGCTTTCATGGAAGCAAGCACTATCAGCTTTTCTGCCAGCTCAGGGAAAGCTACTTAGTTGGTGAGAATTTAAGATACTAAGAAAGCACCTTGGGGCTTAGGAAAACCCTCAGCCTCCTGGACCTGACCTCCTGCCCTGCTGAAATAATAATAATCATGAGTTTCTTTTTGTCTCTGGGGCACTAAGAAATAGCTACAGAGAGGAAAGCAACAGGTTACCCTGCATTTGGAATTTAGGGAACAAGAGGTCTAGGTCTGGAGGGGCTGGTAGAAGACCAAAGGGATAACTGCTTACTGTGCCCACAGAGATACTGTAGCTGCCATGGTTGGTTCCAGAAAAGAAGAAATCACCTGTATAGCAAAGGCTGTGGCCGAGCATGGTGGCACATGCCTATAGTCCCAGCACTCAGGAGGCTGAGGCAGGAGAATTTCTGTGAGTTCAAGCCCAGCCTAGGCTACAAAGTAAGTTTAAGACCAGCCTGAAATACATAGTGAGACCCTGTCTGAAAAGGACAGAAAAAAGAAAAGGCTGCGATACGGGGACTTTCTTTGGTGCTTACAGAGTCGTGAGTCCTGGCAGAACAGGGTCTCTGGTGTTGCAGGAAGGACTGCATGGATGAGACTGCTAAAGTCACCACCACCCAGGAGAGAGTGAGCCATGGAGACTGGACGGTGTGGGCGCTGAGAACACACTGGCCGCCTGTCACCTGGGCCTGGAGCTCCGTTCTCCGCACCTTAGCAGGCAGAAGCCAAGGGCAGCAGTGACAGCAGAGCAGCCAGGGGCAGGGCTCAGCCCGGCTTCCAATTTTTTTGTTTGTTTGTTTGTTTGACACATGCTCTTGCTGTTCAGTTCAGGCTGGCCTTGAGCTCATTTTGTAGCCCAGGCTGGTCTTGAACTCACAACAGTCCTCCTGCCTCAGCCTCCCAAGTGCTGGGATTACAGGTGTACGTCACCACGCCCCACGTCCGGCTTCCACTTTGGCAGCCTCAGCCAATTTTTTTTTTTTTTTTTTTCTTCACCTTTCACTTGCCGAGGGTTTG
>NW_004955413.1:6676902-6679370 GCF_000276665.1 Chinchilla lanigera | reverse complement strand
GAACTCACAGCAATCCTCCTTTTCCCCCTTCTGAGTGCAGCAATTACAGGCCCTCACCACCACTCCCTTTCAACCAATTCACATTTCCATCATAATTTATAGCTAGGGGCCCAGCTGCAAGGAGACCTGGGAACACGCCTTTTTTTGCTTTCCGCCCTTAGCAGTACAGAAAAGCAAATGTAGACACAGGAGACTACTGAGGAGAATTCCGGGACGCAGGTAGACAAAAGTGCTCATCTTTTCATGTTTCATCCCAGGATTCAGATCAAAGTTATTAATAAAGTCCAAACACCAAAGGAGACAGAATGCAGATCAGCCACATCCACAAGTCTATAGGAGCTACATTTTACATTTTCCTTGGTAGCTGGGCACGGAGGCACACGCCCGTAATCCCAGTACTTGGGAAGCTGAGGCAGGAGGATTGCTGTGAATTTGAGTTCAATGCCAGCCTGGCCGACAGGGTGAGTTTAAAGCCAGCCTGAATCTGAAATCTCGAAAAACAAAACAAAAACCACTCAGAATTTAAGAATTAAATAAACAACATCAAAAATCTATATTGTTGTTCTGTACTTCCTGGTTGGACACTCTTCCAGCATGACTGGGCAAGGACGCTGAGGGTTACGGGGAGGGAAGCAGCACAGCTTGGAGGCCTCAGCCTGCGTAGGAGTTGCTGCACAGTCCTGAAGAAGCTACTTTGCCACGGGGACTTCACTTACCACTAACACAAGAAGAACTCAGTGGCATAGGCACCTGCCTGGAAAGTGCAAGGTCCTAAAAAGAAAAAAAAAGAAAGTGCAAGGTCCTGAGTTCAATTCCTGGTACCAAAAAAAAGAAAAAGATACAGAAAGCCAGATGTGGTGGTGCACGACTGTAATCCCAGCACTAAGGAGGGAGGCTGAGGCAGGAGGATCACTCCCTGCAAGTTCAAGGCCAGCCTGGGCTCCATAGTGAGACACTGTCTCAAAAAACAAAGTGAACATGTCATAAAAAAAAATTTTTTTTTGTTATTTGGTACCGGGAATTGAACTCAGGACCTTGTGCTTGCCAGGCAGGCACTTGTGCTACTGATCTATATCCCTGGCCCGCATGTCATAAAAAATTGTTGGTTAAAATTAAGAAAGTTTGCCAGTCATGGTGGCACACACCCATCCCAGCACTGTGGGAGGCTGAGGCAGAATAACCAAGTTGGAGCCCGGTCTGGGAAATTTAGTGACTTATTGCGACCTTGTCTCAAAATAAAAATGTAGCTCAGTGTGAAGGCTCTGGGTTCAACCCTCACCCCCCGCAAAAAAAGACATTAGATTAGTAGCTTTCTTAGTTCCCCTATGGTTGCAGAAGTCTATCTTTTTTTCCTGGTACTGGGAATCGAACTCACGACCTTGCACTTGCCAGGCAGGCGCTGTGCTGCTGAGCTAAATCCCCAGCCCCGCAGAGATCTATTATTTAACCTTTTGGTCCACTTTTTCCTTGCGCACTATAAGAATGAACTTTAACCCGGACTGCCGCTTGTAGCCTGCCACTTCGCCCATCCGTCCCATTCAGTGACCCAGAGTTTTCCCAGTGCTGGGGATGGAAACCAAGGCCATGCTAGGCAGTCGCTCAGTCACTGAGCTAAAGGCCCTGTGGCCGGATTAACAAGCGCTGTAACTAGTGTTCATTTTTCATGCCTTCTTATTGTTGTGTCATTGGTTCGGTTTGGTTTGTTCTGTTACAGTATGGGGACTGAACGCGGGATCTTCGCTCTGAGCTGCATACCAGGTCATTCACTCATTCACTCATTCATTTATTTCTTGAGACAGGGTTTCACTATGTACTTCCGGCTGGGCTTGAACTCACTGTGTAGCCGAGGCTGGCCTCAAATTTGCATTGATTCTCCTGCCTCAGCCCCCTGAAGGCTGGGATAACAGGTGTGTGCCACCACCGCTCAAAGCCTCTCTCTCTCCTCTCTCTCTCCTCTCTTTTCTGTCTCTCCCTCTGACACAGTCTCACTAAATTGCCCAGACTGGACCTGAATTTATGATCCTCCTGCCTCAGCATCCCAGAGTGCTTGGACTAAAGGCGTGGATGCCCTCCCTAAAATTACTGAGTCTCGTCTGTGTGCCAGCCTGTGTGTGAGACACTTCACAGGTTCAGTCCCTGCTAGGGAAACAACACCCAGGCAGCAGACTGCCGGACCTGGCACTGAAGGTCCCACCTACCGGAAGACCAAGACTGGTGACCCCTGCCCAGCCCACAGGAGTCCCAGGAGGAGGTTGGGGCCTGCTCACTGGGAAACTCTGTGTGGAAGCGGACTCCCGCCCCAGCTGGCTGCACAGGCCTCCTGTCAAGGACAATTCCCAGGCAATGACTTTTCCTTTATGCCGCCTCCTAGATTATGATCTCCGGCAGGGCAGAGAAATCTTTCAGGTCTCCATAGTGCCTACCAATGCCTTAATGCAGTGATTATAAAATGAATGTTGGGGCGGGGG
>NW_004955413.1:6670149-6676562 GCF_000276665.1 Chinchilla lanigera | reverse complement strand
CCAAAAAAAAAAAAAAATTGACCTGTTTCCAGCCAGTGTTGCTTCCACCTGAACAACCAGGCAGCAGCGACCTTCTGCGCTGCAGCCTCCGCCCTGCGTCCCTCTTCCCCTCCCCGGTGGGGGTGCACTGGTGTGGCCCAGGGTTTTGGCTGCATGTTCCCTCGCAATGCTCTCGGGCACACCTTGCACTGACTGTTGTCCGGGGATACTCTTTTTTTCTCATCACTGCGGTGCAGATAACTCTTTAAACTGCCTAACAGCTGACTCTCAGGCCAAGTTCATCGACTGAATAAAACGATGACTGAAGCCTCCAGCGGAGACCCCGTGGGCGTGGGCATGGGCGGGGCCGGTCCAGTGGGTGATGGCGGCAGCGTTCCCGCCCCCAGGCCACGCGGCGGGCAGAGCAGGGCCCTAACGGCCCCAGACCCTAACGGTCCCACCCGTCCCAGGTCGCACGGGCTGCAGGTCGCACGGGATCCCCACTGCTCCGCGGGGCTCGCTCCAGGCGCTGGCGGGAAGGCGGGAGACAAGGTGCGTGGTCCCAGCTGGCGCGGGTTTGGGGGACCGGATCTAGCTGTGTAGCCCCGGCCGGCCTCAGACTCGCGGTGATCCTCCTGCCTCAGCCTACTGAGTGCGTATATTTATAATAACATAGAAAAGGCAAAAAGGGATCAGTGCTTTTTTGTCTTTGTTTTTTGGTGCCCAGGACTTTTGCACTGAGGTACATTTACAGCCCTTTTAAAACATTTACTTATTATTTAATTTTTGAGACAGGGCTTAGCTAAATTTGCTAAATTGCCTAGGGTGGGCTTGAACTTGCTAAGCACCTCCTTCAGCCTCCCAGAGCGTTAGGATTACAGGCCTACACCACCAGGCCTGCTTTGCTTTTGTGTTTCCCAAATGAGAATGGCCTAAAAGACAAGCACAGCTGGCAGAGAAGAAAGGCAGCGGGGTTGGGGAGGTGGCCTCCGGGGCCAGGCTGCCCTGCTTCGGCCTCTCCTGGCACTACAGCAGTCTCAACAGCGCATCCCCTGCTCTCAGCCCGCAGCCAAGGCGGAGACATGCTGGAGGGGCGCGGCCTCCACCGCGAGGCTGGGGTGGCTGGGGTCGGGGTCGTCCCCAGCGTGAGCCCGCAGTCCGGCTGCGGTGAAGGCACAGGAAGCGGCTGTGTCAGATGTGGTAAAATAGGCCACATGAAATCACAGATTCAGCCGGGCGCGGTGGTGCACGCCAGTGACCCCAGCACTCGGGAGGCTGAGACAGGAGCATCGCCGCGAGTTCGAGGCCAGCCTGAACTGCATAGCGAGCCCCCTCTCAACAGACAAACTCACAGATTTGTGTGGCGGCAGAGAGAGAAGCTGTCCCAGTGGATCCAAGAGCCGGGTCTCGGGCCGAGGAGGGTGGAGGCACGGCCTCACCGTGCTCAGCCTGTCTTTTCCTCTTTCTCCCCAGAACCCTTAACCTGACTAAAACTCTTGCCCCCAGCTAGTGAACAGGTGGAAAGAGCTGTAGTGATGTCCCCAGACCTGAGCTCATCTAAGATACCACAGAATAGTATGCGATTTTACCCTTCACGAGTACTTGTTGGAGTGCTCCCCACACTCTGGGTGGCTGAGGCGGGAGGATCCCAAATTCAAGCCCACCCTGCACAACTTAGTGACTTTGGGAGACCCTGTCTCAAAATGAAAAAATAAAAACACGACCGGGGATGTAACCTGCCACGGAGGCCCTGGGTTCCATCTCCAGTATCACAGCCGCGCACACACAGAGAAACAGACACACAGAGTGACTAAATGACCTGCCCATGACCGCCCTACAGGAAGCTGTGCTTGCCGAGGAAGCGTGGGAGAGTCGTTCATTCACAACGCCCGAGAAAAGGGAGGGTAAGAAGATGGCAAAGAAACACAGAGTGAGTACCAGAGCGGGGTCGGAGGGCCCACGCTGCCCGTGCCGTCCTACAGGCGCGCGGCGGCGGGGAGACCACGGTAGGGAGCCCGCCGATGCTCCCGCGTGTCTACGATGCACAACTACTTAGTAATTTTGTTTGTCTTCTTGAGACGGTCGGTCTCGCTTTGCAGTGCAGGCTGACCGTGAACTGTGTAGCCCAGGCTGGCCTGGAACTTGCAGCGATCCTCCTGCCTCAGCCTCCCCGGGTGCTGGGGTTACAAGCGTGCGCCGCACCACATCCGGCTCTAGTAGTTGACATTTATGCGACTTAGTGCTTAATGTGTATTATCTAGAATAATAAGAACGGTCAGATAGGCATGTTCCGCATTATAGTCGCCAACAGGGCTCGGTACTGATGATACCAGCCGGCTTGGAGGGAATCTGGGGAAAGGGCCAGACCTACGCCTCAGTGCAGACGCGTCTGGGGTGGGCGGAGCAGCGCCCCCTGCCGGCGAGATTCCTCGGTACCGCAGCCGGGGCCGCCCGAGGCCGGAGCCGGAGAGTCGCTACCGACTCTCCCGGGTTCGCTGGCATCTCGAACGCTAACTCAGGCTGTGACGTTTCTTCCTGAACATGTGAATTGTCATCTTTAAGGAAGCTGCGCCCTGGGAGAAGGGAAGCAACGCTCCTCCTTTAACGTATTTTCCAAAAAGGGCGTCTTTGTCAGAAGAGAACAAGTCAGCGCTTTTAAAAGGTGTTACCGGGGCTGGGGATTTAGCTCAGCGGCACAGCGCCTGTCTGGCAATTGCAAGGTCGTGAGTTTGATTCCCGGTACCGGAAAAATAAAAATAAAAATAAAAGGCGATACCATGGCGTGGCAGCTGTGAGGACAGCTTGGATTGACGGTAGAGGAAGCCAGAGGCACTGTAAGAACACGGCATCACATGGAGAAACTGGAGTAATCTTGTTGTTGTTACTGGGAAGGAATTGAACTCAGGGCTCTCACACTGAACTATGTCCTCCTAACCGCTTTTTATTTTTGTTTTTGGTGTTTGTGTTTGGGAGACAGGGTCTCGATATGTAGTTCAGACTGGCTTTGAACTTGTGGCAGTCCTCCTGCCTCAGCCTCCCAAGTGCTGGGACTATAGGTGTGTGCCACCACACCTGGCTAGCCTTTCTTTTCAATTTGAGACAGTTTTGTGGTTTTTTTTTTTTTTTTTTTTGATAAATCACTCAGTTGCCCAGGTTGGACTCACACTTGTTGTCCTCCTGCCTCAGCCTCCGGAGTGCTGGGATTACAGGCGTGCGCCGCCATGCCCAGGGGGGGAGTCCCTTCACTTTTTCCCTAGCCAAGCACAAAGCTGCCATGTCTTCGGCCTGCATCATTTCCCCATCAAGCTTTCCCTGGGGCGGACAGTGGCCGCTGCTCACCCTATTACTTAGTTGTTTGTTTGTTTTGAGAAAGGGTCTCACTGTGTAGTTTAGGCTGATGTTGAAGTCACTGTGTACCCCGGGCTGGCCTTAAGCTTTTGTAGCAATCCTGCTACCTGAGCCTCCCAAGTTCTGGGATTTTTTTTGTTGTTGTTGTTTTGTTTTGTTTTGGGGTTTTTTGTCTTTTTGAGGCAGGGTCTCCGCTAAGCAGTTCAGGCTGGCCTTGAGCTCACTTTGTAGCCCAGGCTGGTCTCGAACTCCCAACAATCCTCCTGCCTCAACCTCCAAAGTGCTGGGATTACAAGCATGCACCACCACGCCCGGCCAAATTCTGGGATTAAAAAAAAAAAATCCACTGGAGGCTGAGGTACGAAGATCACAGCAAATTCGAGGCCAATGTGGGCTACAGAGTGTGACCCTGTCTCAAAAAAACAAGAAACAAACAACAACAAAAAAAAAAACATTGCATGAAAACAGGTAACATATTATTTACCCACTGGATTTCAGTTCAGGTGGAAGAGGGGATCAGGATGGAACGCAGATTTAGAATAAAACCCCAAAGACTGTTAGACATCCCTGTTCTTTAGCCCTGTGCAGTTTACTCCATTTAACATGTTGGGGAATTCTTATAAAAGTAAGCAGTGTACTTCCCATAGGACCAGCAATTGCATTTGTGGGTATTTATCCCAGAGAAATGAAAACATGGTCGCACAGAAGCCTTCTATGTACAAACATTACCATATTCATGGCAGTTTTATGTGTCCAAACCTAAATCTCAGCAGAGCCCTGTGAACCTATGAATATTCATAGCGACTTCGGCATGGCCCCAAACTACAAGCCGCCTGGAAGCCTTTGACAGGCGAGCTGTGTGTGGAGCCCGCTGCTGCACTGTCCCTACGGTCCCTACCGTAGAGTGCGGCTCAGAAGAAGGGAGGGACGTGTTCCGGAAGCGCACGCGCACCAGCTTGGATGGATTCCAGGAACCGCGCTGAATGAAAGGCGCTAGCCCCCAAGGTTAGGTGCCCACCGATCCCAGGATCTGTAAAGCGACAGAGTTATAGAGACAGAGGGCGGACGAGTGGCTGGGGCCGGGGAGGGGACGCTGCCTCCTCCGATGGGCGGTGCAATGTCGTGACTGCGGTGGGCGTCACATGGGTCTCCACGCGCCCAGCGGCGCAGAACCGAGCGCGCGCACGTGACACTGCGGGACCCCGCGCTCCAGGTGGGGTGACGTCACACCCACCCCCGCTGTCCGCGGGTGGATCGCTGCCTGTGCTGGGAGGGGCCCGAGCGCCGAGACAGGATGAGCACCGCACGCACGGCTTGTTTTGGCTGCAGAGGGCAGTGAGTCACAGCCCAGGGCACGCCAACGAATTAATTCTAGCTCGAGTGTCAAGTACCAAAGGAATGAGAAGCACCGGGACCGCGCTTTGCAGCCACACGCATGAGTACCACACCGCGGGGGTTTCAGGCCCTCGACGCAGCAGGCTGTTACGAAGGACGCTGCCCGTAGGGAGATGAGGTGCAGACACTGGGGGGTCTCTGCCGTATTTGTTGTTCTTGTGACTGATAGGAATCTACAGTGAGCTCAAAAATAGCTCTAAAAAGTTAGGAAAGCCGGGTGTGGTGGCACACGCCTCTCATCCCAGCACTCCGGAGGCTGAGGCAGGAGGATCACTGCAAGTTCGAGACCAGCCTGGGCTACAAAGTGAGCTCAAGGCCAGCCTGAACTGCACAGCGAGACCCTGTCTCAAAAAGACAAAAATAAATTTAAAAATAAAATAAGATAAATAAAAAAGTTAGGGAGAATAAAACCGTGCAGCCTGGTGCGGAGGTGGCTGTGAGCCCATCCCGTGGCCCCTGTCGTCCCTGATTCTACATGACTCGGGGATGGCAGAGATGTTGACTAATAAGATTTTTGAGAAATAAGGTTTTTAAAAACTTTTTTGGTGGTACCGGGGATTGAAACCAGGGCTTTGGGCCGGGGATATAGCTCAGCGGCACAAGCACCTGCCAAGCAAATGCAAGGTCCTGAGTTCGATCCCTGGTACCGCAAAAAAATAATAATAATAATAATTAATACCAAAAAAAAAAAAGAAAGAAAGAAAAAAATCAGGGCCCCTGCCCTGAGCTACGTCCCCGACCAGTTCGGCCCGCTGTCTGCCTGTTTGCACACTGGGTCGTCCTGAGCCGCCCGGGCGAGGCTCAGACTCCACCCTCCCGCCACCAGGCTGTGCCGCCGGCCCGGCCCCCTCTGCTTGTGTAAGAAGTCACTGGCTGCTGGCTGGAGACTGGCCGGTGGGGCAAGCAGAGGCGGAGGGGAGAGGTCAGGGTAGGGACCGGGGCAGCGGTGGCGACTGGGTGACCCGCACCCATGTGGCCGCCGAGGGCAGAGGAGGGGCGGGTGGAGCCGGCAGGACTTGCCGCTGGTCGCGCGGGGCGAAGGGAACGCATGGGGCCAGGGAGACAGCGTGGGGCCGGGCAGAACCCGTCCCGGCCGCGTCCCGGCAGAGACGTCCAGTCTGCAGCTAGGAGATAAGGCTGTGTTGTGGAGAGATCTGATGTGGGAGACACGAGACGGCCGTGACCTTGAGGAGTATGTGCAAGAAAAGCGTTGAGAGAGTTGGACTCGGAGGCCATACCAGCACGCAGAGATGGGGCAAAGGCAGGAGATAAAGCAGACACCAGCATCCACTGCTGTATCCACAGCCTAGCAAGCTGGGCGTGGCAGCGCACACCTGTGATCCTGGCACTGGGGGGGCTGAGGCAGGAGGATCGCTGTGCATTCGAGCCCAGCCTGCACTACATAGAGAGAACCTGTCTCAAAAAACAACAAAAATGAAATAAAAAATAAAATCCTTGTTAAGATACGTAAACAAGGAGGGCATGCTCAGTCTGTCAGATGCAGCAGAGTGGTTGAGTAAGAAAGGTAGAGAATTCACCCCGGGTCTTGTAACATGAAGTGTGCTGGTTTGTAACATGAAGTGTGCTGGTGATCTTAACTGGAGTGTTTCAAATGGAGGCAAAGGATCAGAAAGCCTTATTGACATGGGTTTATTTATTTATTAATTTATTCATGGCTTTTTTCTGGTACC
>NW_004955413.1:6668385-6669486 GCF_000276665.1 Chinchilla lanigera | reverse complement strand
TTTAAAGATATTATGGCATAGCCAGGTGTAGTGGCGCACGCCTGTAATCCCAGCACTGAGGAGGCTAAAGCAGGAGGATCGCTGCATGTTTGAGGCCAGCCCGGGCTACAAAATGAGTTCAAGGCCAGCCTGAACTCCATATCGAGACCCTGTCTCAAAAAGATAAAAAAAAAAAAAAAAAATATGGCACAGATCTATTGGAAAGGGAAAATTTTATAATATACGGATATTGTTTTTGGGACAAATTGTTTGTTTTTTGGACCAATTGTTTTTTAGACAGGGTCTCACTGTGCAGTTCAGGCTGACATAGAGCTCACTTTGTAGCCCAGGCTGATCTCGAACTTGAGGTGATCCTCCTGCCTCAGCCTCCCAAGGGCTGGGATTACAGGTGTGCACCAGCACTCCCAGCAGGACAAAACTCTTGAGTAGGCAAGAGGGCAAGGGATCCCGAGCTGTAGCAGAGGGCCTGGCCCAGGAGACAGCAGCGGGCACCTCATCCATCCCCACGGAAGCCAGGCTGAATGTGTGCACTGACGCAGCTAAACCAAGAGACTTGGTGGCGAAGGCAGCTGAGGAATTGCTCTTTTGTTTTCTCAAAGAAATAATGTATGTGATTATCAGCTGAGAGTGAAGAAGAAAGGTCACAAGGGTTCAGCAACGAGAAAAGAGTGGAAAATTGTTGTCTGGAGAACAAAAAGGGTGGGCTGATCCGCAGATAAAGCTCTGGAGATGTAGCTCGGTGGTGATGCGCTTGCCCGGCTTGCGCGAACGAGGTCTGTGTCCTGGCGGTGCTCAGACCTTGTTTTGAGGCCGGGTTCCACCATGTAGCCCAGGCTGGCCTGAACTTGCATTCCTCCTGCCTCAGCCTCCTAAGTAGTAGGATTACAGGCGTGTGCCACCACACATGGCAATAATAGTCCTTCTTGTCTGCATCAAAGCTACTGATCAGTGAATTCTGGCTTGCAAAAGAGGATATATTTTTTGCACCTGTCTATAAATCTTTGTCCACAAGTTAAAAATGCTCATAACTGCTATTATATTTTAATTTTGAGACAGGGCCTCAGTGAGCCACTACATTGCCCAGACTGTACTTGTATTTGC
>NW_004955413.1:6665589-6667285 GCF_000276665.1 Chinchilla lanigera | reverse complement strand
GTGAGTTTGAGGCCAGCCTTGGGCTACCTAGTAAGATCAAGGCAGCCTGAACTATACAGATTGAGGCCCTCTCTCAAAAAAGGGGAAAAGGGGATGTAAAAGTAACATTTTTCTTTTTAATTTTACTTTTTTAAAATTTGGTTTTGGTATTGAACACAGGGTCCCAAGCCCTGGGCACAACCCTGCCCTTCCCGGACCCCAGCCCCACCCCCATATATAACACACTTCTGAGTCAAGGCCTTGCTAAATTGGCCAGGATGCGCTCCAGTTTGGGGTCCTCCTGCCTCAGCCTGCCAAGTAGCTGGGATTACAGGTGCGCACCACCATGCCCAGCTAAAAAACGCTTCTCCCTGGGTTTTGAAAGATGAAGCGTATTTGGAGGGAAATCAGCCTGGAAAGATAATTACAGGAGGGAAAGTGCTGCTCAGAAGGAAGGAACAGGAGGGTTCCGCCCACGCCTGGGGGCCTCCGCCCCCTCCCTCTTGTTGCTATGGTGCTGGTGCATCCCGGAGCGTACGGCGCGACCTGGCCAGCGGCCGCCAGGGGGCAATGTGTATCTTCTAGGCTCCCTCCTGGTACCGCTTGCTGATAGGACCAGAGAGGAGAAGAGTCAGCCGACAAACAGCAGCAGTGGGGCCAAGGTGAGAATTGCCTGTGTCGTTAATTAGCCTCAGGAAGCAAAGCTCTCCAAAAAGAGATTAAACTTGTGACCCCGGCGCAATAGCGATCGACAGCTGAGGCAGGAGGATCTCCACGAGCTCAAGGCCAACCTGGGATAGATAACATGGTGAGTTCAAGGCCAACTTGGATTACATCACAAGACCCTGTCTCAAACAAAAGAAAGAAAATAAAACCTAAATAAATAAATCTGTGAATATTTAGGGGCAAGGTCAGGGAGAAGGTAAAAGTAAAGGCAGCTGACAAGTCAGGGTTAGGACACTGGAGGACACATGGAAGCCCAGGGGACTGTGGGCTGTTTTTCAGCTCTGCCTATTGCCAGAAACTATACAAGGTCTCAGCCGCCACTAGACGCTCAAAATTGTTCAGTCGTGCCATGCCCCTAATCCCAGCACTTGGGAGGCTGAAGCAAGAGGATTGTTGCCAGTTTGAGGTCAACCTGGGCTACAAAGTGAGCTCAAGGCCAGCCTGAACTGTATAGTGAAACCCTGTCTCCAAAAAACAAAAGTAATTAATTAAATAAATAAAAATTTAAAAAGTACTTAAGTTTGAGGGTTACTGGATCAAACATATGTGACTAAGTTAACCAGGCTTTTATTGAGCTTTTTTTTTTTTTTTTTCTTTCCGGTACCGGGAATTGAACTCACAACCTTGCACTTGCTAGGCAGGTGCTGTGCCGCTGAGCTAAACCCCCAGCCCCAACCAAGTTTTTATTAAAAAGCTTTTGCACAGCCAAAGAAATCACCAACAGAGTGGGAAAAAATTATAGCCAGTTGTCCCTCAGAGGACTTCTATCTAGAACATATAAAGAATTGAAAAAAATTAGACCCCCAAATTTAAAGACCCAATCCAAAAATTGGCATCTGAGATAAATGCACACTTCTCTGATTAAGAAGTACAAATGAGCTGGGCATGGTGGCGCACGCCTGTAATCCCAGCACTTGGGAGGCTGAGGCAGGAGGATCGTTGTGAGTTCGAGGCCAGCCTGGGCTTCAAAGTGAGCTCAAGGCCAGCCTGA
>NW_004955413.1:6651306-6652891 GCF_000276665.1 Chinchilla lanigera | reverse complement strand
CCTTGAGCTCACTTTGTAGCCCAGGCTGGCCTAGAACTCACAATGATCCTCCTGCCTCAGCCTTCCGAGTGCTGGGATTACAGGCGTGTGCCACCAAGCCCGGTTCAGAAGCTCTGTTCTATATATACTGTTTCCCTGATTATATTAACCTTATTGAAAAAAGTTTGATGTATTTCTTTGTTTTCTTTCTTTCTTTCTTTTTTTTTTTTTTTGGTACCAGGAATTGAAGTCAGAACATTTGTTTTCATTTTTATTGGTTTGCTTCTTTTCCCCCTTGACACTGGGGATTGAACCCAGGGCCTTTACACCGAGCTGCATCCCCACACCTTTTTAATTTTTTATTTTGAGATAAGATCTTGCTAAATTGCCCAGGCTGAGCTTGAGTGGAGATCCTCCTGCTTCAGCCTCTCAGAGTGCTGAGAATACAAGTGTGTACCACTATACCCAGCTTGACATGTTTCATACTTAGCAAATTAATTCTATTTACAGATAATCTTTACTCTCTCTCATCTTATTCTACATCAACCACCTTCAAGAATTAATAATCTACCTGTAATCCCAGCACTCGGGAGGCTGAAGCAGGAGGATTGTTTCGAGTTAGAGGCCAGCCTGGGCTACAAAGTGAGCTCAAGGCCAGCCTGAACTGCATAGCGAGACCCTGTCTCCAAAAGACAAAAAAAAAAAAAAAAAAAAAAAAAAAAAAAAGAATTAATAATCTTCCTAAGATTTAGTGGGAAAATAATGAAGCACTGTTTTTTCCTCTTGAAAAGTCTCTATTTTTCTATCCTGTCTTAAAGTCTTCCTCTGTTAGAATATACTGTTACGAAGAACAAAATTACACTCTCCCTTATTTCATTGCGCTTTCTGGATTTTAGCTTCTTTCACATTTTACTTTCTTCCCAGTTGAAAGGTCGTTTTTCCTGAGAAGGTTAATCATCCTACTTTTGAGGTAAATGCAGCCCAGCTTAATCCAGGAGCTCCGCTCTTATCGCCCCGGGGCTTCGGTGCGCCGGTTCCCAGCTGGTTCAGGCTGTGGCTGCGATGTTGACTCGTTAGTTACTGGCGGAGAGGCGGGGCAGAAGTCCCTGTGCTGCTGCTGATAGTACCCCGTAGGGAGGTGGGAGACGGAGGAATGCTGGCTCTGCACGTCCTCCCGGATGGGAATGTTTGCGGCTCTTCCCGGGGCTCCTTTATTTCTTTGTATAGACTGCAGGTGCCTAGATCAAAGGGCAGCTGAGAAACACAAGTAAATAGCCTCATTCTTAGTACCTGAAAGGAGCAAGGTCTGATGGAGATCAAGAGGTGAAAGGGGACCCATAAATCCTTCACTCAGCCCTTCCCAGAGACAGCTGGGTGGCTCTTTTCAAATACTTTTAATTTTTCAAATTCCATCTATGTTACCGCTGAGAATCTCACGGCAAAAATAATCTTTACCCTGTATCTTTCTGTTCAGAGTTAAAGATTCATACATTCGTTAAAATAGTCACTGATGCTGAAGATATAGCTCAGCGGCACAGGTGCCTGCCTGGCAAGTGCAAGGTCCTGAGTTTGATTCCCAGTAGAAAAAATAATAATAATAATTTAA
>NW_004955413.1:6649768-6650961 GCF_000276665.1 Chinchilla lanigera | reverse complement strand
TATTTATATAATTTATCACTTTTTCCCTAGGGTGCAAAGATTACATGTGGACAATATATCTGTAGGGCTCTTGAGGTGTTTTTTTTTTTTTTTTTGGTACCAGAAATCAAACTCAGGACCTTGCACTTGCCAGGCAGGCACTTCTGCCACTGAGCTAAATCCCCAGCTCCTATAAGGCTCTTGAGATTGCAGAGAATAAAATAGTGAGACTTCTTCTCCTTTAACCATAAGACCACCTTTTAAAATTAGAGAACTAAAAAATAAATAAATACATAATAAATAAGAGAACTGAGGAGCTGAATGTGGTTATGCGTGCCCGTAATCCCAGCATTCTAAGAGGCTGAGGCAGGAGCATCAAAAATTTGAACCCCTCTGGGGAACTTAGCTACTTAATGAGACCCTGCCTCAACATTTTAAAAAAGAAAATTAAAAAGAGTTTAAAGGCTGAGGAAGTAGCTCAGTGTGAAGGCCGTGGGTTCAATCCCCAGTGCCATAGTAAATTAATTAACTGACAGAGACATGGGTTCATGCCCAACAAGTTTTTAGCATCATCTGTCCCATAGCAAATAAGTAAATACCAGTGTCTGTGCTGATGCCTCAATTTCCTGTCAACTTTGGGTTCTAAAGACAAGGAAGTAAGGGTGAGAACTTAGCTGAGGGGTAGAGCACTTGCCCTCAGTTCTGTCCTCAGCACCAAACATTTTTTTAAAAAGAAAGAGCAGAAGTGAGAGATGCGGTGTGCAGAAGCGGCTGTGCGCCAGTGCCGCGGTGACTTCTCTCCAGCGAGCCTTCCGGCTGGAGCAGTCACTCTGACCCCAGCACAGCAACAGGGAGCAATGGAAAGACAGGAGTAGAAGCAGCACGGGGTCTGGGGCGGTGGCACACACCTGTAATCCCAGCACTCTGGGAGGCTGAAGCAGGAGAAGTGCAAATTCGAGCCCAACCTGGGCAGCTAAGCAAATTATCAAGAACCTGCCTCAAAATGAAAAAAAAAAAAAAAAAAAAAAAAGAAACAGCTCTGTGAGGATGCACTTCGTTCCATTCCCCAGTGCAGCAGAAAAAAAAAAAAAAAAGCCGGGCGTGGTGGCACGCCTGTAATCCCAGCACTCTAGAGGCTGAGGCAGGAGGATCCTTGCGAGTTGGAGACCAGACTGGGCTACAAAGTGAGCTCGAGGCCAGCCTGAACTGCATAG
>NW_004955413.1:6648498-6649668 GCF_000276665.1 Chinchilla lanigera | reverse complement strand
CTCTAGAGGCTGAGGCAGGAGGATCTTGCAAGTTGGAGACCAGCCTGGGCTACAAAGTGAGCTCAAGGCCAGCCTGAACTGCATAGCGTTGAGACCCTTTCTCAAAAAGACAAAAGAAAAAAGAAAAAAAAGGCTAGGATGTAGATCAGTGTGAAGGCCCTGGGTTCAGTCCCAGTAATGGGGGAAGAAAAGAAAGAAGACAACACAGGGGCTGGGGTTGTAACTCAGGAGTAGGAAAGTACCTGGCTAGCGTGCCTGAAAGCCTGGGGCTCTGGATTCAATCCTAAGCGCTGGAAGGGGGCTGGGGACAGAGGAGGCCCCGAATCACAGAAGTAGTGATGAGCCAGAGAGAAGCCGCACAGAGGCGCTCGCAGGCCTGGAGGTGTCGCTGCGCAGGGAAACAGCGCGCACACGCCCGAGTCCCAGGCAGCCCTGCGCTCTCGGAACCTGTGCCCTGCGGGCGGGAGACCCCGTGCTGAGTGCAGAGAGCGCCTTCTGGAGGGTCCCGAGTGGCTCCGCGGCTTCCTTCCCCGCTGTGCGGTGTCCCCTCCGCAGCCAGGTGCAGCTTGAGCGCGCGGTTGGGTTTCCCGCATCCCAGCCTGTGCCTTCCTGTGCCTTCACACTCTCCTAGGTATACAGCGAAGACAGTCTTTTCAACATCACCTTTAAAAAAATCGTTCACACATTCCTGGGTTCAGAAAGCTGTTGTTTCTTGTTGTTTTTATTACGACGTCGTCCGATCCAGTGACTGTTACTAGGTGACAAAAGACAGTGAAGTTGGAAGAAGCAAAACTGACCGGGGTGGGGGGTAAGGACACCTTGAGGTAAAGGGAGATGGTCAATAAAGTGGGGTGAATGTAACAAACACCACGCTGGTGGCTGCTAGCCTGGGGCGCGGGTTGAAAGAGAACAAGAAACAGAATTGCGGCCAGGACTATAGCTCAGCGGCACAGCGCCTGCCTGGCAAGCACAAGGTCGTGAATTCGATTTGTGATACCAAAAAACAAACAAACAAAAAAACACCTTAAAGAAGAAAAGCTAGGCATGGTGGCATACACTTATAATCCCAGCACCTAGGAGGCTGGCCCAGAAGGATCGCCATGAGTTTGAGGCCAGCCTAGGCTACCTAAGTGAGACCCTGTCTCAAACAAGGCCAGAAAAAAAAAAAAA
>NW_004955413.1:6642254-6648076 GCF_000276665.1 Chinchilla lanigera | reverse complement strand
TATAGTAAAAAATAAAATATTCACCCAGCTGGATACTTCAGATGAATGCTTTCTTCACCCTGCTTTGTCATATGTACACCTCATTAAAAAGGGAAGACTGCACCCTGATTCTAACAGTACTACAAGACAAATTCTTTTTCATGGAAGGTTGCAGTTCTAACTGCACAGCACTACTAAAGAATTTAATACTTTCAAAAACTGAACATGTACCAGGCATGGTGGTGCACACTTGTGATTCCATTTGGGAGGCTGAGGCAGAAAGATCCCTGAGAGTTCAAGGCCAGCCTGAACTGCATAGTGAAACCCTGTCTCAAAATGTCAAAAAAAAAGAAATTGAACATGTGATGATGGGTACTAGAGGCTGTCCTTCACTCGGGGTGAGGATCAGACTGGGGTGGGTGCGCTTGAGTAACACAACGGTAAAAGGAAGCACAAAGCCTGTGTCACTGGTTCAGGAAGAGGGCCATGTTTACAGCAACACTGCCAGCCACAAATCTGGGTGGCTTTTTTCCTCTTCCTCCTCCTCCCCGCTTCTTGTCTTTTCTTTTTTTTTCCTTTTTGAAGCAGGGTCTCACTAAGCAGATCAGGCTGGCCTTGAACTCACTTTGTAGCCCAGGTTGGGCTGGAACTCCAAGAGATCCTCCTGCCTCAGCCTCCCGAGTGCTGGGATTACAGGCATGTGCCACCACTCCCGGCATCCCCCTCCTTCTTTAAGGTGGCTGTCCCTTCCTTCTTTTGTGTCTTAGTTTTCATCTTTGTGTCCCTTTGCTTCTCTTAGATTGATTTTTCACCACGACCCCACACACACTTGGGGAGAGGTCTTCTGCTCTAGCTCTTTTCAGCAGAAGCCTTCTCGATCTTTGCTAGTGTGTCTAAATTCTGCGGCTCCTGCCAAGGTGTTTCACGAGTCTCTCCCAGGGGTTCTCACACCCTGCCCCCACCCAAGGGGCCTTCCAGTGGCCTCCACAGCTACACCTCAGGCTCGTCCGCTTGTTTCTGAGCCGCGGCTCATGTGAGTGATTTCCTACTCTCAGGAAGCCAAGCCCCTCCCAGGCCTCCAGGAAATTCTTCCTACATTCCCAGCCGGCTTCTACTCAGCAGCAGTTCGGATCTAAAGTGTTTCTTTCGCCCTCAGCCTTCCTCAGGAAAAAGGAAAAAAGAAAACAATGTCATTCACCGGAAGGATTAGTCAGCTAAGTTGCTTACGGTCTAAAGAAGTGTGTGTGTGGGGGTGGGGGTTGTTAATCAGAAATACTGTACACAGTTGGAGGGACAGCGAAAGAACACATCTCACTCCGCCTTTTCAACCGAGTTCCTCTGGTTTATGTCTGTGTTTAGTTCTTAGAAAGCACTTAGCAAATATTTACCAATATGTGAAAACAGTGACTGCATGGGGAGGGGAGCCCTAAGCTTATTCTAGGCAGCCAAGTTAAGCTAGGAATTATTATAGTCAGAAGGGGCCTGACTCTGGTTCAGGAAGAGGGCCAGGAGGGGGTCAGCACAGAAGTAAAGACATCAGAATCCTGGCTAGAGGCGCCTGAAGAAGCTCAGGCCCAGGGCCGGGCGTGGTGGTGCACGCCTGTAATCCCAGCACTCTGGAGGCTGAGGCAGGAGGATCACTGCGAGTTCGAGGTCAGCCTGGGCTACAAAGTGAGCTCAAGGTCAGCCTGAACTGCATAGCGAGACCCTGTCTCAAAAACACAAAAAAATAAAAAAAGGCCAGCCTCAAGATGAAGATGAGGCTGGGCGTGGTGGTGCACATCTGTAATCCCAGCACTCAGAATCATTGTGAGTTTGAGGCCAGCTTGGGCTACAAAGTGAGCTCAAAGTCATTTTGAAGAGACCCTGTGTCCAAAAAAAAAGATGAAGATGAGAAGGCAATGGGGGCTGGAGGTTTAGCTCAGCGGCACAGCACTTGCCTGGCCAGTGCAAGGTCGTGAGTTCGATTCCTGGTACCGGAAAAAAAAAAAAAAAAGGAGAGAAGGCAAGGCCTGCAGGCCTCTGGAGAAGCAGCAATTTAAGACTTCACCATAATTAGCACCGCCTGGCCCAGTGAGCCCAGGTAGGTGTCAGTGGCTCGGGTGGGGGACCCGGGCATCTGGGCTCATCCTTTCTCCCAAATGCCTTTGTTCTGTCCACTGCCCTGCCACAGGCCTTGCTCCCCTGCGGGATCAATATTAGCTAAGCCTCTGCACTTACAATCCTACAGGCCGGCTGTAGTTTGACCCCCGCTGTACCCACACTGTGACTGTGCTGTATAAATTACCCTGGCGAAAGGCCTCGGTGGCCAGGCATTCGGGACCCCTCCTGGAGCTCCAGGAGCTATTCTCGTCTCCCTCTCTGCAGTAAAAGTCTCCTAACTTCTTCCTTTGGTTCGTGACTGCAACCCTGAATGCCATAGGACCCCAAACTCAGCCCGGCTGCCCTCCAGCGGGGTGGGAGTCACGGTTCTCACAGCTTGCACGCGCTGAGCTGCATTCCCAGGCCCCACCGCCTTCCCAACAGCCCCGGTCTGCTCTCCCCATGCCCTGGGCCCCGGGCAGTCTCCGCGAAGGGCCGTCCCTGTGCTTTTCTTTCCCACTCTTATCTCTCCCTCCTTGGCCAATTTACCCAAAAATGGCCTGAGGAAGAAACCAAGCGGACACAGCAGAGCCTGCGCCCGAGTCAGGAGGCGCCGGGGGCGGGGCGGGGAGGCCGAGTCGGGCCGTGCCACTGCGCACGTCTCTGCCGGGGAAGGCGCCGCCCGCTCTCGCCAGCGCTGCTAGGGGCGCGGCCGGCACCGGATTGGCCCGAGGAAGTTGCAATTTTCAGGAATCAGAGGCATCTCTGGGGGGCCGTGAAAGGTTAGGCAACAGGCTTGCCTTCAGGGCAGATGGTTCCGTGCTACAGCTCTCCAGCATCCCTTTCCCCTGCTCGTCGCCGCGGGCAGCCTCATCAGACGCTGGTCCATTTTGTTTTCCTTTCCGGGTACCTTTCACACGTCCAGCTTCTGCATAGCCTCCCATTTCTACAAACTGTGTCACCTTGTTCTGTCCTGCACCCCGTTTATTTTTTTAAAAATCACTTTACCTTTGTATTGTACGCAGTAGCAGGAGTACAGGTCGATGACTTGACAGGTTCACATTTTTATATTGTGACCTCCATCTCAATCAGCACCTGGATTTGCAGTTTCTCAAAAAGTTCCCTCTCCACCCTGATTTTTGATGCAATTTCTGACTTTTTTTTTTTTTTTTGGTGCCAGAAATCAAACATAGACCTTGTGCCTGCCAGGCAGGCACTTGTGCTACTGGGCTACCTCCAACGCCCGGTTTCTGTCATTTTTCGGTTACATCTTGATATGGGAGAAATGCAACTCCCAACCTGGTAGATGGCAAATCTGCCAAGTTCGTGGTCCCTCAATATTGAGGAATGCAGTCACAAACCACTTTGTAGCCCGAGTTGGTCTCGAACACTTGCAACCATCCTCCTGCCTCAGCCTCCCAAGTGCTGGGATTACAGGCGTGCACCACCACACCCGGCTAAAACAGAAATTTATTGTCAGAACAATGCACAAAAGCACAGGCTGAGGCTACTCGCTGGAGGTTTCACCTTACCTCTTCCCCTGCCCCCTCCTCTCCGCCTGCCAGGGAGAGCACAGATGAAGGAAACGCGCAATCACAAACAGCGATCAGCCCTAAAGACAGAAAGTTTGGCCCAAAAGAACTCAACAGAATTAATCCAATTACTGTGAATAGCTTCGCTGAGTAGGGTTAAGATGGTGCGGGGTAGCTTTCCCACCAGGCGGTGCTTCGGAGCACCAGGGGGCCTGCTGGCGGGAGGCGAGGACTGAGCTCATGTGGGAGGCATCTTTGGCCCGCTTGCAGGATTTGGGGTTAAAGTCACACAGCCGGGCCACCTGTTCCCACTCTGCCCCTGGGGACGACTCATCAATGTCACTTACAAAAGCTCCTGCTCCCTGTTGTTTGCTTTTGTTTTCTGCAGCTGTTGGTCCTGCTTGCATACCGCTCTCCTGAGCTCCTTGATTGCTTTTTTCTTTCCACCCTGTTCCTTGCTTCTGAGAATTGGCATCAAGGGCTTCCTAATGCTCCGTCTGCTCTTCTCCTCATTTATGGATTCTTTCAGGCTCTGATTGCAATTGATCCGCTTGTGAAAAGGCCACGTAACTCTATTGGACCATTGCTCTCCTGGTAGTATTCTGCATTCGTCACTCCATCAACAGCACCCCGACCCCCAGGTGGCTCACTGTGTGGCTGAGGCCTTGGGAGGCTGCCTGTGCCAGGAAGGCTGCAGTGGGGCAGCTTGGTACACAGCTGTGGTGGGCAAGGCCATAGCACCAACACGAGTGCTGAGTGTCCAACCAACACATGGGGCTGCTGTGCTGGTGACCATGCTCAGAGGACAAACAGGAGGGGGGTCCCTAGGAATGTTTTTTATTCTATTGATGAGCTCATCTGTGCTATAAAAAAAAGACAATCAAAGAGCCAGGCATGGTGGCACATGCTTGTAATCCCAGCATGCAGGAGGATCATTGCGAGTTTAAGACCTGGGCTACAAAGTGAGCTCAAGGCCAGCCTGAACTGCTTAACGAGACCCTGTCTCAAAAAGACAAAAAAAGAAACCCCAACAACAACAAAATCCAGTCAGAGCTGGCTGTGGTGGTGTACATCTGTAATCCCAACACTCAGGAGCCTAAGGCAGGAGGACTGCTGAAAGTTTGAGGCCCCACTGGGCTACATGTTGAGTTTAAGACCAGCCTGAACTACTTAGCAAGACCCTGTGTCAAACAAAGCAAAACATAAAAACAGTCAGTCTGCCCTTTAGGGCAGCATTTTTGTGTGGGTACCCGAAATCAAAGTCAGAACCGCACACTTTTTTTTTTTTTTTGGTATCAGGAATCGAACTCAGGGCCTTCCACTTGCCAGGCAGGTGCTATGCCATGGAGTTATATCCCGGCCCTATGGAGCGGTATTCTTGAGGGGAGAGTGAAGTGAAAGGAATTAATTTCCTAAGGGCAGAAAGGTTGATAAATTTGGGCTAAAACTTCTACTTTCTTTTAGGGTTTGACGATTAAATCCAGACTGTTTTCTGAAGAATATGGCTGGGTGGGGGAGAATATGGCCCAGGGACAAGTCAGAGAGGTGGTGAAGAGCAGCTTTACTCTGGAGAGGTTGCAAGCGGGGAGCTCGCTGTTCTAGTCTTGGAATCCACAAAGGGAATTGCCTTGAACAAAACACTGCTGTCGGAAATTTCGCTATTTCTCAGGGCAGTGGGAGGATAGAAGAGTGACCCTATTTGAGGCACAGGAACCAAATCCATATCACTTGTCATGGTCAAGACTCCAGGCTTTTGAACAGCAAAACAAACCATGAACACAGTGAAGAGACAACCTACGGAATGGTAAAAAAAAAATACCTGTTATTTTCCTCACACAAAGGACTAATATCTGGTGTATATAAAGAATGCAAATGATCAGACCTCCCCAATCCAAAAATGGGCATCTGAAATGAATAGACACTTCTCAGATGAAGAAATACAAACAGCAAATAAAGATATGAAAAAATGTTGACCATCACTGGTCATTCAAGAAAAGCAAATTAAAACAATGCTGAGAAGGGGCTGGGGATTTAGCTCAGTGGCACAGCACCTGCCTTGCAACACAAGGTCCTGAGTTCGATTCCCAGTACCAGAAAAAAAAAAAGAAAAAAAAAAAAAAAAAAAAAAAAACAATGCTTAGGTTACATCTCACTCTAGGAAGAATGGCCATCATCAAGAAATTAACCAATCAGGCGTCGTGGAGCATGCCGGTAATCCCAGCACTTGGG
>NW_004955413.1:6638278-6641014 GCF_000276665.1 Chinchilla lanigera | reverse complement strand
AAAAAAAAAAAAAAACTGGACGGGCTGTGGGGAAAAAGAAACCCCATTCTGGTCAGGAGTATAAACTGGTGGAACCACTATGGAAATCAGAATGGAAATTTCTCAAAAAAGCTAAAACTAATGATTCCATTTGACTCAGCTGTTCTTCTTCTAGGTATCTTCCTGAAAAGTTAACATCATACTACAGTGATACGTGCATACCCAGGGTTTTTGTTTTGTTTTTGAGACGAGGTCTCACTGTAATTTAGGCTGGTCTTGAACTCACTATATTGCCCAGGGTGGTCTCAAATTCACAGCAGTCATCCTATCTCAGCCTCCCAAGTGCTGGGATTACAGACATGTGCCAGCTTACCTGGCCGTACCCACGTTTACAGCAGCACAATTTATAACAGCTAAATCTTGGAAAGAGCCTGTATGCCTATCAACAAATGGATGGGTAGAGAAAATGTGGTATTATGAGCAATGGAGTACTACTCTGCCATAAAGGATAAGCTTGTGTCACTTTTAGGTAAATGCATGCACCTCGAAGAGCAGAATTTTAAGTGAGATAAATCAGACACACAAGTTTTAATATCACACTGTTTCCCTTCTATGAGAAACCAAAGAATTAATAAGGAGCGAAAGAGTTTAAATGTGGCATTGTTCTCTTGTATGAGAAACAAAACAGGCTAAACAAGGAGCAAAATGTAAAATAGGTATTGGGAAGAAGGAAGAACATGTTCAAATGGGAAGGGGAGCCCGGCGTGGTGGTGCACGCCTGTAATCCCAGCACTAGGGAGGCTGGGCAGGAGGATCATTGCAAGTTGGAGACCAGTCTGGGCTACAAAGTGAGCTCAAGGCCCAGCCTACACTGCATAGCAAGATGCCGTTTTATTTATTTATTTATTTTTTTGGTTTGTTCTTTTTTCCGGTACCAGGAATTGAACTCACAACCTCACACTTGCCAGGCAAGCACTGTGCCGCTGAACTAAATCCCCAGCCCCAAGACCCCATTTTAAAAAGAAAAGAAAAGAAAAAAAAAGGCTTGTTCCTGGATGGGATAAAAGGGAAATGGAACCTTGGGTGCTTGCTGCCTCCTGCCCACACTGCCATGGACTGTCTCCCCTCTGCAATGCCCCTCTGCCACGCCACCATGTCTTGGAGCCAGCTGACTATGAACTGAAACCTCTACAAACCGAGCCAAAATAAAGATTTCATCTTTTAACTTGTGTGTGCTGTGAATTTTGTTTCAGCAATAAGAAAAGTAACTGAGACAGATTTTGGTACTGGGAGTGGGGCTGTTGCTGTGATGTTATCTGGCCATGTGGCTCAGAAGCCTTTGGAAGTGTCTTGTGGGAAGAACTTGGATAGGGTTGGAGATGCTGGCTAATGAAACAGCCCTGGCTTAAATTCTTTTTTTTTTTTTTTTTTTTTTTGGTTTTTCTTCTTGTACCAGGAATCGAACTCACAACTTCACACTTGCCAGGCAGGTGCTGTGCCAGCCCCCTGGCTTAAATTTGTAAGCCAAACTTAATGAAAGATTCTGGTCAAAGCTCAAAAGACCAGAATACTGGTAGAAATGCAATAGGTAAAGACCAGGCTCAGGAGGTTACAGATAGGAACAAGGAATGCATTGGCTATTGGACTCAGACCATGTGCATTATGCTTTGGCAGAAAATTTCTCTGCATTTTGCTTGTGACAACAGACTTTTCAGGCTGGATATGGTGGCCCTTGCCTGCTGTTATGATTGGTGTCTAGATGTCATCCCCAAAGCCTCATGGAGTCATGGGGCAGGCTTCTAGAGTTTATGATTGATCCATGGTCCAATGCTGGGATTATGGGTGTGAGCGCTACACTCGCCCTGGGATGGGTAGTGTGCATACCATATAAGGGAGAGAAGGAGGCTTGCTCTCTGCTGCCTCTCCCTTTTTGTTCTTGCTGCTTTTGCTGTTTTCTCCCTCCATGAACTATTGCCTTCTGCCATGTGTCACCCTGCCTTGGAACCAACCAATTATGGACTGAAGCTTCCACAAGCTGTGAGCTAAATGAACCTTTCCTTCCTTAACTTTGGGCATCAGATATTTTATCCCAGCAATGAGAGAAAAGTAACCAAGACATAATTTGATACCAGAGAGGTGGGGTCGTTGCTGTGACTGTACCTGACCATGTGGTTCAAGAGCCTTTGGGAATGGCTTGTGGAAAGAGAAGAAAGTTCAGAGATGTCACCTGATAGAGAAGCACTGGAACGCCTTCAGCTGTTCTGTGTGGGAGATTCCGGTCAGAGCTCAGAAGACCAGAAGGCTGATAGAAATCCTGCCTGTAAAGACTGGGTTCAGAAGGTTTCTGCGGGGAAGAAGGACTGCATTGGGTGCTAGACTCCAGAGGATATGTGTTATGAGTTGACAAAAAGTTTGTCTGTATTTTGGCCATGTTCAGAGATGTTGCCTAAGACTGAGATTAAGGGTGGCAGACTAATTAAACTGGCAGAAAAAAATTTCAAGGCAGTCAAATGTTGAGGTGGTGGCATGGCTATTGTTGGGGGCTTTTAGCCAGCTTCATGTTGCAAGTGAAGAGCAAAGAGCCCAGCAGGATGATTTGAAATGCTGAGAGTTTGGCCAGAAAGGAAGCTCTAGTAAGCCTGTGGACTGCAAAGATAGAGCTCAGGAGATCTTGATTACTGATAAGGAACAAAAGAACAGAAAAGATGGCCTGAGGGCATCACAAGAAGCAGCAAGTCTAGGGCCGGGGATATAGCT
>NW_004955413.1:6621242-6637943 GCF_000276665.1 Chinchilla lanigera | reverse complement strand
AAAAAAAAAAAAAGGAGAATTTGTTTCTCAGAATCAGGTTCAGAGTGCTTAGGGATCCAAGCACTCAACTACAGCCAAAAAGAAAGAAAGCCTGGCTACTGCTCTAGCTGGCAGCAGACCTTGGCATCATCCAATGGCACTGGTTTTAGTTGCATGCAGCATGCAAGAGTTCTGAAGTTAAGAAGGCTTCCACCTAGATTACAGAAGGCCTGGGAGGACAGGAAATGTGCCCCTGAGAGGGCAGTGTGTGAAACTGTCAGTGTGACATGAAAGGTGCAGTGGAGACCACAGAAGTTTGGAAAAGCCAGGAAGGTGGATCCTATAAGGAAATCTGCAAGGAGAGAGCAAAGCCGGCCCAAGAGAGAAGCCATGGGAGCCACAACCCCCAGAAATGCCATAGGGGTGGCGTCACATGGAGCTCACAATTTGCCACAGATTGCTTCGGATGTTGAATGTGCAACTATAGGACTTAATGTTTGCCCTGCTGGATTTTGGACTCGCTTTGATCCCAATGCTTTGTAGCCCCTTGTTTGTACCTTTTGGAATGGAAATATTTATCTTGGGTCATTGAATGTTGGAAGTGTTTAACTTTTCATTTGTACAGGGCTCACAGCTAAGAGTTTGCCTTAAATCTCAGAGGAGACTTGGGACTTGGGCCTTTCAGCAGTGCTGAAACTGTTAGGACTTTGGCAACTGTCAGAGATGGACTCAAATACCTTTTGCATAAAGGGTTACACATGCATCTTTGGGGAACCAGGGGTGGAATGTTACGGTTTGTGTCTAAATATTCCCCCAAAGCCTCATGCAGTCATGGGGTGGGCTTCTAGAGTTTTTGACTGCTCTGTGGTCCAATGTTGGGATTATGGGTGTGAGTGCGACACCCACCCTGAGGCAGGGAGCCTACATACAATACAAGGGAGGGAAGGAGGCTTGCTCTCTGCTACCCCTCCTCTTTTGCTCTTGCTGCTTTTGCTCCCCGCCCCCCAACTGCTGCCTTCTACCATGTGCCACCCTACCGCACAGCCAACCAAGTATGGACAGAAACCCTCCACAACCTGTGAGCTAAATAAACCTTTCCTTCTTTAACTTTGGATGTCAGGTATTTTGTCCCAACAATGAGAGAAAAGTAACCAAGACACCTGTAATCCCAGCACTCCAGAGGCTGAGCCAGGAAGATCGCTGTGAGTTTGAGGAACAACCTGGGCTATATAACCAAGTTTGAGGCAAGCCTACACTACATAGCAAGACCCTGTCTCAAAAGACTGAGAGAGAAAGAGAGAGAGAGAGACTTTTCAAGACAGCGTGATTAAGTGTACCATACTAATAAATGTGGCAGAAGAAATTTTTTTTTTTAATTTTCTCTTTTTTAATTTTTATTTTCTATTAGTATATGTTTGCGGTACGTAATGGTTACATTCCTTTGAGATGTTGGTATGTGTACGTAACACATCTCAATTACTTTTTCATCCCCTAGAAGAAATTTTAAAACAGTGTAATGTTGAGGGGGTGGCATAGCTGCTGTTGGAGGCTGTTAGCTGATATATGTTGAGAATCAAGAGCAAATAGCCCAGCAGAATGATTTAAGAAGTGTTGAGTGTGGCCAGAAGGCAACCTCTGTCACAGTTACAGCCTTCAAAGGTGAAACAGAGAAGAAATTGTTTGCTGAAAAGGCTAGCAATAAAAAGCCAAGTCTTTTGGAAGAGGACAGTAGAAAAGATGATCTGAGGGTATCAAGAACCAGTAGGGGCGCTGGGGATTTAGCTCAGCAGCAAAGCGCCTGCCGGGCAAGCGCAAGGTCATGAGCTTGGTTCCTGGTACCGGAGAAAAACCAAAAAAAAAAAAAAAAGAACCAGTAGAACTACACCCTCAGCAGCAGCAGAACTGCAAATGTAAAAGACTCTGTTTTGAGAAGTAAGCCCCAGAATATTATATTACAGAATGGCAGTGGCCTAAAGAAATTGTTCCTCAGGTTTTGGTTCATAGTACTCATAACATAGGCATTTGACCCTTACAACTAAGAAGGAAGAAAGCATGGCTACTGCTCCAGCTGGTGGCAGACCTTGGCATCATCCATGTGGTGCTGGTTTTAGGTGCATGCAGAATGCAAGAGTTGCAGGGTCAGGAAGGCTTCCACTGTGTGAGGCTCTAAGTGTGACGTCAAAAGTGCAGTGGAGACCCCAGAACACTGGAGAAGCCAGTAATGTGGGTCGTCTGAGGAAAGTTGCATGGAGTGAGCAAAGCCAGCCCAAGAGAAAATCCATGACAGCCACAACCCTCATGTGCCATTGAGATGGAGCCCCCCAGCCCTTTGCAGTTCACATCTTGCCACAGGTGGCCCTGGATGCTGGATATGGAACTATAGGATTTTTTTTTTTTTGGTACCAGGAATCGAACTTAGGACCTTGTTCTTGTCAAGCAAGGCACTATGCCACTGAGCTATATCCCCGGCCCTGGAAGTATAGGATTTAATATTTGTCATGCTAGATTTTTTTTTTTTGTCCTGCTTGATTTTGGTCTTGCTTTGGTGTCATTCTTTTCTTTTCTTTTCTTTTCTTTTTTTTTTTTTTGGTACCGGGAATGGAACTCAGGACCTCATGTTTTCCAGGCAGGCGCCATGCTGCTGAGCTATACCCCCAGCCCTGTATCATTCTTTTCTGTCACTCTATTTGTACCTTTTGGAATGGGAATGTGTATTTTATACCATTGTACGGTGGAAGTGTTTAACTTCCTTTTCATTTGTATAGGAACTCACAGCTAAGAGTTGGCCTTAAATCTCAAAGGAGACTTTGGACTTTTAAGCAATGCTGAAACTGTTAGGACTTTGGCAACTCTTAGAGATGAAATAAATGCCTTTTGCATAAAGGGATGCACATGAGTCTTTTGTGGGCCAGGGGCAGAACATTATGGCTTGTATCTAGATGCCCCCCCCCCCAAAGCCTTATGCTGATAGGTGGGGATTTTTGGAGGTGGCTGGATCTAGAGCATGTGATATTTGCATTATGTGATAACTGAATTAGCCCACTAGTTGGTTTACATAGTTCTAGGTGTAGGTGGCTTGCAAAAGGCTTGTAGCCTGGATGAGAAAAAAGGGAAAGGGATCCTTCCTGCTCAGCCGTGGAGTGTTTCTCCTCTGCAGTGTCGCTCTGCCATGCCACCTTGCCTTGAAGCCAACTGACTGTGGAGAGAAACCTCCACAAACTATGAGCCAAAATAAACCTCTCCTCCTTTTCCTGTGGGTGTTGGGTATTGTGACTCAGAAGCAAATAGTAACTAAAACATTTTCTAACCTAGGGATGAGGGTTATGTCATCTGTGAGGGAATGACTGACTGTCTTCGGTGCCCTTATAGTTGAGTACTCCTTTTGTAGGGGTTCAGGAGCCTTCAACTGGAAAGGAAAAAATTGATAACATCCCGACAGTGGTGAACTTCCAAAGCCTATCTGATACCCTCTGGCTGAATCCCTAGACACACCCACACAAGCTGTCAGGCAAAAATAATTCCAAAACGTTGTCTGTACAGAATGAGGAACCAGGGGCTGGGGATTTAGCTCAGCGGCAAAGCGCCTGCCTGGCAAGCGCAAGGTCGTGAGTTCGGTTCCCGGTACCGGAGAAAAACCAAAAAAAAAAAAACAGAATGAGGAACCAAGCAATTTAAACTACCAAACAAGTCAGAAATACAAATAAAGCCCATCACCGTTTAAACCTTTTATCAGTTTGACTAGAAAAACAAAGTATGTACACCAACAGTGGGGCATCAACAACCAGCAAAGAGTGGATGGCACTTTTTGATTACCTAAATGAGTCACCATTCAGAGTTTAGTCAAAATTCTTAGGGGTGCCATGAAACAAAAATAAACTCTTACTTCCTTCCAATGATCTTGGTGGGAAAATGTACAGGAGAAATATAACTCCCCACCTGGTAGATGTCAGATGTCAGAGTTTTAATTCTCACAACATCAAGGAATGAAGTCTCAAACCAAAGGAAGAAGTTAGGAGAGTTTTATCAGAGATAGGGAGAGAAGAATAGCTCCTGGATTTTCCAGGTCCTTAATGGGTGGCCACTGAGGCTTTTTGTCAGGGACAGCAGTAACATCGCAATGTAGGTACAATACGGGTCAATCTATAATCAGCCTAGAGGATTACAAGTAGAGCTGCTTAGCTAATTTTTTTTTTTTCTTTTTTTTGTCTTTTTGAGACAGGATCTCAATATGCAGTTCAGGCTGGCCTTGAGCTCACTTTGTAGCCCAGGCTGGTCTCGAAATCACAACGACTCTCCTGCTTCAGCCTCCTGAGTGCTGGGATTACAGGCGTGGGCCACCACACCTGGCTGCTTAGCTAATACTGATCCAATAGGGATACAAATCGTGTAGCAGGGTACATGGAAAGAACAAAGGCATTTTTGGGAAGAGGTGAGTCCAGATGCTCTGGTCACCCGCCTGAGCCATTGATGCCTATCTGGGCTTCCTGGACCTGCTAATTCCAGTATAATTCCAAGTTACTGTTTATCCCTGAGGGGCGCCAGTGGGCCTGACCACTGCATTTTCATCTTGAGGCCTGGCCTTCTTCAGGCGCGCCCCTGCCAGGATTCTGATGTCTTTATTTTTGTGCTGACACCCTTGAGTGTCCAGTCCTTCTATGACTATGTATTAATTCCTGTCTAACTTAGGTGCCTATAATGCAAGAATCTAGGTTGCATCCCCAGCACAGAAAAGAAGAGAAAAGAAAAGAAAAAAAGGATTGGGAAAGGAAAAGCGGTAAGAATAACATGATCAAAAAAGAGGCCTGTGTGGAGACAGGGAGAGAGCAAATTGCAGGGCAGTGTGAGTGGGTTTTGCATGCTGCCCGCCATGGCAGAGGTGCTGGGGGGTGGTGGAACTAGGGAAGAAGGAAGGTAGAGTCAAGGACTCCGTCTTTCTGCCTCATTTTCTTACAGTCCAGATGTAAATAAATTCCTCTATAGTTATCTTTCTTTTCCTTTTATACTATGTCAAAAAACAAGCACCACAATATAAAAACAATGTGACTTGTGTGTCATGACACTATTTGTGCATTATAATTTAGTTGTGCAGTCAGTAGTTCCTCTGTGCCGCTTACACAAGTCTTTTAGGACTTTGGACAGATGCATTCAGTGCATGACCTGCCTCTGTAATAGCATCCAGCATATCGGAGGGCAGCATTAAAAGTCAAGTATGTTGCTAGGCGTGGTGATGCATGCCTATAATCCAAGCACTTGTGAGGCTGAGGCAGGAGAATCCTTGTGAGTTCAAGGCCAGCCTGGGATATAAAGTGAGCTTGAGGCCAGCCTGAACTGTATAGCAAGACCCTGTCCCAAAAAGACAAAAAAAAAAAAGTCAAGTATGCTGAACTTAAACACCTACTCTTAACTGAGTTTGGGGTCCTGTAGTCTCCTTCTTTTTATGTTCTCTGTGTCCTGAGTAAAGAGTTGGTCAAGACAATGCAAATGATAGCAAAGTTTTATTAAAGGTAGGAAAAGAAACAGGCTGTGCAGAGTGAGTCTGGGCCAAGCAAAAGTAGGAAAAGAAGTGCACCTACAGCACGAGAGCAGCTACCATGCGAGAGAGAACACAGTGGCAAAAACTCCATATGTGCATCCTTTCGGTAGCACTGCTCCTCAGGCTGATGGCAGATCCAAGCTGTCCTTTGGAAAATCTGCTCAAGTTCTCACAAGAAATCCAAGTGCAGCTGATATAGGTGAAATAAATTAACTCGCAACCTGACAGATGTCAGATATGTCAAGTTCATGCTGCCCAAAATTGAAGAATGAATTCTGACAAACAACAGGTTAAAGGTAGAAAAACTTTATTGGGAGAGATAGTTCCTGAGGGACAGAAGGGATCACGAGTGGATTGCCTGCTTCTCAAAGGAAGTTTTATAAAAAACAAAGTCACAAGGTGAGTACAACGTGGGTCAAAACTATGATCAACCAGGGGCTAGGGATTTAGCTCAGCGGCAAAGCGCCTGCCGGGCAAGCGCAAGGTCATGAGTTCGGTTCCTGGTACCGGAGAAAAACCAAAAAAAAAAAAAAAAACTATGATCAACCAATAAAATGACAAGTATAGCTGCTTAGGTAATATTGATCCAGTGGGGAAGCAGGTCATGTAGCAAGTGTACATGGAAAGAACAAAAAACTTCTTTTTTTTGTTTTGTTTTTTGTTTTTGTTTTTGTTTTTGTTTTGTTTTTCCAGTACTGGGAATCGAGCTCACAACCTTGCTTTTGCGAGGCAGGTGCTGTGCCGCTGAGCTAAATCCCCAGCCCCCAAATGAACTTCTTTAGGAAGGGATGGATCTGGGGGTCTTGGTCACCCACCCGGGGGTGACTGAGGTCTATGTAGACTTTATTGGACCAGTGATACCAAGTATCTTATCCCCTGGGGAAACATCTAGGCCTGGTGATTCTATCTTTATTTTGAGGCCTGACCTTCAATAGATGCGCCTCCAGCCACAGTTGTAACGTGTTCTCATCTTCCACACTGACTCCCTCGAGGGCGCAGCCCTGTCTGACTGCCTAGAATATTTCTACCTATCTTAGCTGCCTATAATAGAGGGCCATGGGAAACCTGTGCATGTATCCTGGGATCTTGTAATTAATACGTCACACCTACTTCCCCAGCCACCTTTGGTGGGGGTGGGGATCTCCTGTCTCGTTATTGTGCCCCAGACTCAGATCTCAATTTGCAAACAAATCTATTAGACCAATCATTCCCTAGAATAGGTTTGCAGGTTCGCCGACTCTAGTTGTATAAAGATTTTATCAGGATGCGTCAGCAGCACAGGAAAGGTTTATCTGACAGAGACTTTAGGACAAGCTTGAGTGACGTGAGGTAGCTCAGAGAAATAAGACTCATTACGGTTGGGAACTGGGATCCTTTAAGTGTTTGGGGCGTGGAAATCTGCCGAACTTGATTATCTATAGTGGGAGAGGCTGGCCCACCCCCACAGTAAGGTAATGGTCACTTCCCAGGAGAAATCCTAATTTACAGGTGAAAAGGGCAATCTGTTTCAATGGTGAAAGAGGTCATTTACAAGTAAAAAGGGAATGGCCAGAGTTCTTTTGCAAGTGAAAGAGAATTGCCCAAGCTTACTGTGTTCTAGGAGAAGAGAAAACGTAAAATTTTGTAAACTGGGCATGTGTCTTGAAGCTGCAGGTTTTCATTTTTAAAATAATGATTTTCCTTGTCTCCCTTCTGCCTCATTTCCATTGTTTCCTATCCTACTGCAATTTATGTTATAAAATCATGCAGGATAAGTTATGGAGGGGTTGGCTTTTATTAAACAACCTCTCCTAGTGTATTTAGAAATATGACTCAGCCATGAGCAGGTTGTGTTGGCGCACTCCTGTAATCCCAGCATCGGAGGCTGAGGCAGGAGGATAACCATGAGTACAAGGCCAGCCTAAGCTACCTACCAAGACCCTGTGCAGAAAGACTTGGCCTTTGGCAAAGACAGTAATAAGTAGATAATAGATTACTAATTTGTGTTTAATGACATAGTCTATGTAATTATTTATGCAATAACTAATTTCAACAGTGTCCTTATCCTATTTCTTCCATCCCTTCCTTATGTGAATGGTGGGTGATGGTGGTAACTTTGGAGCTCCAGTTTCCATCCCTACATTTTGAGACTTCCACTACTTCAACTCGTAAACAGAATATTACTTCTTAGAAGAAGACAGCCAGGCATGGTGGTGCATGACTGTAATAATCCTAGCACTCAGAAGGCTGAGGCGGGAGGATCACCCTGAGTTGGAGACCAACTTAGGCTACATAGTGAGTTCAAGGCCAGTCTGAACTACATAGTGGGACCTGTTGATACAGGGGAAAGAACCTCCCAACCTGAAAGATATCTGGGATGAGCTCGTGTTTTCTAAAATCAAAGAATGAATTTCAGGAACAACAGAGGTGGGACAAAACTGTGGTCAGCCAATAAGATTACAAGTATAATTGCTCAGGTAAAATTGATTAAGTCGGGATCCAATGGGAAAGCGAGTCATGTAGCAAGCGGGCATGAGTACAGAACAGGGGCTTCTACTGTAGGGAGCTGGGTTAGTGACTCTTTCTGGCTTTTTCAAGGTGATAGAGACCTATTTAGAATATCAATCCTTGAGGTCCACCCCTAGGGAGGTATGTGGGTGCATTTGTTTAACCTTTTGCCCGGAGGCCTGGCCCACAGCTGAAGTGCCTGTCTCTCCCACACTTGCAAGGTATCTTGTCTTTCATGTTGGCTCCTTCGGGCCAGGGATGTACCTCAGTAGGCACAAGCACCTGCCTGGCAAGCACAGGGTCCTGAGTTTGATTCCTGGTACCAAAAGAAAAAACCAAAAATCATATTGGCTCCTTCGAGGGCCTAGCCCTGTCTGACTGCCTATAATATTTCTACCTAACTCAGCCGCCTTCAACAGTGCCTCAAAAAACTAAAAAAGAAGCAAAAAAGACGAAGAAGAAATCTCGGGCAAAGGTCTATCATTGCCTTACTGTACACTTCGGCCATCCTCCCAGCCCTCTTGCCAACATCTTCAGTGGTTAAATGACACGAGCGTGCTCACCACCTCTCAAGCGGTCACGGCACACGACGGTGGGGCTTGGGTGGGTTAAGGAGACTGGAAGATGAGCCCTCAGCCCAGTCCTTACAACACAGAGGGTGGACTGAAGATAATGTTTATGGTCAGTAGATGGAAACAGGTGAACCTATCAGTCCTCTGCAAACCTGGGGAGCCACTTTACAGAACCAGTGCTCTTCAGTAAAGAGTAGTTTGCACTTTGGTAAATTTTTCTTTCACTCCCTATTATATGAAATTGATAGGTCAGGGGATGTAGCTCAGCAGCATAAACCCTTGCCTGGCAAGCTTGAGGTCATGAGTTTGATTCCCGGTACCCAAAAAAAATTAAAAAATAAAACTTTCTGGCCAGGCGTGGTGGCACACACCTGTAATCCCAGCAGTCGGGAGGCTAAGGAAGGAGGATTGTTGTGAGTTTAAGACCAGCCTGGGCTACAAAGTGAGCTCAAGGCCAGCCTGAAATGCATAGCACTGTCTCAAAAAGACAAAAAAAAAAAGAAGAAAAAGAAATTGATATGGGAGAAATATAATTCCCAATCCACTAGATGTCAGATGTGCTGAGTTCATGTCTCCCGAAATTGAAGAATGAATTCCACAGCACAAAAGTTAAGAGTAGGAAAGGTTTATTGGGGAGTAGGCATGGGGAATAGGAATAGCTCCTGAGAGACAGAAGGGGTCCTGAATGGGCTGCCACCAATGTCGTCTCTCTGAAAATGTTAAAAAACATTCTGGAGGTGTTGGCAGGTTATAAAGCAAAGGTCTCAAGGTTATAAAACCAAGTCATGAGGTAGGTACCATATGCGTCAAACTATAATCAACCAATAAGATTACACGTAAAGCCGCTTAGCTACTATTGATCCAATAGGGAAATGGGGCCATAATCCCAGCACTGGGGAGGCTGAGGCAAGAGGATCACAGTGAGCTCGAGGCCAGCTTGGGTTACATAGTGAGTTCAAGGCCAGCCTGGACTACACAGGAGACCCTGTCTCAAAAAAACAATATGGAAGTAGGGCATGTAGCAAGGGTATATGGGTGACATCATTAACCTTGGTCAGTAATCTACAGTTTTAGTCTTAGTTTTAGTGAGTGGGAAAGGCTGGACCACCCTTGGTGAGATTCGGTTTTTTGGTTTTTGGTTTGTTTGTTTTTTTCCCCCTGGTACCGGGAATTGAACTCATGACCTCGTGCTTGCCAGGCAGGCGCTATGCTGCTGAGCTAAATCCCCAGCCCCACCCTTAGTGAGATAGTGGTCTATTTCTGTGGAAAATCCCAAAGGAGTGGTGCCAGTTACAGTATAATCTCGGACTTCGGTTCATGTTTCTCGGGAAAGTATATGTATCTGACCATTGTGACTTTGATCTCAAGATTTTGTCTTCACCTGCTCCTCCAGCCACATTTCTGATGTGTCCACCTTTCCCTGACTTCCTTGGGAGCCCAATCCTTTCCTAAACAAATACTAATTTTTATCTAACTTAGCTGCCTATAATAAAATGAGGGAAATGTGGAGAAAAGCACTTGCTTCCTAACAGCAGCCTTTCAGAATCTTGTTGGCAGGGCCCCTGTTCGTGTCCCTAACAAGAAGCCCTCAGCGATTCTAGTGCAGGGCCGAGGGTGCCTGGGCCCCTCCCAGGCACATTCCATTCCTTCTCTTTTCACCCTCTGCTACCCAAGGACCCCATTTCTTCTCCTGACACGGGGCTACTGCACAGCTTTATGATACCATGTCGTGTGGTCCACCTGCTATCTAATTCAGGACTTAGCCTCGGGAGGCTGAAGCGGGAGGATCATTGCAAGTTCGAGACCAGCCTGGGCTACAATGTGAGCTCAATGTGAGCCAGCCTGAACTGCATAGTGAGATCCCGTCTCAAAAGACAGAAAAAAAAAAAAAAAATTTCAGGACTTAGCAAATTTTCCTGTAAAGTATCGACAGTAAATATTTTAGTTATTGGTCTAGCCTGTAGCTCCGTGGTAGAGCACTTGCCCAGCATGCCGGAAGCCCTAGGTTCTTTGGACTTATGGACTCTATAGTCTCGTTTGTGACTACCCCCACCCCCCGCCAGTATCATGCAAGAGTGCACATTGGCAATATGTAAGCAAATGAGCGTGCCTGTGGTCCCATATAATTTTGTGGACCCGAAATTTGCATTTCATGTAATTTTCACAGGTCGTGAAATATAATTCTTACTTGATCTCCCCCACCATTTTTTTGTTTGTTTGTTTGTTTTTCTTCTGGTACCAGGAATCGAACTCATGACCTTGCGCTTGCCAGGCAGGCGCTGTGCCGCTGAGCTAAATCCCCAGCCCTGCTCAACCATCTAATATGTAAAAACTACTCTTAGTTTGTGGGCGGTTAAAAACAAAAACAGGCGTGCTTCAGCAGTGGAGTGCTTGCCTAGCATGTGCAAGGTCCTGGGTTCACCCACACACCCTACCCTCTGAGAGTACGTACCAAAAAATAAAAAAAGGAAAGGAAAGAAAGAAAGAAGGAAGGGGAGAGGGTGCAAAGAGGGGTGTGGCTGCAGGCTCCTAGTGTGGCTGACCAGAGAGGTAACCAGCTCTCCACAGCTGTTGTTCCTGAGGGAGCCGCTAGTTCTCCCTTTGTGTGTCTCGGGGCAGAGAGAGCCCTGGTGAGTGGCTAGGGGTGAGGGGGCCTGGCTTTCCCAACAGCGCTTCAGAGGACACTTATCCTCGGCCTCAGACTCCTTGTACCCAGCTGCGCTTTCCGTTTATGATAAACCGCTTGCGATGACAGAGAAGGGAGGCCGGACAGGCTCTCCTTGGAGGGGCAGAGGGGCGGGGTGGGCGAGGATGGAGAAACACAGTTGTCCCAGGTATCTTTGCTTAAACTCTATTAGCTAATCCACAGGAATGTAGTAGAGTTCGGTCAGCGGGCTCACTCTACCCCCAGCCATGGGCCCTTGAGCAAATGACTTGTAGGCTTCCTGTGGCAGATCAAGACGAAAATGTCAAATGTAAAATATGGCTGTGGCTCATAAAGCAGGGTACACGATGAGTACCTGAAAACAAAAATAATTTCAGCCGGAGTTGTGTCGCGCACCTGTAATCCCTGCGACTCTGGCAGCTATGACAAGGCGGATCCCAATTCGAGGCCAGCCTGGGCTACACAGTAGGACCTTGTTTCAAAAAAAAAAAAAAACTTGAATTTACCCATTTCAAATTTGTTGCCACTAGTGTACAGAAAACAATATTTCTGTGATGATTTGTTGAAGCTCCTCACTGTCATTGGTGACTCTTTGGAAAGCTCTAGGACCTAAGTGTAGGCCCTTAGAAAAGTGGAGAATAGGAGCCGGGAATGGTGGCACAAGCCTGTAATCCCAGCACTGGGGAGGCTGAGGCAGGAGGATCATGGAGAGCTCGAGGCCAGCTTGGGCTGCAAAGTGAGCTCAAGTTCAGCCTGAACTGCATAGTGAGACCCTGTCTCAAAAAGACAAAAAAAAGAAAGGTGGAGAATATGAGCTGGGCGTGGTGGCACCTGCCTGTAATCCCAGCACTGGGGAGGCTGAGGCAGGAGGACAGCCATGAGTTGGAGGCGAGCCTGGGCTACATAGTGAGTTCAAGACCAGCCTGAACTGCATAGTGAGACTGTCTCAAAAAAAGACTATATATATATATATATATATATATATATATGTGTGTGTGTGTGTGTGTGTGTGTGTGTGTGTGTAGTCAGGGACTTCTTGTTATGGTTCAGACCTGAAACGTCTCCCCAAGGTCTCATGTCTGTGGGAAGCCACTGGGTCACACTGGCAGGAGGGTGCTAGACTGGCGAGGCGGTCACGGGGCCCCACCACCCCCCAGCGCCGTCTTCTCTGTTTCCTGACCACCGTGACGTGAGCAGCTTGTGGGCACCCGGGCTCTTTCCCCACGTCTTCCTGCCGCGCAGCGAGCCAGCTGTGGGCTGAAAATGCCAGCCAAGCCCGGCGCGGCGCACACCTGTCTTCCCAGCACTCAGGAGGTCCATGCAGGAGGGTCACTGCAAGTTCGAGGCCAGCCTGGGCTCCATGGTGAGCTCAAGGCCAGCCTGCACTCTGCAGCGAGACCCTGTCTCAGACAAAAAGAAAAAAAGAGAAGAAAAGGTGAACCCAAAACACCTTTCCTCCTTTAAGTTTTGGGGGTCACATATATGTCTCGTCAGCGGGAAAGTGGCCGAGACACTTCTAGATGTCTGAACAGATGTTCACCCATGAAATTAAATGGAGATGTTTATTTTATACTTTGATACTTACATGGCACTATATGCCATGAACTATTTTAGGTACACTGATTTAAGTTAATCCTCACAACAAATCTTATTATGTGAACTGAGTTATTCCTCTTGCTCCACGGGTGAGGAAACAGGAGCACAGTAAGGGCAGTGACTTTCCCAAGAACAGACAATACAAAGGCAGCTCTGAGACTCAAGCTGGGAGGCCTGTGCTCAGGCCTATCAGCCTAGAATCTGTGCTCTTCTGTATACTTGTTTGAAAATAATTCTTTAAGGGGCTGGGGATTTAGCTCAGCGGCACAACGCCTGCCTGGCAAGCACAAAGTTGTGAGTTTGATTCCCAGTACTGGAAGAAAAAGAAAAAGAAAAAAAAAACTTATTTAAAAGAAGGAAGGAAGGAAGCAAGGAAGGGAGGGAAGAAGGAAGGGAGGGAGGAAGAGAAAAAGGAAGGAAAGAAGGAGCTGGCTGTGGTAGCACATGCCTGAAACCCTGGCATTCTGGAAGGCTGAAGCAGGAGGACCCAAGTTTAAGCCCAGCCTGAGCATCTTAGCAATTTAGAGAAACCCTACCTCAAAAAAAAAAAAGGTCAGAAGGCCCTGGGTTCAATCCCTAATTGAACTGGGATTGAACTGGAAGGAAGGAAGGAGAAAGGTGGAAAGTTCAATAAAAAGTTAAAATGTGTATGCAGCCCTAACCCAGTAGATGTGCAGCTCCATGAGGGGGGAGTGCCGTTCCCCCACCACCTTTGCCGCAGCCTCCCCAGGGTCTAAAACTGCGCCTGGAGCACAGTGGAACTGTGTGATGAACGAATTGGGACCTACAGCCTGCGGTGGATTATCTGGGCCGTTTCCTTTAACACTCTTGCTGTCTGAGTGGTGAGCTACGGCAGCTTGTTCACAGTACTGAGAGGGGTAGACCAGGGAACGTCAGGGTAGGCCCTAAAGCCCTTAAAGGGCCCCTTGGCAGGGAATAGGAATTCATGGATCATTTTTTTCCCCTTTTAATTTTTTTTTGGGGGGGGGTTGGTTTTGTCTTTTTGAGACAGGGTCTCACTATGCAGTTCAGGCCGGCCTTGAACTCATTTTGTAGCCCAGGCTGGCCTTGAACTCACAAGGGTCCTCCTGCCTCAGCCTCCCAAGTGCTAGGATTACAGTTGTGTGCCACCACACCCAGCTCTCCCCTCTAAATTTTGCATATGTATCTATAAACTTGCTTCTTTCTTTCTTTCTTTTCTTTCTTTCTTTCTTTCTTTCTTTCTTTCTTTCTTTCTTTCTTTCTTTTTAACTTGCTTATTTCTGATGAGCTTAAAGCAGCCCCTTCTGTATGAGTTGAATGAAAAGTCTGCCTGGACCCCGGTATGTAAAGAGTTGAGAATGATTGCGTGACTTCCCCACGAAAGAACAATCAAAGGCTTATAGGGTTGTAGGTTCAGGCCCTGAGAGTCAACCCTTCTCGCACACATTTTCTAAACGGGTACATATTCGGTCAATTCAATTCATCTGCATCCAACCACCTAAGAAGTGTCCAGAATCTCGCACGCCGTAAGTGTTGAGCAGATTGATGCCCAATAGGGACCGAGAGTGGAGGAGAAGCTGTCAAACACCCCGGGGGCGGGGCGAGGGAGACCGCGGCATCTCCAGGCGGCATCAGCCGGGCAGCACGTTGCATAGGACAGAGGAGTAGAAGGGTAGAGAAGGGCAGGAGCACTGAGTCAGCGGCGAGAGATGGGCTGGAGCTGCCGGGCTCAGCTGACCCGCTGACGGTCCACAGGGCACGTCTACACCGCTTACGCAGCCCTCAGAGACGTCGCAGGCGGGCGGGGCCGGACTGCTGCGAGACAGAGACACAAGAGATTCTTTGGTTTCTGGGCCCGCCTCACCCAAAAATTTTTGTTCGCTGCCTCATTCCACTGAAGGCTATCTCCAGCAGCCTGGACTGTGCGAAAGATAGCGGGGCGGTTTCTCCCGGCGCGGAAGGGTCATGCAGCCCTGGTAAAAGAGGCGCACAGGATAGCAGAGCGAGGACTGACTCGTGGTTAGTTAAGCACGGAGAGAACACCGTACAGCGCGCAGCAGGCACTCAGAGATCATGGCTCCATGCACGGGAGACGGAAGACTTTGATAAGGGCGTGATAAGGACAGCGCACAATCCCCAGTTTCACTTAAAAAAAAAAAAGGTCTGGCCCCACCGCCTCGTATCTCCTCACAGAGTTGCTCAGGACAAATGCAACAAAACTAACACTTGGACAAGTGTTGGTGAAATTTTAGCCTCTTGTCTGCTCTGAGGATGGGCGCTTCTTGCTGGAGTCCCCAGATCCTTAGACCCAAAGCGGATGCTTGCCTTTAGCTCCCACCAGCTCCCCGCCCCCCAAGTTAATGGGCGCCCCCAGCGGACTCCCACGCAGCTCGGTCTTGGTGCCCCCGCAGCCCAGCCCAGCCCTGAGGACGGGGGATGACAACTCCTGCAGCCTCCAGCCCCCCAGCAATTATCAGTGCTTGGCAGCCCTGGAGCAATTTCCTGGGTCTTGTTCTCCTTTTCGAGCTCTGACAAGAGACTGTGGTCAGAAACCTCACTCTGCAGTGCAAAGTCTGCAGTTGCTTGGGACAAGGGTCTGGCTAATGAGCACCACGTTGCAGCGCGGGGCTTTTTCTCTGTAAAGAACTTGACGAGTGTTTTCGTGGAGGGCGGGTTCTGCTGAAGGAAGATGGGCAATGTTTGACTATGAAGGCTTGTGCGGAAAAAGTGCCCCGAGACAGGCGTGCGGTGAGGGTTTTGAAACGGTGGATGTGAGTCAGCGCGAGTCCGGGGTTATCGCGTAGCTGCCCTCGGGTGAAGGAGCCGGGCAGGGCTCTCCTGCTGCTACTGCCTGCCCGCGAGCTGCACGAAGTCAGGGCGGTTACAGCCTCAGAACATCGCTAGGGAGAACTTGAGGAACTCAGAATTCCAGGCAAAGGATAGGCAGTCTGTTCCCTGCTTGCTCTTGTGCTGCAGCTGACAGCTCAGTGTGTGTGTGTGTGTGTGTGTGTGTGTGTGTGTGTGTGTGTGTGTTGGGGGGTGCACGCCTGTAATCCCACCACTGGGAGGCTGAGGCAGGAGGATCACCTGCAAATTCGAGGCCATCCTGAGCTACTTAGTGACTAGTTCGAGGCCAGCCTGGGCTACACAGCAAGATGCTGTATCCAAAAAATAAAAAAGTCGACATCTAAGGCAGTTTATGATTCATAAATCACCTACCTTGGTTTTTACCCAAGTAAGTTGAAATCCTCCACCCACACAAAACTGTACACAAACGTGTATAGCAGCTTTGTTCGTAATGGCTAAAACTTGGGAGAAATCAAGATGTCCTGAAGTAGGCAAATGGATAAACAGAGATGCATCGTGTAATGGAATATTAGCCAGCAATGAAAAGAGACATGCAGCTGCATCACGGAGATGCAGATGAGTAAGTGAGAGGGGCCAAGGTGAAAGGCTGCCTCAGGAGTCCGCCCATGTGATGTCCTGCCCAAGGCCCAGGGATGAGGGCAGAGAAGGAAGCACAGAGCTTAGGACTTGCAGGACAGTGAAACTATTCTGTAATTCATTCTACAGTTATCACAACCCTAGAATGTAGAACACAAAGGATGAACCCTAATATAAACTGTAGACTTTGGTCTGCAGTAGTGCTGTCACTACTAGCTCATTAGTTACCACAAGTGCACTACACAGGTGCAAGACGTTAAAACGGAGGGGAAGAAGGTATGTGGAAACTGTGTGCCTTCTGCTCAATTTTTCTGTAAACCTAAAACTGCCCTCCAAAATAAAGCCTATCTTTTCTGGGACTGGGGATTGGACCCAGGGCCTTTGCACTAACTGCATTCCCTTCCCACCCCTCTTTTTGTCTTGTTTTTGGTTTTTGGTTTTTT
>NW_004955413.1:6614177-6621142 GCF_000276665.1 Chinchilla lanigera | reverse complement strand
CTTTTGCCGCTGAGCTAAATCCCCAGCCCCTGTCTTGTTTTTATTTTGAGACGGTTCTCATTAAGTTTCTAAATTGCCAAGACTGGATTTGAACTTGCAGTCTTCCTGCCTCAACCTCCTAACTAGTTGGGCTGATGGGTGTGAGCCCAATCACACTCTCTATGCAGCTCTCTATGCAGTTCAGGCTGGCCTTGAGCTCACTTTGTAGCTGGTCTCGAACTCACAATGATCCTCCTGCCTCAGCCTCCCGAGTACTGGGATTATAGGCATGTACCACCATGCCAGGCTAAATTTTTGTTTTCTTTTGTTTTGTTTTTTGGGGTACTGGGAATCAAACTCAGGACCTTGCACTTGCCAGGCGGGCACTTACAACATTGAGCTATATCCCCAGCCCTACATTTATTTATTTATTTAGTTAGTTATTTTTTTGGTTTTTTTCTGGTACCGGGAATCAAACTCACGACCTTGCTTTTGCCAGGTAGGCACTGTGCTGCTGAGCTAAATCCCTAGTCCCCTAAATTTATTTTTAATAAGTAAAATTACTTGTTAAAATCTCATCCCCATGCTCTTATCACCATGAGCTCCTGTGTTTTGTTGTTGTTTGTTTATTTATTTATTTTTGAGATAAAGTTTTACATGTAGCCCAGTCTGGCCTTGAACTCATGGAGATCCTCCTGCCTCAGCCTGCCCAGTGCTAGGATTATAGGTGTGAGGCACCATACTCAGTTCTTTAAACTCATTCTTTTTTCTTTTTTTTGCTTTTGTTTTTGTTTTTTTTGAGACAGGGTCTCCCTATGCAGTTCAGGCTGGCCTTGAGCTCACTTTGTAGCCCAGGCTGGTCTCAAATTCGCAACGATCCTCCTGCCTCAGTCTCCTGAGTGCTGGGATTACAGGCGTGCACCACCATGCCTGGCTTAAATTCATTCTTGACTGCTTCCATCCTCTCAGGCCCAACATCTAGACCATAAATTAATCTTGTTGGTTCTATCTTTTTTTGTGTGAGTACCAGGAATTGAACTCAGTACCTTGTGCTTGCCAGGTAGGTGCTTGCACCACTGAGCTATATCCCCAGCCCTTGTTGTTTCCATCTTGAAAGAATACCTAAACCCAGCAGCAGCTCACTACCCTGCAGCACAAAGTCTCAGTCATTTGTCACCTGGCTCCATAGCCTCCTAACTCATCTCTGTGCTTCTACTCCTGTCCTCTTAGTCTATCTGCGATACTGTAACAAAATAGCATAAAGTGGGTGATTTGTAAATAATAGAAATGTATTTCTCAAAGCTGTGAAGTCTAAGAAGTTCAGAAGGCACCAGCAGCTTTGGTGCCTGGTGAGAGCTTCTCCCTGCGTCCAAGATGGTGCCATCTTCCTGTGACCTCTAGAGAGAACAAAATGCGTCCTCCCATACCGCAAGTCTGGCAGGGGAAAAAAAAGACAAACTCTCTGGAGCTCCCTTATAAGGACATTAATTCATTCACGATAGCAGAGCCCTCAAGACTTGCTTATTTTTTCAGTGCTAAGGATGGAGCCCAGCGCCCTGTGCATGCTAGGCAAGTGCTCTACCACCGAGCTACGCCCCCAGCCCTTTTTATTTTGAGGCAAAGTCTGCCTAGGTTGTTCAGGCTGATCTGGAGATTGTGATTCCCCTACCTCCGTCTCCCAGCAGCTTGGATTACAGGCACGTGCCACCCGTGCCGGGCACAGCAAATACTTGTTTTTTAAAAAAGACACGAAGCATGACATTCTTTGGCTTAAAAACCTAAAATAGAGCTTCCTAGCTTTCTGTCACATTTAAAATAAAATTGAAAACCTCCAGCCCTGGTTAGCGTTCTGCACAGCCAGCCCCGCGGCTGTCTCTCAGCATCAGATCAGCAGCTGACACCGTGCCAAGCACGACTCCTCCTCCTGGTGTCTCTGCAGTCGAAATGCCTTCTGTCTGAAACACTACTGTCACAGAAATTTCCCGAGGCCGCTCCCGCCTGCGATCCCCATTTCTGTTCATGTCTTCTCTGCCCACAGAGCGGCCACACCACCCTCCCTGCACCCTGCCTGATCCCCAGCCCTCAAGCCTTCTTCTCTTCTTCTTCCAACTCCTCACTGACTCGTGCTTGACATCATGTTTATCGTGTTAGTCTGCTGGGACGCTGTGACAAAATGCCACCGACAGTGACTCAAACAACAGAAATGCATTTCCTCGTAGTTCTGGAGGCTGCAAGTTCAAGCTAAGGTGTCGGCACTGTGGGCTTCTCCTGAGACTTTGCTCTTGTATCCCAAGGGGCCTGTGTTCTGTCGTCCCCGAGGAGCACCTGAGATAATCAGCTTACAAAGAAAAGATGGATTTCGGCTTGCAGATGTGGAGGTTTCACCCCTCACAGCTGCTGCCTCTTGTTTTAGGCCTGTAGTGAGGCCTCGAAGGCGGCCTCTCCCTCACGCACCTGTCCTCCACGGCCCATACTGCCTGAGCACCCGGCGGAACCCTTCCAACATTGCTTACCCTCAACGACCGCTTTCCTGCCCCGTCCAGTGCAGGCAGCAATCCAAGTACTTCCCGTTAGGGCTCCTGCATGTGAATCGGAGGCACATATCGTCCAGTCCCTAACGTTTGACCTACCAGCCCCGAAGAATTCACATCCTCCTCCCACATGACCAGAGCCTCAGTCTATCACTGCCGACTCCAGTCTCACCTGAATAGCTTCTAAGTCACATGGGGGCACACTGGGGATTTAGCTCAGCGGCACAGCGCCTGCCTGGCAAGCGCAAGGTCCTAGGTTCGATTCCCGGTACCGGAAGAAAAACAAAAACAAACAACAAACAAGAAAAAACTAAGTCACATAGGGGTCAGACTGAAAGTAGATCAATCTTGGGATAAAGGACATTATATGTCCAAATACAGTGGTGGGGCAGGCGGGTGACACACACACTCCCATATCCAAAGGGAGAATGGGAAAGAAAAAGGACAGACTAGTTTTCCAATAAAGTCCAAAATTGTAGCGAGGCAAATTCTGTTAATTGTTTTTTGTGCCTATGTGTGTGGTGCTGGGACCTGAACCCAGGGCCTTGGGCATGCAAGGCAAGAACTTGACCACTGAGACACAGCCCCAGCCCTTTTGTTCTGCTTTAATTGTGGTAAAAAACACGTAACAAGGCTGGGCATGGTGGTGCACACCTGTAGTCCCAGCACTCCGGGAGGCTGAGGCAGGAGGACTGCAGGGAGTTAGAGGCCAGCCTGGGCTACAAAGTGAGCTCAAGGCCAGCCTGAACTGCATAGAGAGACCCTGTCTCAAAAAGACGAAAAAAGAGCCGGGGATGTAGCTCAGCAGCACAAGTGCCTGCCTGACAAGCGCAAGGTCCTGAGTTTGATTCCTGGTACCAAAAAAAAAAAACAAACCCATAACAAAATTTATCATTATAGCCATTTTTAATACTTTATCATACATTCATCTTATTACAGGCATATTTTCTTCTTCTTCTTCTTTTTTTTTTTTTGAGACAGGGTCTCGCTATTCAGTTCAGGCTGGCCTTGAGTTCACTTTGTAGGTCAGGCTGGTCTCGAACTCACAATGATCCTCCTTACAGGCATATTACTAATTTTTATTTTTCTCATCTCTATTGAGGTATAACTGACACAAAATTCTGTACATTTAAGATATACACACCATCATTTATTTTTTTTTAATTTTCTTAATTTTTTTTGTACCAGGAATGGATCTCAGGACCTTGTGCTTGCCAGGGAGGTGCTCATGCCACTGAGCTATATCCCTGGCCCACACACCATCATTTAAATTTGATGGCTTGTGTACTATGATTTTTTTTTCCTCTTTTGAGACAGGGTGTGTCCTAAAGCTACCACTCCACTATAGGCCCAGCACCCATAGGTCCAGGGCAGCAGTGATGGGGCAGCCTCAGAGGGCTACAGAAATGGTGGCTGCAGCCCCCATAGGCCTGAAGGTCAGAGCCTCCAGCCAAAGAGGATTTTATTTTTTTAAGACACAGTCTCACTATATAGTCCAGGCTGACCTCAAATTCATGGCAATCCCTCCGCCTCAGCCTCCTGAGTGCAGGGATTACAGGCATGGGCCACCACTGCCTGGCTTTAGCAAATGACTTTTAAGCCACACCCTGATGTACTGTTGAGAACACAATTTCTCAGAGTTTTGAAGTATGGATAGGCTGAGAATTTTTCAGTTGTTCTGTTTGTGGTTCCTTTTTCCTTAATTCCTCACCAATATGCTTCTTTCTTCACATTCTATAGTAATGCAGAAGAAGACAGCAGATTGTACCTTCAACATTTTGCTCATCAGTCTCCTTAGCTAAATACCCGTTTGGCCACAGGTAAACTGCACTTTCCACATGCCAGGCATAGTGGTGCACGCCTATAATCCCACCACTCAGGAGGCTGAGACAGGAGGATCACCTTGAGATCAAGGCCAGCCTGAAATACACAGGGAGACCCCGTCTCAAAAAACTAAAAAGAATTGTACTTCCCCCAAAACACTGAAATGAATTAGAGCCAAGGGTTTGGTCACTGAATTGTACAGGTCACTTTTCCTCCAGTTTTCAGCGGCATAGCGCTCGCCAGTGTCCCCCTAACTACTCCTCCAGCAGGCTCCTGCGGCAGCCCGGGCTTCTCCTAATGTAGTGATGGCGAACCGATGGCACTCCTGTCAGTGTTTCTCTTTTAGGACAAAAGTCGTTAATGTCGAGCTGTTTTCTCTAAAGTCAAACTTCAGTGTTCGGGTTTAGGTGCAGTGCTGGCTCTGCGCGACAAAGAAGTGGGTTTGGAGTTGCAGTGCGGGCGCTCCGTCTCTGAGGGGCTCCCCGTCCCTGTCCTGGTCTGTTCCTCAAAATCTGTGCGGCCTCTCCCCGCCCGTCGCCCACTTCCAAAGCCACTTCCATACTCTTGGACATTTGTGACAACAGCATGCCCACTTCTTGGTACCAAAAGTCAGTATTAGTTCAGGGTTCTGCAGTCAGAACCAGCTGGGTATGGTGGTGCACGCCTGTAATCCCAGCACTCGGGAGGCTCAGGCAGGAAGACTGTTGAGAGTTCGAGACCAGCCTGGGCTACAAAGTGAGCTCAAGGCCGGCCTGAACTGCAGAGCGGGACCGTCTCAAAAACGCAAAAAAAAAAGTGCAGTCGGAATCAATAGGTTCCATGAGAGTGATCTGAAGGAGCTGACTCCCACCATGGCAGAGGCTAGCCTAAAATCCCCAGGGTGGGCTGGCTCGGGGAGACCAGGAAGAGGTGCGGTCCAAAGTCAGAAGACCTGCTGGGGGAGCGCTTCCTGCTCAAGCGAGGGCAGTCCTGGCTGCAGTCAAGACTTCCCCTGATCCGGCAAGGCCGCACACTAGGAAGCCCTTTTACAGCTCCCCGAATTAAATGAAGTCTCATGCAGAGCACCCTCCCAGACACCTAGAATGATGTTGGACCAAATACCTGGGCACTGTGACCCAGAAAACAGCACAAATGTCTTCCATGTAAACGAGGCGTGGTGCCACAGGTCTGTACTCCCAGCCCTCTAAGAAACAGAGGCAGGAGGATCCCAAGTTCCAGCCTAGTCTGGGCAATTTAGAGATCTAGCAAGACCCTGCCTCAAAATCCTTTTTAAAAAGTTGGCGGGTGGGGGCATCGGGAGCTCAGTGCGCAGGCCCTGGGTTTCATCTCCAGCAACAAAAGAAAGAAAAAGAGAAAGTCCTCCCTGTGAAATGGAAGCACTGTCAGGTAGACATCTCTACGGCCTACACTAGAGCTGTGTTTTGCACATAGCATTATTGTTCAATGCACAGACAGAGAGCGTGCACAAGGGCCTGAACAAACGCAGGTTCTCCATCTGCGTTTTCCAGGCATTCCGCAAGATGGATACTGTGACCTCCAACTTAAAGACTGAAGGTGGGACATAGAGAAGGGAAATGGGCTGGGCGTGGTGGCGCACGCCTGTAATCCCAGCACTAGGGAGGCTGAGGCAGGAGGATCGTTGGGAGTTCAAGACCAGCCTGGGCTACAAAGTGAGCTCAAGGTCAGCCTGAACTGCAGAGTGAGATCCTGTCTCAAAAAGAAAAAAAAAAAAAAAAAAGGAAACGGATGGTTCGAATGTCTCCACATTGGTTTATGAGTTTATGCTCCAGAGGCGGTCCTCAAGCTGTGACTTCCCATTTCGGCGGTCGCCCCACCTGAAGGAACGCTCCCGCCTACCTAGTGCTGACAGCAAGACAAGTTCATGGAGTGCTTGCTAATGCCAGGTCCGGCTGCCACCGCTCTTGCCCCGCCCGCTGGGCGTTAGACAATAGCCCAGGAGGAAGGGGATGTGCGCGCAGCTCCACCCAGGGGGGCGCAGCGGAGGCCAGCGTGACGGTGGCCGGGGAGGTACCCCAGAAGGAGCTTCTGCTTTAGGGTGTTCCGGGGAAGCGGCGAAGCGCTGCAGCCCATCCTGGGGGCAAGTCAGCTGTGCTGTCGCTGGACGGAGGCTGGAAATAGAATCACGGCCGCCGCGCCTGTGCCGCTTATCTCCCGGGATTACTCCGGCATGTGGGCAGGGGCAAGGGCTGGCGCTCGCTTACGAGGACCTGTGTAAGGCAGTGGTTTCTCGCACTGGGATTGTGACACAGACACTCACTTCCCTCTCAGTAACCTGTTCTTCCTTTTTCCTCAGCTCTTCCTCTGTCAATAGAAATAAGCTACTTATCTTTGTAGATACTGTTTACAGCACACTCTGACGTATTAATATTGATTACGGGCAAGAAGCATAATATGTAAGGCGCTGTAGTGCAATAAAATCAGTGCAGTCTGCAACATGTGTTAAAAGTATCTGGTCCTCAAACCCCAGGCCTGGGGGGGAGGGGAAAGCATCCAGTCAACTAAAATAAGATTTTAAGATGCGTAAAAGGCCAGGTGTGGTGGGCACACCTGTAATCCAAGCCCTCAGGCTGAGGCAGGAGGATTGGTTGAATAATTCTTTTTTTTTTTTTT
>NW_004955413.1:6599854-6613777 GCF_000276665.1 Chinchilla lanigera | reverse complement strand
CAGCAACACGCCCAGCCAAAAATAAATTTCTAAGAAAAGAACACTGTTATGGTTTGTGTCTGTGTGTCCCCCCAAAGCCTCATGTGGTCATGGGGCAGGCTTTTAGAGTTTGATTGATTATGGGTGTGAGAGCTGCACCCATATGCCTGGGGTTTGAGGACCAGATACTTTTAACACATGTTGCAGAGACTACATTGATTTTATTGCACTATAGTGCCTTGCATATATGGGTGTGAGAGCTGCACTGATTATGGGTGTGATAGTTTGCATATGTAAGGGGGAGAAAGAGGGTGCTTCTGGCCATTTCCTCCCTTGTGTGGGTTTGTTGCTTTGCTGTGTTCTGCCTCCATGAGCTGCAGCCCTCTGCCATGTGCCACTCTGCCTTGTAATCTGCCAAGTATGGACTGAAACCTCCACAAACTGTAAGCGAAATAAACCTTTCCTTCCTTAATTTTGGGCGTCAGGTATTTTGTACCAACAACGAGAGAAAAGTAACCAAGACAAACACACACAGAAATTTCTAAGGAGATGAGTGTGTGTTTTTGCATTGTTGTTATTTTGTTTTTCCAGTGCTGGGGATCAAGTCTCCAGCCCCACATGTGCTACAAAAGTACTCCACAATGAGCTATTTCTCCTACCTGAAATAAGTGAAGAGATGTAGTAAAAGAAAAGTAGGAGTGTGATTAATAAGTATTGAAAAGCGGAGGGCTGGACTGCAGCCCCAGAGTAGAGTACTTCCCTAGTGTGCTTGAGGTCCTTCGCTCACCCCTAGCACCACCAGAAGTTGGTTATTTGTTTTTACACCAATTGACTATTTGTCCACTGGAAGTTAATAACTGGATTTTATTAAAGAACACAGGGAGGAGCCCACGGATATAGCTCAGTGGCATAGCACCTGCCTGGTAAGCACACAGTCCTGAGTTCGATTCCTGGTAGCAAAAAAAACCAAACCAGCGTGAAGGCTGTCTATGGAATCTGCACTATACTTCCCCCAAGGAATAAACTAACAAGGACACACAGCAGCCCCTGGCTTGAGGTGGTGCAAGTCAGGGAAGTCACGTCCGCGCCTGTCTGTGTGTCTGTCTGGCCTCTCTCTCTCACCAGCATTCCACCAGAGCCTCCACCCCGTACCTCTATCTAATCTCGGACGTTTCACAGCGGCCTCATCTCTACACACCAAAGTCGGCTTTTTCTCAACCTCTTTTTGTGTTTTTGTCTTTTGAGATAGGATCTCTCTGTCATTCAGGCTCTCCTTGATCTTGTCATGGAACCCGGGCATGGTGGCCCATGCTTGAGGCAGAAGGATGGCAGCATGCGAGGCCCACCTGGGCTACAAAGTGAATCAAAACCGTCTGAACTACATAGCGAGACCCTAAAAAGCAAAACAACAGAACTTGCTACATAGCCCAGTCTGGCTTTGCAATCCTCCTGCCTCAGCCTCTGAAATGCTGGGGTATCCCACTATGCCCCCGACCCAATTTCTTAATACTATTAGGGATTAAAGTCCTGCATGAATTCATGAGTTCTGAGGGACGAGCTGTATCTGCCTGGGCATTCACCAAGTGTCTAGTAAGGGCTGTGCCAAACACCGGAAGGCGGTGCCTGCCACATTGCAGGAACACTCAGAAAGGACAAGGCATGGACTGCAGGCCGTCACTCCACGGGGTCTGCTAATCTCAGTAGAGGATAACGTCAAACTTGAACCATTTGTCCTCCACAAATGAATACTTTTGTCAAGGATATACAGGGTTTTTTTATTTTTGTTTTTTTTTTTTTTCTGGTACCGGAAATCAAACTCACAATCTCGCACTTGCCAGGCAGGTGCTGTGCCTCTGAGCTAAATCCCCAGCCCCAACATGTAAAGTTTCAATGCTTCTCTTTTGGGTGGGAGTGGTGGTGCATGAGTTTGAGGCCAGCCTGCTCTACACAGGGAGTTCAAGACCAGCTGTGTTTTTGGTTTTGCTTTTTGTCTTTTTTAAACAGGGTCTCGCTATGCAGTTCACGCTGGCCTTGAGCTCACTTTGTAGCCCAGGTCTCAAACTCTCAATGATCCTCCTGTCTCAGCCTCCCGAGTGCTAGGATTACAGGCGTGCGCCACCACAACTGGCCGATGCTTTTAATTCTTTTGGGAAGATACCAAGAAGGGGAATAGCTGGCTCAAATGGGACCTCTAGTCTTAGTTTTTTGAGGAATCTCTACACTGATCTCCACAGTGGTTGCACCAGTCTTTCCCACCAACAGTGGAGAAGGGTTTCTTTTTCTCTCCAGCCTTTCCAGCATTTGTTACTAATGTCTTGATAATAGCCATTCTTTCTGGAGTAAGATGAAATCTCAATGTTGTTTAAATTTATATCTTTCAAAAAAAAATAAATTTATATCTTTCAAGTCACTAGTGATGTTGAACATTTTTTATGTATTTATTTATTGGTTGTACTTTTTCATCTGAGAAGTATATATTCATCTCAGATGCTGATCTTCACATTGGGTCTTTAAATTTGGGAGGAGGACTGATTTTTTTAGTTTTTTATATACTCTAGATACTACTCCTTTGTCAGAGGAATATCTGGCAAAATTTTTTTCCCACTTTGTGGGCTGTTCCTTCACTCTGTTGATTTCTTTTAGTGTGCAAAAGATTTTTAGCAGGGAGTGGTGGCGCATGCCTATAATCCCAGCATTCAGGAGGCTGAGGCAGGTGGATCATTGCAAGGTCAAGACTGGCCTTAGCAACAAAGTGAGTTCAAGGCCAGCCTGAAATGCATAGCGAGACCCTGTCTTAAAAAAAAAAAGATTTTTGATAAGATGAGATCTCAGTTGTTGATTCTTTGTAATATATCCCATGTGACTGGGGTTTTGTTCATAAAGTCTTTTCCTACACTTATGTCTTTAAGAGCTCTACCTAGTCTCTCTTCCAGCAGATTTAATGTTTCTGTTTTAATATTTTATTTATTTATTTATTTATTTGTCTTTTTGAGACAGGGTCTTACTATACAGTTCAGGCTGCCCTTGAACTCACTTTGTAGCCCAGGCTGGCCTTGAACTTGCAGCAATCTTCCTGCCTCAGCCTCCCAAGTGCTGGTATTACAAACGTGCACCACCATGCCTGCCCTGTTTTAATATTTAGATCTTTGATCCATTTTAATCTTAGTTTGATTTTAGTTAGTGCATGGTGATAGATATGGGTCTAGTTTTGATCTTTGGTATATGCAAATCCAATTTTTCCAGCACACTTATTATTTTTGGGTTTTTGTTTTGTTTTGTTTTGTTTTTGGTACCAGGAATTGAGCTCACGACCTTGCACTTGCCAGGCAGGTGCTGTGCTGCTGAGCTAAATCCCCAGCCCCTCAGCATACTTTTATTAAAGAGACTATCTTTCTTCCAGTGAAGGTATTTGGCCCCTTTGTCAAAGATAAGTTGGATGAGTGTGTTTGGAGTTGTTTCGGCATCTTCTGATCTGTTCCACTGATCCTCGGGTCTGTTTTTCTGCTAGTATCATGCTGTTTTGATAACAGTAGCACTGAAGTATAGTTTCAAGGCAGGGATTGTGATACCCCCCGCCTTGCCTTTGTTGCCCAGAATTGCCTTTGCTATTCTAGGTCTTTTCTAGTTCCAAATGAATTTTAGGATTATTTTCTCTAATTCTGTGAGACATGCTGTTAGAATTTTGATTGGAATAACATTGAATCTGTATAACAACTTTGGAAGTATGGCCATTTTCACTATATGGTTCTTCTTACTGAAGGGCAAGGTTCTTCCTGCCCAATACCCTGTTCAATCTCCTTTTTCAGAGTACTGTAGTTTTCAGTGTAGAGATCTTTTACTTCCTTCATTAGACTGCTTTCTATGTATTTCATTTTTTTGGATGCTATTGTGAGAGGTGTTTCCCTATTTTTTCTATCAGTGAGTTTGTTATTTGTGTACAGGAATACTATTCATTTTTGAGTGTTGATTTTTGTGTCCACCTATGGTACTGCATTTGCTTCTTAAATCTAAAGTCTTTTGGTGGAGTTTTTGGGGTCTTCTATGTAAAGTATCATGTCATCTGCAAATAATGATAATTTTACTTCTTCCTTTCCTATCCTTATTCTTTTTATTTCTTGTCTAATTACTCTGGCTAATGTTTCCAGGACTGTATTGAATAAGACAGATAATAGTGTAGATCATTCTGTTGTTCCTGATTTTAGAGTGAAAGCTTTCAGTTTTTGTCCATATAGTATGATATTAGCCGTTGGTTTGTCCTAGATGGCTTTTATCAGATTTAGATGAAGACCAGCTGTTCCAATTTTCTGCAAGATTTTTATCATGAGTGGGTGTTGGACTTTGTCAAAAGCTTTTTATGCGTCTATTGAGATGGTCATGTGATTTCTGACCTCGCCTCTGTTAATATAGTGTACTACATCTATTGATTTGCATATGCTGAACCATTTCTGCCTCCCTGGGATGAACCCTACTTGGTAATGGTGTATACTCTTCTTGATGATTTGCTCCATTCTCTTTGCCAGCATGTTATTGAGGATTTTTGCATCTATATTCATTAAGGAAATTGGCCTGTGGCTCTCTTTTTTGGTTGGATCTTTCTCTGGTTTGGTATCAGGGTAATACTTGCTTCCCGGAATGAATTTGGGAGTATTGCTTCCCTTTCAATTTCACTAAGGAGTTTGAGAAGTACTGACATTAGGTCTTCTCTAAATTTCTTGTAGAATTGAGCACCAACTCCCTCAAAGCCTGGGCTTTCCTTTGTTGATAGGTTTCTAATTACTTCTAAAGAAAACAATTTTTAAAAAAAAGAAAAGAAAAGAAAACAATTTAAAGACAGGAATAGAATCTAAGGAATTTATTTCCTAAAGGAGTGCTGCTTTAGGCAAAATTTGAAACCTATTATCCCAGCATTCTAGGAGGCTGAGGCAGGAGGATTCAAAAGTTTGAGTTCAGCCTGGACTATTTAGTGACTTAATAACACTGTCTCAGAACTTTACTTTTTGTTGTTGTTTTTTTTCCGGTACCGGGAATTGAACTCATGACATTGCACTTGCCAGGCAGGCGCTGTGCCGCTAAGCTAAATCCCCAGCCCCTCAGAACTTTAAAAAAAACTTAGAAATAAAGGGTTAGGAATGTAGCTCAGCGAGAAGGCACTGGGTTCAATCTCCAGTGCTGAAAAAAAAAAATTCTCTGCAATGTCCCTTGTGCTAGCCACTAGTCACCTGTGGTCACTAAAGCACTTGAAATACAGTGAGTACAACGAGTGCAATACAGCTGCTTTTGATGTGTTCATCTTCTGCACTGACTCCCCTGAGAGCCTAGCTCCGTCTGACTGCCTGTATTTCTATCTAATTTAGCTGTAATAGTCTCAGTTACTCAAACATTTGAGTAGGAGATTAATATGTAATTCTGTGTGTGTGTGTGTGTGTGTGTGTGTGTGTGTGTGTGGTACCGGGAATTGAACTCAGGACCTTTTGCATGCCAGGCAGGTGCTTATACAAATGAGCTATATCCCCACCCCTAGGAGATTAATATGATTAGAATTTTGTTGTTGTTGTTGAGACAGGGTCTCACTATGTAGCCCAGGCTGGCCTCGACTCTCGGTGAGTCTCCTGCCTCAGCCTCCTGAGTACTGGGATTACATGTGTGTGCCACCATGCCTGTAACAGAATTTTTAATTTAAGGTAACGCATCTTACCTATGTTGGGATGCTTAGATTTTGAAGAAGAGACTGAGAGATAATATGAGGCGATGACAGGGGCCTGACAGCTGAAATTAGATTCTTTAGGGTCCCTGGGTGTAATGAATGGTCTAAACCCAGTGTAAACAGGAAAATCCACATTTCCTGCATTTTTTCTCTCTTCACCCGAGGGCTTATTTTCTACAGTGTTTTCAGCTCTGCCCGCACTTAACCAGATAAAGGGAGACTTAACAAGGAACATGCCGTGAGCAGAGATGCTCTTTAGGAAGAATATTATAAATGCAAGCAAAGAGTAGAATTCACTTGGGCAGTCTTCAGAGCAGTCATCAGCTTTTCTTGTATGCCTTGAAGTTATTCACATTGTTCCCAGAAAGAGACAGGCTTCCTTTCTTTTCCCTCAGCATTTGAAACTATGGTTTTGGTGTTGTCTGTTTGTTTTTCATTTGCCAAATATTCTACCCACACAATAGCAGGCGCTAATATTACATAGTGCAGATATCTGCCTTTGCCCCTGGAAGATCTTATTCGTTAGTCTGGAGCAGTCCCTTCCTCTGGACAGACCTGCATTAAAGCATTCAGTTTTGAAATGTACCCAGTGAGGGGTTAATCATGACAACCTTCCTTCACTATGGCTTACTTTTTCTTTTAATTTTTTTTTTTTTTAAGACAAGTTCTTGCTATGTATCCCAGGCTGGCCTCCTCTCACAATCCTCCTGCCTCAGCTGGAATTACAGGCGTGAGCCACTATGCCCAGTTTAAAAAGATAATCTGTTCAGACTAAGAGAACCAGAAAAATGAGTCTCAGATCTAAACCTTTTCATCTCCTTTCTTTTTTCCTTTTTTGAGACAGGGTCTCACCATATAGTTCAGGCTGGCCTTGGACTCATTGCTGGGATTTCAGGCATGTGCCATCACACCTGGCTCATCTTTCTTAGCAAGAAGAAAATATTTGTTTTGTTTTGCTTTGTTTTGTTTTGGTTTTGAGACAAGGTCTTGCTCAGAACTCTAGGCTGTCCTTGAACTCACAGCAGTCCTCCTGCCTCAGCCTCCTGAGAGCCGGGATTACAGGTGTTCACCGCCACACTTGGTTGAAAATATTCTGTGTTACTGATTTTAGACATGTAAGACTTGGCCTGCTGGGTGTGGTGGTGCAGGGCTGTAATCTCAGCTGAATCAGGAGATCTTGAGTTCAAGGCCAACCCTGGCTACCTATCAAGCTGGACCATAGAGTGAGAACCTGTATCCAGAAAGCATCTGGCTTGTCCAGGTCTAGCGCTGTCATTTGGGATTCCAGGCCCCAGACCAAACCCAGGAAAGATGCATGTCCTCCGGCTCCATCAGGAGCTGTTCTTCCCAGCCCTGCTCTACTCAGCACTACTGGTTGAAGGCATCAGGGCTGCAGATCACAGAATATTAGCAACATGGTCACTGAAGAGCCTGCTGGGTTTTTGGTTTGGGTTTGTGTGTGTGTGTGTGTGTGTGTGTGTGTGTGTATGTGTGTGTGTGTCTTTTTGAGACAGGGTCTCACTATGTAGTTCAGGCTGGCCTTGGGCCCAGGCTGGTTTTAAACTCACAGTGATCCTCCTGCCTCAGCCTCCCTAAAGGCTGGGATTACAGGCTTGTGCCACCACACCCAGCATTTTAATTAGGAGTTTTTTGTTTTTTTCTTAACATGGAATCAAACTTGGGACCTCACACTTGCCAGGCAGGCACCGGGCTGCTGAGCTACATCCCGGGCCTTATCTCCCCCATAGGAAGCCCTTTGACCAGGCTGAATTCCCCTACTTTGTTTAGCCTCGCACCTGGCTCTGCCTGGTCTGAGCCGCTCTTCCCCGCTTTGCTGTGGTTATCTACCCTCACCCTCCTTCTGCCTTGTTCTCATTTCTTTGCTGTCCATCCTGCTCAGCTATTTATCTCTCACTTCTTTCAAGAAACTCACCACCGACTACCAATAGGATATTAATAAACCTTTCTAGTTCGTTTTTGCTTTTGTTTTTTGTCTTTTTGAGACAGGCTCTCCTAAGCAGGTGAGGCTGGGCTTGAGTTCCGTTTTTAGCCCAGGCCGGCCTCGCACTTGCAAGGATCCTCCTGCCTCAGCCTCCTGAGTGCTGGGATTATAGCTGTGTGCCACCACGCCTGGCCTATTTTTGTCTTTTTGAGACAAGGTTTCACCATGCACTTCAGGCTGGGCTCAAACTCACAGTGATCCTCCTGCTGGGATTACAGGCGTGCACCGCCAAGCCCAGCTTCTTAACTTTTTTTTTTAAACCTTTCTAGTTTGGGGCTGGGGATTTAGCTCAGCAGCACAGCGCCTGCCTGGCAAGCACGGGGTTATGAGTTCGATTCCCAGTACCGGAACCCCCCCCCTCAAAAAAACCTTTCTAGTTTTTGTGAGACTCCGTTGCTCTTGTCCCTTTTTTGATATTTCTTGAAGGGAAATACCCAATTTTGTGAGTGTCAGAACTTTCTGTCCTACTGAAGAGACATCTCAACTTCTTGGAGAATACCTGGTACATAGGGACCTGTGCATCCCCAGATGCTGTGAGCTGGGGCCGGAGGCTGAGCCCGGCAGGTTCAGAGGGGTGGTAGGGGTGCAGGCAGTATTGAAGAACTGGGGTTGTACTGGGGGTGGACCCATCCACTGGCAGCCCTCTCTGCAGAGAAGGCCTGGTTCGAGAGAGAGTTTTGGGTTTCCTTCACTCCCCGGTGAGATTATGCTAAACAGAGGGCAAGCAGGACTAGAAATTGGCCAAATCCTCCCCATGCTTTTGTTCTGTTAGACTGTCCTTCCCTCCCTTTCAAGGCTGTATCCCCAGCCTGTAATCTTTTATTTTTTTTATTTATTTATTTATTTATTTATTTTTTGAGACAGGGTCTTGCTTGAAGTTCAGGCTGGCCTTGAGCTCACTTTGTAGCCCAGGCTGGTCTCGAACTCACACAACGATCCTCCTGCCTCAGCCTCCGGAGTGCTGGGATTACAGGCGTGCGCCACCACACCCGGCTCAGCCCAGCCTGTCATCAAAAAGCAGCCTTTTTACGATTTCCTTCTGGTGACACTTTTTGCCTACAGCCGACTTTAAATCTGGTGATCACCGCCACTTTGTTCTGTGTTAATAGATTTACTCCCAAGTGATTGTAGATTAACTGACGCTGAGCAGATGCCGGAGCGAGGAGTACCATATCCGCCCTCCCTCCAGTCTTTTCTGGTAGCATTTTGTCTGTGAAACGAAGAGGCGTCAGTGGCTGCTTTCACAAGAGGGAAGGATATGGATGAGCTTAAAAAAGAAAAAAAAAAAAAAACACCCAAGGGGTGGAGAAAGCGGCAGGATGTGGTTTGAAGGGGGGCGGTGAGTGCCTGGAAGGCCGGGGGGCGAGGGGCGGTGAGGATGCCGAAGTCCTAGACCCCGAGGTCACACCGTCACGGAGGTCACCCGAGGCAGGTGGGGCCGGGCGCGTTCGCAGGCTCCACCCTTTGCGGAGACCGTAAAAGCCTGCGCCTCCCACCCGGTGATGCTGAGAGCGCAGCGGGCCGCGCGGGCTGCCGGAGGATCTTGCTACTGCCGCCTGCCTGGGAAGGACGTTTTGCAGGTTTTCTTGACGGAAGAGGTGGCTCTCACACCCCAACCCTAGCCCTTGCCTAAGACTCGCAAAGAACGAGGGCCATGGGGTACAAGGTAAGAGCGATGCGGGCACCGGTCCTTGGCGCCGCCTGGGGGGCTGTCGGAAAGGGACCCGACAGCGATCGCCCGAGTCTCCTGCAGCTCGTGGGGGGAAAGTCGGGGAGGAAGGGCTCTGCTAACCTCGGGGTTCGTATGCGAGAGCAGGGTGCTGGAGCGGGCCGTGCGCGGGCTCCGGGGCGGCAGGGCCGCTGCACGCACGCGCGGGACCGCGCGCATCCGGGCTTGGCCTGGGGGTGCAGGTCGGAGTCCAGCCTCTGCCCTCCCGGAGCGGGACCCTGCGGAAGAGGGTTCCCCTTGTCCTTACTGTGGCTGTGGTCGCGAGCGCAGGACACGCGGATTAGTGTTGCGTATTGTGTGATGTGCATGCAGTGCTTGTAGAGAAAGGCATTTTTAGTACGGTATTTTCATTTGGACATGAAGTTAGGAGCGGGGATGAAGAAAAATGGGACAGGAGGAAAGGCCCTCAAAGATGGTAGGTGAGGAGAGAAAAGGTTGTGAGGGTTAGGGTTTTTTGTTGTTATTGTTTTGGTTTGGTTTTTGTTGTTGTTGTTTGGTTTTTTTTTTTTTTTTTTTTGAGGCAGGCCGGGGGTCTCACTATGTAGCCCAGGCTGGCCTTGACTCACAGTGGTCCTCCTGCCTCAGCCTCCCAAGTGCTGGGATTACGGGTGTGGGCTATCACACCCGGCAGAAGAGGGTTTTAATAAAGGCAAGGATCTAACAGGGAGGCTTCACCTGGCAGGGTCCTCCCCCGGGACTTGGGCTGAGCTGGGACGAGCCGGCTGGGAGCCCCGGGAAGGTCGCTCCCGCGTAGCTCCCGGCCTGCCTGCATCTGACCTGAGAGGGAAGGCTGAGGTTGCAAACAAGGAAAGGTTGGGGGACAGTGGACCACGGAGGAGCCCCCTGAGGCCATTTCAGCGGGCAGCCGCTTGCCCTCGCAAAGGGATGACTCCCAGCAAGGTGAGAGCCGGCCGCCTGACTCCCCACACATCTCCTGACGTGCTGGAGGTGGACGCGGCTCCCTTGCTGGGGCCGGGGAGTAAGGGAGCCGCCCGGGAAGCCAAGCTCAGCGTTGCCGGGAGAAGAGCATCCCGCCCGGGAAGCGGCCACCCCTGCTCCGGCTTCCGTAGGGTCTCCGGCGCAGCCGATCTTGGTCTGCACTGTTTGCAGAAGAACTGGTTCTAGACCACCAAAGGCTGCCCTTCCCTCTGCCTACCCGGTTCTCGAGCACAGTGCTTGCCTCTACCTCCTACTGTAGAGTTTGTAATGTTTCTAAACCAGTTCCTATTTTAACTTCCACACAATTTTCAGAAATTTCATTAATTTTTGTCCTCTTCATACGCCTCATAGGTTAAATTCTAACACAGTAATAGGAGACAGTCATCAACGGAAAGGTTTCAAGGTCTCAGTGGGGGTGCTGGGAGACAGAAGCAGAAGAATCGCAAGTTCTAGCCCAGTAGGGCAACTTAACAATTTAGCAAAACCCGGTCTCAAAGTGCTGGGGAATGTGGCTCAGTGCAAAGGCCCTGGGTTCAGTCCCCAATACCACCCCCCCTAAAAATTATTTATTTATTTATGTATTGGTCTTTTTGAGACAGGGTCTCCACTTGCAGTTCAGGTTGGCCTTGAGCTCACTTTGTAGCCCAGGCTGGTCTCAACTCACTGTGACCCTCCTGCCTTAGCCTCCTGAGTGCTGTGATTACAAGGGAGTGCTGGGATTACAGGCGTACGCCACCACGCCCAGCTTAAAAAAAAAGAAAAATTAAGGACTTCTCTTCCCGCTGTCCTTCTACACTCAGGTGACCCCGTCGCTGGTCTTCGCTGTCACTGTGGCTGCAATCGGCTCGTTCCAGTTCGGCTACAACACTGGGGTCATCAATGCTCCCGAGGACGTGAGTATGAGGCCTGAGAATTACAGCTGGAAAGGGATGGGCCGGGGGTGTCATTCTGTCCGGCGTTTGCCTACCACGTGGTGGCCCTGGGGAGTTTAAAACTGTATTTTAGCTAATCTGGGCTAAGGCAGAAGAGGGTAAACATGTTGAGTCACTTGACAAGACAGAGAACTCATCATTTCCCCGCACGGTGAGCTGCGCGGCTCCTCTGACCCACGCCCAGAGTGACTGCGCTGCGCACGGAATCCCCGCGGGGAGGGCGGCCGAGGCTGGCGGACCACCCGCGCCGGTGCTGCCACCTGCTGGGCTTTCCGGGAACAAACCTTCCAAGCCGCTCTCGCAGGGCCCGCCCGGTTTGTGCGGATTTGTGCGGGTCTCGGTGTGTTCCATCCCCATCCGCCACGACCGGAGGGAGCGAGCCCTCGTCCCTCGTCCCTCGTCCCTCGTCCCTCGTCCCTCGTCCCTCGTCCCTCGTCCCTCGTCCCTCGTCCCTCGTCCCTCGTCCCTCGTCCCTCGTCCCTGCCCCGCCGTAACAGCCCGTCCTCCCACCACCCATTTTGTTTTGCAGATCATAACAGATTTTGTGAACAGCACCTTGTCGCAGAGGCTGAAGGAGCCTCCCAGCAAGGGGCTGCTGACCACCCTCTGGTCCTTGTCCGTGGCCATCTTCTCCGTGGGCGGGATGATCGGCTCCTTTTCCGTGGGACTCTTTGTCAACCGCTTTGGCAGGTAAGGAGCGGAGGCTGGCCAAGGCAGTGGACTGTACTGGTGGCTCAGAGGAGAAACGTAGGAAATTAGGTCAGGGAGGTGGGGGCATCTGAAGGAGCAACGGCGACCTGGTCCAGCTGGCCCCGACGGGACTTCCCTGGCGTGGCCTCCGCCGCGGAGCTTGGCTCCCACTCAGCCCTCAAGGGACAGGCCTCTAGCTCAGGCTGGTGCAGTGGCATTCCCAGAAACACTTTATTTAGAAGGTCAGAAGGGGCCGGGGATATAGCTCAGTGGCATAAGTGCATGAGATCATGAATTCAATTCTCGGTACCAAAAAAAAAAAGAAAAATAGAAGGTCAGAATTTACTTGCTTTTTCTTTAAAAGGGGGGAGGGGTCGTGAAGATCTTTTCACTGTTTAACATAGGAAAATTTTTTTTTATATACTTTTTCTTTTTGAGACAGGGTCTCGCTGGGCAATTCAGATCGGCCTTGAGCTCACTTTGTAGCCCAGGCTGGTCTCGAATTCACAATGATCCTCCTGCCTCATCCTCCTGAGTGCTGGGATTACAAGCATGGACCATATATCCAGCTTGTGCTAACCCGTTTTATTTCTGGTTTATCATGCTGTAGTTCTCTGCCTCTGGGGCTTAGCACACAAATGTGGCAGTTTATTTATACCTGTTATCAATATTAATTGTGAATGATATCACTATAGCCTAGAGAAAGAGCTGAAGTGGACTGCCTGGTTTTTTTTTTTTTTTTTGTCTTTTTGAGACAGTGTCTCACTATGCAGTTCAGGCTGGCCTTGAGCTCACTTTGTAGCCCAGGCTGGTCTCGAACTCGCAGTGATCCTCCTGCCTCAGCCTCCTGAGTGCTGGGATTAAGGCATGCGCCACCAATGCCTGGCTGCTAAAAAAAAAAACTTAGTTTAACTTTTTTTTTAGGGGTAGGAAAATTTATTAGAGAATAGGAGTAGCTCCTGAGAGACAGGAGGGTGTCCCAAATGGGTTGCCCGGATCTTAAGTTTTCTAGCTGAGTTTAATACATAAAGAAAGAGGTATAGGGCTGGGGATTTAGCTCAGCGGCACAGCACCTGCCTGGCAAGCACAAGGTCATGAGTTTGATTCCCGGTACCGGGAAAAACAAACAAACAAACAAAAAAGCAAGAAAGAGGTATAAAAGCTTGATTCAAAAAAAAAAAAAAAATAGTTCAGGTTACTCCAACTTAGTGTTCTGATAATAGAAAGTGGGAAAGGAATTTAAACCAAAAGCAGGGATGGGACGCTCCGGCCGGGAGGAGAGGGAAGTGGGGAACTGCCTGCTGCGTGCTCAGCGTGTCGCTGACGAATCTGCAGGCGCAACTCCATGCTCATGGTCAACCTCGTGGTCGTCGCCGGCGGCTGCCTTATGGCTTTCTGCAAGGTGGCCCAGTCCGTGGAGATGCTGATCCTGGGCCGCTTGATCACGGGCATCTTCTGCGGGCTCTGCACGGGGTTTGTGCCCATGTACATCGGAGAGGTGTCTCCCACCACCCTGCGGGGCGCCTTTGGCACCCTCAACCAGCTGGGCATCGTCATCGGGATTCTGGTGGCTCAGGTAGGTCCTTGGGTTTTCCACACTGAATGAATTCACAGACAGCACACTCGCGAATAGATGGGAACATTCCATGACATAGTTCGGATAATACGGTTACCAGAACTCAATGGATGGTAGTGAACAAAGCCAGCAGAGTAGAAAAACGAAAAGAAAATTGTATCTTTTTCTGTGTTCTAAAATGGTGGGTCTGAGCCTGGTGGCACATGCTTGTAATCCCAGCACTTGGGAGGCTGAGGAAGGAGTAGGAAGGAGTTTGAGGCCAGACTGAACTACATAGTGAGACCCTGCCTCAAAAAAACCCAAAAACAACAAAAAAGAATGGATAGGGGCTGGAGATTTAACTCAGCAGCACAGCGCTTGCCTGGCAAGCGC
>NW_004955413.1:6586753-6598987 GCF_000276665.1 Chinchilla lanigera | reverse complement strand
CTGAGCTATATCCCTGGCCCTGGCCTGATTTCTTGATGATAGACGTTTCTTTCTGGAGGGAGAAGGAATTTCAACAAAGTGAGCTCAAGGCCAGCCTGAACTGCAGAGCGAGACCCTGTCTCACAAAGACCAAATAAATAAATAAATAAATAAATAAATAAATAAAAATGAACTTGTGGCCTAGGAAATAAGGGGTTTGTGACCCTCTTTTCTGGTTCCTAGATCTTCGGCCTGCCGTTCATCCTGGGGTCTGAGGAGCTCTGGCCGATGCTGCTGGGCTTCACCATCATCCCGGCCGTCATACAAAGCCTGGCGCTTCCTCTGTGCCCCGAGAGTCCCAGATTCTTGCTCATCAACAGGAAGGAGGAGGAGCGCGCTACTAAGAGTGAGTGCCCGGGCCGCGCTCCAGGAAGGGGGCTTCCACTTGTTAGGCAGGGGGCGCTCAGCCCCTTTCTCCCCCTCGCTCTTCTCGCCAGTTCTGCAGCGGCTGTGGGGCTCCCAGGACGTGTCCCCGGACATCCAGGAGATGAAGGACGAGAGCTTGCGCATGAGCCAGGAGAAGAAAGTCACCGTGCTGGAGCTCTTCCGGTCCCGCAGCTACCGGCAGCCCATCCTCATCTCCATCATGCTGCAGCTGTCCCAGCAGCTCTCGGGGATCAATGCCGTGAGTGTCCACGCCTGGGTCGCGCTCCCGTGCCCGTGTCCGGGCCGTGTGAGGGGCTGAGGCAGGTGGATCCCTAGAGCCTAGAAATTCAAGGCTGGCCTGGCAGCACAGCCAGAGCCTGTCTAAGACAAAAAGATAAAGTCACAGCCCCTCTTTGAGGGGGTAGAACCTGTTTGTCAGAGTCTGGGAAGACAAAGTTCATGAAAGCCTCTCAAGTGTTTTCAGTGCATCCCAGTCTGGAATTTGCTCCTTTGAAAATGACGCTATGTGTGTGCCTTCTGTCCCTGGAGTGAAACATGCACAGGAAATTGGAGGATAGCAGGGCTGGAGTTACAGCCAGGTGCCGGGTGCAGGCCCTCCCTGGGAGGAAGTGTTTACTGAGATGTACTCGTGTCCCTCCAAGTTGCCTTGCCCCAGCCCTGCCTTGCAAACTTCAGTCAGAAAACCACTAAGCTGGGTGTAGTGGCCTATAATCCTAGCTCTCTTGGGAGGCTGAGGCAGGAGGATTGCCCCAAGTGACAGCCTTGCTTGGGCAACTTGGCAAAACCCTCTCTCAAAATAAAAAGGGCTAGTCAAAATAAAAAGTTGTAGCCAGGCGTGGTGGCATACGCCTATAATCCCAGCACTCCGGAGGCTGAGGCAGGAGGATCGTTGGCGAGTTTGAGATCAGCCTAGGCTACAAAGTGAGCTCAAAGCCAGCCTGAACTGCATAGCGGAGACCCTACTTGCCAAGCACTCTAGCACTAGCACAACCCTGGGTTCCATCCCTAGGACCACAAGACAAAACAAAGCCAAAAAAGGCATATTGTAAAGAATACCTTATTTCTACAGTATATATCAAATAAAATTAGTAGCTTGTTATGTCCTAAACCCCTGGAAAGAGCATAGGACTGGGAAATCCAGCCCAGGCTCTTATTAAATGATCAAGTTTAGAGGGACGTGGTGGCACATGTCTGTGATCCCAGCACTTGGAGGCTGAGGCAGGAGGATTGTCTCAAGTTTGAGGGCAGAGGGCATTTACATAGTAAAGGCAGCCTAATCTACATAGCAAGACACCCTCTCTAAAAGAAAGAGGGGGCAGCTAGGGTTACTCATTCCACTTCTGCCCTATCAGATTGGGGCATCAGTATGCCTGGCAGTTTGGAAGGTTTGGGATACAGCCCACTAAGAACTTCTACCTTTCTGTAAATCAACAAAGTGGATCTGAAGAGGAGCACATAGAGCAGTGGGGATACTCATTAGAAGGAAAAGTAAAAAGCCAGGCGTGGTAGTGCACACCTGTAATCCCAGCACTCTGGGAGGCTGAGGCAGGAGGATCGTTGTGAGTTCGAGACCAGCCTGGGCTACAAAGTGAGCTCAAGGTCAGCCTGAACTGCATAGTGAGACCCTGTCTCAAAAAGACAAAAAAAAAAAAGTAGAAACCAGTGACTGGAATGGAAAATTTAGCAGGTGGAGATCAGATGCAAAAGATAATTTATTTGCAGAAAGAATATTATGGGGACTCCGGAAAAGAACTCTTCTTTCTGAGACTTCACTTTTGAGCATTCAATGTAATTGTTACATATAGTCAGCAAAGATGCATCCTTTGTTTCCCGTTAGGTCTTCTATTACTCAACGGGAATCTTCCAGGATGCCGGCGTCCAGAAGCCAATCTACGCCACCATTGGCGCGGGCGTGGTTAACACCATCTTCACCGTGGTGTCCGTAAGTTGCAGGGCAGGGTCAGCTGGGGGTGGCAAGCGTTCTCACTACAGATGTCAAAGGCGTGGTGCTTGGCTCTCCACCTCCCCATCGTCCATTGAACCTTTCCTGTTCAGTTCCTCTTTGGGAACACAGTACCGACTGATGGGTGTAGGTAGTCCTCACTGTCCTCACAAATGTGGGATGGGCCACAGCCGGGTTCCACCGGGGCTGGTGTGGCTGGAGCAGGTGCCTGCTTCTTCTAAGGCGGGATTCAAGTCATGCACGCAGGGCTCTCGTGAGCGGAAGCAGCAGTGTCTGTCTGTCTTCTCCTAGGTGTTTCTGGTGGAAAGGGTAGGAAGAAGGAGTTTGCACCTGATCGGCCTTGGCGGCATGGCTGTTTGCTCCATCGTCATGACGGTGTCTCTGTTACTGAAGGTAAGCGCTCTGAGGGACGGAGGCGGGGAAGGTGGTGTGGAGAGGTCATGGGTGGTGGGGGCAGGTAGCTGACACTGGAGATCGCTGATAAGTCATTTGATCCAGGCATTGTGGCACATGACTGTATCTCAGCACTTGGGAGGCTGAGGCAGGAGGATCGCCATGAGTTCAAGGCCACCCTGAACTCTACATGTAGCAAGGCCTTGTCACAAAAAAGAAAATTGGTCTTGAGGATAGTCCATTTTGTAGGTGATGAAATGGTCTCGGTGAAAAGTGATATATGTGACACGGACACAGCTAGGACTTGCATGGATCCCACAGGCTGCATGTGCCCGAGGCGGAGGGCCTGCCACGTGCCAGCACTCTCCTGCTGTCTCTGACCGTCTCCTCCCTCCCTTTTTCAGGACGACTACAGTTACATGAGCTATATCTGCATCGTGGCGATCTTGGTCTACGTGGCCTTCTTTGAGATTGGACCGGGCCCCATCCCCTGGTTTATTGTGGCCGAACTCTTCAGCCAGGGCCCCCGCCCGGCCGCCATGGCTGTGGCTGGTTGTTCTAACTGGACCTCCAACTTTTTGGTTGGACTGCTCTTCCCCACAGCTGCAGTAAGTAAAGGAAAATCCCACCGAAGCCAGCATGTTTACACCACGATAATGTTCACTGACTCCACGAAGTTAGCCTTAAGCCAGACCTTTCTCAATTTCGGTGAAATACAGAAAAAAGAAAGCAGAGCAAAGCAGGAGGCCAGACCCGGGAACTTGGGAGAACCACGAGTCTGGGTGCTGTGTGGCAGTGCACAGCTGTCATGCTAGCACTCAGGAGGCTGAGGCAGGAAGATCGTAAATCTGAGGCCAGCTCAGCTGCGCAGACCCTGTCTCAGAAGGACCACTCTGAGATCAGAGGCAGTTCTGCCTAGAAAAGAATGGTAGTGATAAGCCTGGACCCCACCAAACCAATGCTTCGTTCAACCTGAATAAGCACTGGCTTTGTTCCTAAAGGCTCCCTCACTTCAGTTTAGGGTCTGACAAATCAGCTAGACCCCATCATAAGATGACCTGACCTGGAGACGCTGGGTGTGGTGGCATATGCCTGTAATTCCAGCACTCAGGAGGCTGAGGCAGGAGGATCACTGCAAGTTCAAGGCCACATAGTGTGTTCAAGGCCAGCCTGAACTGCATAGTGAGACCCTGTCTCAAAAATAAAAGACCTGGAGCTGATGTGTTAGAATGTGGCAGTGGCCTTCTAGAACCCGTTCCTACTTGCATGAGATTTTCCAGAAACTAGATTTTAAGTGTAGACCAGAATCGTAGGTGTTTAGAAGCAGCTGCCTTTAGTGAACAGGAAAGACACAATTCCAGAGAAATACAGTAGCTCTGCAATGGTATCAGAAATAAGCCTACCGTCCCACTCGGGGTAGGGGGTGGTTATAGCTTGAGGCCTCCTGCAGACAGACGTGAAGGAGGCTGGATTTGCCAAGGACCAGAGTTGCATAATTAACACCAACCTTCCCTTTATCTTTTTGCTTTTTCTTTTGTTTTGTTTTGTTTTTTCTTCCGGTACCGGGAACCGAACTCATGACCTTGCGCTTACCAGGCAGGCGCTTTGCCGCTGAGCTAAATCCCCAGCTGCCCCCTTTATCTTTTGCCAAGGACCAGCGTTGCATAATTAACACCAACCCTCCCGTTATCTTTCACCAGGCCTCTTTGAAAGCCTACGTTTTCATCATCTTTGCCGTCTTCCTTATTATCTTCTGGCTGTTCACCTTCTTCAAAGTCCCCGAGACCCGAGGCAGGACTTTTGAGGACATCACTCGGGGCTTCGAAGGGCGAGGCCAGGATACCCAGAGGTCCCAGAAGAGCCCAGCCATGGAGCTGAACAGCCTGCAGCCCGGGAAGCAACCGGCCGCCAGGGTCTAGGCCACGCCAGCCAGGACCGCCCACAGCGACCCCCTCCTGGGGGACCCCTCCCCCAACGAACCCAGGACTGACCGCTCCAGTGCTGCTGCCCGAGCCTGTCTCGCCCTCAGCAAGCCCTGGCTCGGCCAGTGCCCGGGCTCCTTGAGCGCCTCACTGCTTGGACCTTCTCCTGTGGCCACGGCCAGGTGGCCGCACCTCACCCCGGGCCACGCGCGGCCCTCTAATGCCCTGAGCGCCAGCTCTGCTCCGGCACCAGGGAGATCTGCGGACTCCTCGCCTCACGGTTCTCAAAGTCACTTGGGTTGTGTATTTATTTTATCTTCTGGTTTTATTGCATAAATATTTATTTTTTTAAGTGAAAATTTTACCAAATAGCGAAGACTGCAAGCAAATGGAGGTGAGAGGGAGGTGTGCAAAGAAAGGTTGCAGGTAAAGCAGGTTTGCTAGCAGAGCGGTTATGGTGTGAGAAGGCAGGACTCAGGGAGAAAAAGGGGTGCGGTGTGGTCCCCCAGGTGGGCCCCTGGCTCCGCGCGACGTCTGCGTCTCACAGGAGACTCCTTACACTTCATTTCAGGAAAGTCCCGTGCCTGTGTCAAAAAACTACTGGTTTCCTTTGGAAGTTTGCTTTAAGATTATAGTTTATGTAGAGTATTACTTGAAAGCTGGGGTTGTTACTAAGACGGGCATCGTGACAGAGCAGCGGGCGGAGTCCGGGGAAGGGAGGGTGTGGGGACCCTCCCTGGACCCAGCCCTCCTCCCCCTGGTGGACTCCCTTGTCCTGTAGTCCCCACGCCCCACACCCCTGAGGCCGAGCCCTCCAGGGAGAACCCAACGTACTGGTCCTCAGTAGCGCTTCGGCGGTTCTCCACTTCGTTCTGTATTTTATCTGTTGATTTTTGACTTTTAACTCGTAGCTTTAAAGGAATTCAGAGGAGAATCCTCATGGGTAGTTTTGGAATTTGTGACCTCAGCTGTGGGAAAGGATTTTTCCTGAACGATCACTCCGTGCTTTAAGTGTGCTGTCACTATAGGGTCAGGGCTTAACAGTCCGTGTCTGTTACCGTGCCAGGCCTCTCTTGTACCATGTTACTGTGACGCCCACTGGGTGCCCTCAGGGACCTGAGTCCTCTGACGGACACGTGGGAGACAGCAGGGGTAAACGGCACCGAGAGCAGGGAAGGGTGCGTGCTGCTGACGCTTTGCTCTGGTGGAAGTAGTTCAAGGCCTACTTCCGGTGTTGCTGTCCCCGCCTTTTGGGCAGAATGCTTCGGCCCATCCCTGTGTGTAGAAGCAACACTGCCTCTGCTGGGTGGCATTTGCACCCGGAACCTCTGATTCACACTCCTCTGCTGTCCTTCCCTTGGGGAGCAGGGATGGAAGGAGAGCCACCTCCCAGCATCCCTCGGCCGAGGTGGAGGGGGAAGGGAAGAGGAGAGCGTGGGGTCAGCGGGGGCTCGGAAGGGGTCTGAGGGCTGTGGGGGGAGGAGGTAAACTTTCTAACTGGAGGGTTCAGACAGCCGGGTGGCAGCAGGGCGTCTCCGCAGTCATCTCCCTCCCAGCCCTCTTACCCCACCTCCTTCCTGCTCACAGGTTACTCTGTCTCCCTTCCCCTCCTTGGTGCTCACACGTCTCAGACCCTCCAGGCAGAGGACAGTGTTCCAGTCCTTGGTTCCCACTATTCCCGGGTGCACTGTAGCTAGGGAGGGAGGCTTTGTTGCGAAAGGTGACTTTTCCCTCACGCTGGGCCTCTCCTGCCTGGGCGGCAATGCAGGGTAGAGTCCCCATTTCTCAGTGACCAGGTTGTAAATATTTCCACACGGATTTTCTACTATTAATGTTACATTACTGTGGTTCTTGGTTTTGAAATAAAAGTTCTAAATGCACATATCTCATGCTCATTATTTTTGTTCTTCCTGTGACACAGTCAGCCTTTTTTTTTTTTGTTTTTTTTTTTTTGGTACCAGGAATCAAACTCAGGACCTTGCACTTGCCAGGCAGGCGCTTATGCTGCTGAGCTATAGCCCCGGCCCCTACACCATCAGCTTTAATCCTGGCTGAGCCGCTCGGTACCTGTTGTAACCCTGAGCAAGTTTTTCAGAGTCTCACATACGTGGAAAATAGCAGTACTCCCTTATTATGCAAGTTAAATGAAAAGGGTTCTGTCTGTTATTTTCTCTTTGCTGAGCCAATGTACTCGACACCCAAATGCAAAGGGGGAAGATTTATTCAGCTCAGTTTCAGCCCATATTCAGCTGGCTCAGGCAGGGGGCATCACAAGGGAGCAACAGTTCATGGCACGAAGAGGATAGCAAAACAAGGGGTGACCACGGCTCCTTCCGTCCCTTATATCTTCCCAGGCCTTTGAGCGCGGGTAGCACTCGCCCTTAACCCTAGTCCCTGCAGCTAACGTTGCACCGTGAATCCTGGGGTCACACACTCCAGATCCAGCCACCTCCGGAAAAGCCCCAGCACCTAGGGCTGCATGAGACTTCTGGGGGCACATGTAGACTCAGACCATAACTGATGCCTGCAGCCTGAGTGATGCCATCTTGCAACCAAGCACCGAATGAGAAGCCACAGCTATCAGCGGCTTTGGGGCTTGGCCGTCATTGTCCAGTAGTGGCTATTGATCGGGCTAGGCCATCAGTGCTTCCCTCCGCACTGCTGTCGGCGGCCCCCGTGTAACTAATCTCCCACTGGGCCAGGCACCCCAGCAGCCAGTGCCTGCTCCCCTAGTGTCCCTGGGACCCATCTTCCTTTCTCCCACCAAGCCGGGAGCTGGGGAGCCCTTCACTTCATCCTCCGTGGGCTCCAGTTTCCCCTTCAGATCCTTTCTGGGTCCCAGGGGTCCACCTTCCTCCTTTCTTTCCCCGTTGTTTTCCCGTGTCTGGATTCCAAATCTCCCAAGGTGGCTTTGCTGCTGCTCACTGCTCTGCCATCTTCTCCCGACTTCCTTTGTACTTTTTATTTTAAGGCAAAGTCTCACCAAATTCCCCAGGCATGGCTTGTGGTCCTCCTCCATCAATCTGCCAAGCACTGGGATTATTCTTTGCATCAGCTTGGAATCAATGTGCGGCTTCCATTTCTGCTGGCACCCAGGCAGCTCCTTAAACGCCAGATATGTCACAGGTGTCCTCAGAGTGCACGCAACCGGCAAGGCACCTCCATTTGTGGGTTCGTATTCTACACTGGTTAACGAAGGCCCAACTCACAAGATAAACATTGAGGCAGAATATTCTGAGCACAGTTGTGAAGCCGGTTATAGTGAACTCAGGTAAGTGAGCTCTGAAAACCCTGGTGCTGGGTCCCAGGACCAACTAAAAAACAACAAAACAACCCCCAACAAGCTGAAAATCTTCACACGGTGATAAAAGCACAAGATACAAGCGGGCTGAGTGACAAGCGCGAAGGCAGAAGAATACTATCCAAGGAGGCACAAACGTGGGCAGGCAGCTCCTCCTCCCAAACAGATTCAGAGTCTGAAGGGGGCAGGGCGGCGTGCAAGGAGAGGGAAACCAGCTTTGGCCCAAGAGCCAGCGTGCAGACCTGGGCAAGCAAGGAGCCGTGCTGGTGTCCAGGGCGGCAGCTGTGCAGAGGGGCAGGCAGACTGGAGCGCCCACCCTGTGGACAGTGGCGGCCAGGCCAGGGCCCGGCTCTGGCAGGGTGCCACCAGGTGTCTTCTCACCTGCACTGCTGACTGTGTGGCCACTGAACTCAGCAAAAACAGCCCCTGGGGGCTGGGGATTTAGCTCAGTGGCACAGCGCCTGCCTGGCAAGCTCAACATCATGAGTTCGATTCCCGGTACCAGAAAAAAAAACAAGAACAGCCCCTGAAGCTGAGTGGTAGCACAGGCTGGTCATCCCAGCACTCTGCAAGGCTGAGGCAGGAGGATCACAGCTGGACAAGTTAAGCAAGAGCCTGTCTCAAAAGATGTAAAAAGGTCTGCGGATGGAGCTCAGTGTGAAGGTACTGAGTTCCATCCCCAGGAAGGGGAGGAGAAGCAGGGGTTTTAGGTGGCTCTGGGATGACAGAGGGGCAGCGCCTCTGCCAGCAGCTGGTGAGCCTGGCCGTCCCCAGCCTGCGCCTTGCCGTTCAGAGCCGCCAAGTCTGGACAGCCAGAGAGTGGCACCCACCTCGCCCGGTCAGCTCCACACTCAGCCTGCACAGGAGCCGACCCTTCGCGTTTATACCCCACCGGCCTAAACAGAGGATCACCAGCGAAAGCCCACCTGGGCAGTTTGGTAAGATCCCATGCAAAAATAAAAAGCTGTGAGGATGTAGGTCACTGGTAGAGAGATTCCAGGTTGGGTCCCCAGTATCAAGTTCAAGCCCAACCTGGGCAATTTACTGACTTAGCAAGACCCTATCTCAAAAAAAAAAAGAGAGAAAAAAAAATTGAAAGGGGGGTGGGGGTGGCATGCAAACATTCTGGGTTCAAACCCCAGTACCGCCCAAAAAAGTTGGGTGTGGTGGTGCACACCTATAATCCCAGCACATGACTGTGAGTTCCAGGCCAGTCTAGGCTACACAACACGTTCAAGTCCAGCCTGCTCACACAGCAAGGTCCTGTCAGGAAAACAAAGGGTACTACTACAAAGCATTGCTCTAAGTCCGCAGACGCCAGCGGCCAGGCCAGGACCAAATACACAGTGCTCTCGGAGGTTTCCCGACCGTGTTTGAATTGTTCGTGGAAAGGGTTCCGAGACATAAACACGCATGCTCTGAGGGAAGAGCTCCTGCTTTCACAGAAGGACTCTGAGGCGTATATGCCAGTGGGTAACTTCCCTCACGTCCGAGCTCTAAGGTGTCTTGGTGGACTGCAGGGCTCAACTTGACTGGAAGACTTGCGGGGCGCGTCCCTGAGGGCGTGTCCAGGAGCTCAGCCTCAGTGGATGAGATGGGGAAGCTCCACCCCCGATGAGAGCGTGCCATCCAGTTGGCTGGAGGCCTGGCGAGAACAATACACAGGCCAATTGCTCTCTCCAGGCCCAGGGAATCCCCCAAGCTGGACGCAGAGCGGCTCCTGCCCTGGATTTCCTAGCTCCAGCCTTGCCAGACCCTGGCGCCCAGGACGCTGAGGGCTCACCCTAGGTGATTAGGTTTTGGCTTCCAGTTGACGCGCCACTGACTTCCTAGTTCTGAGGTCTCTGGGCGGGCCTGAGCCACTCACTCTACTGCGCCCTGTGGCCTGCGACCACCTGCGCCGCGCTCGCAAGGCCAGTTCCCTGTTCAGTCCCCTCTCACGTCCGTGTGCAGAGCCTGCTGAGGCCGGCTCCCTGGAGAACCAGACTGCTGCAGGGCAAGTCCACACACGCAGAGCACCCTGGGGGTGAGAATGGCACCCTGGAGCTCTGCCCGGAGCGAAGATGGGCCCAGCGCACAGGGCGAGCACTTCCGCTGTGGGAAAGCCCGGGCCCCGTGCCCCTGGTGAGCAGAAGCCCAGTACGCAGAAGCCCGGGCCCAGGGCACAGGCTGAGCCCTCTGGGCCCCTAGCAGGCTCAGAGGACTGAACCTCCGGAGTGATGGGGGCAGAACCTGGCTCCAGGAAAACCCACACCCCGGCTGTGTCATCTGTCCCCGAGCCCAAGCCGAGCTCTGTCCTCAGTGCGGCCCAGGGGGACAGACGGAGGTCTGGGCACCTGAGTCTGCAGAGTGATGAGAGCAGCCCCAGGTGCCCGCGGGAAGGGGACGCAACCAGGGCTGGCGGCAGGGGCAGGGGCTCCCCACTTTGGGTTGGCGTCTCAGGACCGAGGAGGTCGCAGTTGCTCGGGACGTAGTCTTGGTCCTTCTGTTCTAAAATGTTCACCCATCAGACTTCTTGTTACTGGTATCCAAGCTAAATACGGGGACGGTGACCCAAGAGAACTCGGAGGACAACAGAACACAAGGTGAAAGGCAGCATGGAGTCAGAAAAACAACATGGAGTTGGTCGGGCCGGTGACGGGCTCCTTCAGCAGGGACACTGCAAGCCCTGAGGTGCTTTGGGTCCAGCAGAGGCAAAACCAGGAAGGCATAAACCGACAAATCAGTTGAGGCAGCATCTGGCCTGTAGATGATAAAGAGGGAAAGTGCTAGATGTCCTACATGACGTGTTCGTCGTGTTCCCGAAGTGAAGAATGAATGCAGAAACAATGGAGGTTAAGAGTTGGAAATTTACTGGGAAAAGGAATGGGTAATAGGAATAGGTCCTGAGAGACACAGGGCCCCCAAGGGAGCTGCCAGGGAGCCCACTTCTGAAAGGAAGTTTTGTAGAGCAAAATCATGAGGTGGGTACAACATGGGTCAAAATTACAATTAACCAATAATACTGCAAGTATAACCACTTAGGTAATGGTGATCCCATGGTAGCAAGGGCATATGGGTGACATTAACCTTGGTCGATAATCTTCAGTCTTAGCCTTGTCTGTAGCCTTACTCTTAGTACTCTTGGTGGTTTTAGTGGTTGTAGTCTTAGTGGGTGGGAGAGGTGACCCGCCCCTAGTGAGATAATGGGAAATCTCAAAGGGTGGTACCAATAACCTTGAACTTCTGTGTATCCCTTAGGGAAGTATGTAAAGCTAGCCATTTTGACTTTAATTTTCTTTAGATGCACCTCCAGCCACAGTTTTCATGCTTCCTCATTTGCTCTGACTCCCTCTCAAGGGCCTGTAATATTTCTACATCATTTAGCTGTCTATAATATGTCCCAGTATCTTTTTTGTTTTGTGTCTTTTTGAAACCGGGTCTCCCTATACAGTTCAGGCTGGCCTTGAACTCGCAGCAATCCTCCTGCCTCAGCCTCCTCAGTACTGGGATTACAGGCATGTGGCACCATGCCCAGCTTTAGTCTAAGCATCTTTTCTTTGGGGGGGAGGTCTTTTTGAGACAGGGTCTCAATATCCAGCACAGGCTGACCTTGAGCTCACTTTGTAATCCAGGCTGGTCTTGAACTCACAATGATCCTCTTGCCTTAGCTTCCCAAATTCTAGGATTGCAGGTGTATGCCACCATGACAGGCAGGACAGGCAGGTCTAAGCATCTTTTTTTTGTTGCTGTTGTTTTGTTTTTTTGTTTTTTTTCCAGTACCAGGAATCAAACAACCTCACACTTGCGCTTGCCAGGCAGGCGCTCTGCCACTGAGCTAAATCCCCAGCCCCAGGTCTAAGCATCTTTAATAATTTTTTTTTCAGTACTCGGGAATAAACCTGAATCTTCACACTGTTACATTTGCAGCCCCTTTTTATTTATTATTATTTATTTGTTATTATTATTATTGTTATTATTATTATTTTGGTACCAGGTATTGAACTCAGGACCTCACACTTGACAGGTAGGCCATATGCCTCCGAGCTAAATCCTCAGCTTTATTTTTTATCTTGATATGAGATCTCACTAAGTAGCTAAATTGTCCAGGGTGTGCACAAACTTTCTGTTCTACTACCTCAGCCTCCCAAAGTGTTGGTAGTATAGGCATTTGCCACCATACCTGATTTAAAACATATTAAGGGGGCTGGGGATTTAGCTGGGGCTGGGGATTTAGCTCAGTGGCACAG
>NW_004955413.1:6584089-6585563 GCF_000276665.1 Chinchilla lanigera | reverse complement strand
ACACAAAGTAATAGGTGAATAACAGTATTAATGCATTACATGTTATCTTTAAAGCAGTTAGTTGCTCAGGGTACAAAATATGGGCGTAAAAATTTCTCCGATTGATATTAGCGTGTACTAGCTTCTTTCAGAGCTGAAAATGAATCGTGCGTGGTGACACATGCCAGTCATCCCAGCTACCCGGAAAGCTGAGGCAGGAAGTGGAGAGCTGGAGCCCAGTCTGGAAGCTTAGCGATTTAACAAGACTATGCGTCAAAATAAAAGTAGCAGCTGGGTGTGGTGGCACTGGCCTGCTGCGCATCCCAGAGAAATATGCATTAGTGCTGCAAGCAGCTCTGTTTGCAATAACCTGACTGGAGGCAGCGCCCTCCCCGGCCCGGGGCACCAGGGTAGGCCGGGTACTAAAGTACGCAGGGATAGCAGTTGCTCCGAGCAGCAGGCCTGCCACCTGCAGGACACCGCGCGCAGGACCCCTGTGGCAGGGGTCACCGTAGGTGACACTTGTGAAACATCATTTCATGAAAGCTCAGTGCTCAGCAGAGCGTGAAGAGGACGGGTGGCAGAGTGGCCCTCTGGGCGGCAGTGCTGCACAAGGCCACACACAGGAGCTCAGTAGTGAGCGCTGCCCGGTGTGTGAGGCCCGGGGCTCCGTCCCCAGACCTATTCAACGGAACGAAAGCAACAAGCTACACGTGCGATACAACTGTGTGGAGCGAGACCGGGCGTGGTGGTGCACGCCTGTAATCCCACCATTCGGGAGGCTGAGGCAGGAGGATGGTTGAAAGTTCACCACAAGCCTGGACTGCAAAGTGAGCTCAAGGCCAGCCTGAACTGCACAGCGAGACCCTGTCTCAAAAAAGACAAAAAAGCAAAACAAAACAAAAATTGTGTGGAGTTGCGCATGTGCACACAAGAACTGCAGAACTGGAGAAATCTGAGCACACTCAGGGGGCTGGACCAGCCTTGTCTTGCTGGGTCTGACACTGTGCCGGAGACCATCATCTGTCAGGTGTTAGTGCTGTGACAGGTGAGGAGGTTGTCCTAGATATAGCTGTAGATTTCGACAGAACTTTCTTGGGGCCAGTGATATAGCTCAGTGGCATAAGCGCCTGCCCGGTAAGCATAAGGTCCTGCGTTCAATTCCCGGTGCCAAAAAAAAAAAAAGAAAGTAAAATTACAGAGTGCTAAGAGAAAAATAAAATAATCTATTTAAAAAAAAAGAACTTTCTCTTCATCTACTTTTTTAGTTTAGTCTTTTGTTTTGTTTTGATTTGTTTTTTGTATTTTTGAGACAGGGTCTCACTATGCAGTTCAGGCTGGCCTTGAGCTCACTTTGTAGCCCAGGCTGGGCTGGAACTCACAGTGATCCTCCTGTATCAGCCTCCCGAGTGCTGGGATTACAGGTGTGCGCCACCACACCTGGCCTTTGTTTTGTTTTTTTTGACACAGGGTCTCACTGTGCGGTACAGGCTAC
>NW_004955413.1:6572311-6573613 GCF_000276665.1 Chinchilla lanigera | reverse complement strand
AAAAAAAAAAAAAAAAAGCCTGTGAGCTAAATAACCTTTTCTTCCCTTTAATTTTGGACATCAGGTATTTGGCCTCAGCAGTGAGAGAAAAATAACTAAGACAGGAAACAGCACCCTTCATAATAACATCCAAAAAAATAATATACCTAGGAATCAATCTAAAGAAGGAAGTAATACATTGAAAAGTACAATACTGTGAAAAAGTAGATTGAAGAGGATATCAGAAAATGAAAAGCTATTTCTTGCTCTTGGGTAGGAAGAACCAATATAGTGAAAATGGCTATGCTTCCAAAATTGTTATACATATCTAAGGTAATCCAAATCAAAATTCCAACAGCATATGTCACAGAATTAGAGAAAAAAAATACTAAAATTTATTTGGAACTAGAAGAGACATAAAATAGCAAAGGCAATTCTGGGCAGCAAAGGCAAGCAAGGCAGGGAGCATCACAATCCCTGACTTGAAACTATACTACAAAGCTACTGTGATAAAAACAGCATGGTACTGACAAAAAACAAAACAACCACAAAAAAACCAGACCCAGAGATCAATGGAACAGATTACAAGATGCACAAACAACTCTAGATATACTTAGCAACCTTATGTTTCACAAAGTAGCCTAACACCTTCATTGGAAGAAAGGTAACCTCTTTAATAAATGGTGCTGGAGCTGGACATGGTGGTGCACACCTGCAGAGGGAGACCCTGTCTCAAAAACGTAAAACACGGGCTGGGGATTTAGCTCAGCGGCACAGCACGTGCCTGGCAGGTGCGACGTCGTGAGTTAGATTCCTGGTACCTGGGGTGGTGGTGGGGGGAACAAACAAACAAACAAACAAAAAATCAAAAACATAAAACAGAGAAACTTTAGTCATTTGTAGGAAAATGGATGCAATTTGAGATCATAACGGTAAGTAAAATGAATCAAACATGTAAGCTTAACGATCCCATGGTTTCTCTTCTGTAGAAAACCAGAGTATAAAGAAATTGAAGAACAAAATAAAAGATATAAACTAGCAGACAGGAAGATAGATCTTCTGCAAGTGGGAAGAGAACCAAGAGACGGAAGAAGAGGGAGAGGGAGGGGGAACATAAAAGGACACGCTGCACATGCGTACTCGCTCCGGTGGTGAACGCGATCGTGAGCCCTGTGGACATGGACAGCTCTAATAAAATTTAAAATTCAAACAAGTAAAGCAGACAAAATCCCTAAGGGTTACGTGGACTGGGGTCCTGAACTGGAGAAATGCTCAGATAGATAAGCAAGTGGGAGGGGGTGGGCGTTTAGTTCAGCGGTATAG
>NW_004955413.1:6560278-6571451 GCF_000276665.1 Chinchilla lanigera | reverse complement strand
GGAGTTATTGCTCAGTGGCAGAGCATTTGCCAGCCATGCATGAGTCCCTGGGTTCAATTTCAATTTCCAGTACTGAAACACACACACACACACACACACACACACACACACACAAGCTGAGGTCACAATGCTAGAGGAGGCACCATTCATAGAGTTAGCAGAAGAGCCCATAAAATGCAGCAATAAAAATGCTGCAAAGAGCGGCACAGGTAGGGCACGCTGGTCACCCCAGCACTCAGGAGGCTGAGGCATGAAGAGGGATTCAAGTTCAGGGCCAGCCTGGATGACACAGGGAGACCTTGTCTCAAAAGAAACAACCGGAAATGGCCAGACATTTGTACAGAACTAGAGCTAGGACAGGGACTGTGGAATCAATGGCCTGTAGTAGGATAACAGCATCCCACCTTGTTTTATGAAGTGTAAAGGACGAATGCATCTAGAGGGGTTATCGCAAGCCAGGCTCTAGGGCTCATGGTGGTAGTCCCAGTTACTCTTTTTTTTTTTGTCTTTTTGAGATAGGGTCTAGATATGCAGTTCAGGCTGGCCTTGAGCTCACTTTGTAGCCCAGGCTGGTCTCAAACTCACAACAATCCTCCTGCCTCAGCCTCCCGAGTGCTGGGATTACAGGCCTGCGCCACCACACCCGGCAGTCCCAGTTATTCTGGAGGCTGAGGTAGGAGGATCACCTGAGCCAGGAGTTCAGGGCCAGTCTGGGCCACAGGATCTTCTCTCTCTCTCAGTCTTTTTATTTATTATTTATTAATTTGTTTATTTGTTTGTTTTGAGTCAGGGTCTCCCTATGTAGTTCTAGCTGGTCTTTCACTCACTATGTACCCTAAGATGGCCATGAATTTGTCACGATCCTCCTGCCTCAGCCTCCCCAGTGCTGGGATGACTGGTGTGTGCCACCACGCCCAGCTTTTGTCTCTGTCTGGAGATGGGACCTTACTGTGTAGTCTGGGCTGGCTCTGAACTCCTTCGGTAGTCCATCTTGGCCTCAAACTTGGGATCTTCCTGCTTCAGCCTTCCCAGTGGCTGGGACTATAGTCCCCAAACTGCATCTCATCGCTACTGATCTTCATTTTATTATGATTTCTTTATTCATTTGCAGTACCAGGGATTGAACCGAAGCCCCCACACTGCATCTGGATGGGCTTCCCAGCGCAGTGCCCCACCGTACCTCCAAAGGGCAGCGATACAGGGAAGGAGCGGGGAGCTGGTCGAGCAGGCCTGTGTCTCTCATCCCAAGGAAGAGAGCCGAGGCGCGTGCTCTCCTGTAGGGCGGTCTGTGCGGAGGAAGGGATTCGCTCATGTGGACCTGACCAGGTGGGCTCAAGTGGGCCGTGGCCCAGAGCAGGCAACCCCTGGGCAGGTGCGGGGCTCAGAGAGACCTGGCGAGCCGGTGCCCAGTGACCTCCTCCTCCATTTTTGTTTTTGTTTTGTTTGTTTTTTGAGATAAAGTCTCTGCCGGGTGTGATGGCGCATGCCTATAGTCCCAGCACTCGGGAGGCTGAGGCAGGAGGATCTTTGCGAGTTTGAGACCAGCCTGGGCTACAAAGTGAGCTCAAGGCCAGCCTGAACTGCATAGCGAGACCCTATCTCAAAAAAAAAAAAAAAAAAAGAAAGAAAGAAAGAGATAAGGTCTCACTCTGTAGCCCAGGCTGGCCTTGAACTCCCAGCAATCCTGCCTCAACCTCCTGAGTGCTGGGACTACAGGCATGCACCACCACGCCCAGCCAGAACACAGTTCTGATGCAAGGACAATATTCAGGTAGTTGATCTGGAGAAGGCTTATGCATTTCCCATGTGACTTTTGTACGGTTGGAGTTTGTTTTGCAGTACGGAGACTGAACCCAGGGCCTTCACAGCTCCACTACGGTCTCCGCCTTTTTTATTCTTTATTTTTTAATGTAAGACAAGGGCTTCCTAAATTGCTAAGTTATCCAGGTTGGGCTCAAACTCGCTGTCTCACGGTGTGACTTTTGTCATTCACGATGGGTATGCAGGGCACAAGCCTGAAGTCAGCACTGTGGGAGGCTGAGGCAGGAGAATCACTGGTTGATACTCAGCCTAGGCAAGCTAGGGCCTTGGCAGGATCCTGTCTCAAAAAAGAAAAGAAATAAAAGGGGCATAGTGATACAGCTTAATGTGAGAGCCCTGTTTCAATCCTCTGCACTGCCCCAAACAACCAAAAACAACCCCCTCCCACCAAAGCAAACACAAAGACTTGGAGGTGCGAACCTAATTTAGGGCTTTTCAGTTTATATCTTTTTTGGTCACAGGATGGAGGAGATTATTAACTACTAGGAGTTACGGGGAAAGCAGATGAATCACAAAATCACCGGCCCCTCTGGCTTCCTGCCTTCTCTCAAGGGGAGCTGCAGGTTACTTTAACCATTCTGCTTTTTGCTTGATGAGTTTCAGACTTCGATTTGTTCTGCTGTCCGGCTTGATTTCTGCCGTCTAGAACACTACGGACAGACAGAAGGATCTGGTGCAGAGGGGCTGGGTCGGCTGAGCCCGGAGAGCGGCGCGCACAAGGCCGGGGAGGGGGTGAGCCGACTTGCACCCCGGGCCGGGTTGGGCCAACTCCGCTTTGAATAATCTCACTATTCAGAAAGCCCAGGGTCTACAGGGGGAGAAGCGGGCCGGGATGACAAACTCAGAAGTAGAGGCAGACAGCTGCCAGACGGGGGCAGGAAAGCCGGGAGGCTGTCGGTAAATATTGCCGTTTCCTGAGGCCGAGTGGGCTCGGTCTGGAGCCTGAGACAAAGGGAATTTGTGAAAGAAAGAAGCCAGCGGGGGCAGACAAAGGCCTCGGGCCAGGAAGTGAGCTGGGGAAGGCTGCAGAGGGGCAGGCATTTGAATGGGTCCCTGGGGCGAGGGTCACCTGAGCCCGAGAGCAGCAGCTGGAGACGTCCCCGCCGCCAGCTCCCTGGGAAAGGTGGCCTTGGAGAATTTGAAAAGCTTAAGCATCTGCGAAATGACTTCAAGGCCGAGGTCCCGCCACCTGCCTCACAGCGACTTACAGAGCGAGTTATCACGGAGCACAGGTCGGCTGAGGGTGTGAGGCTCCTGCTCGGCCAGCTGAGCCCGGGCTCCGTCCCCAGCCAGCTGGATACCTCCGTGACACGGCGGCCACGCAGGGCTGGACTCCAGCACAGGGACGGAGTGCGTCAGCCACAGCTCTGCAGGGGATGCAGGGCCCGAGCCACTGCCCCTCGTGACCACGCTCATCACACGAAGGGCCACAAAAGTCCTCTAAATCCCCAGTCACCGACGTGCGTGTCCAGTTACATATGTCGGATTAGTACGTTTTCTATCCTGCTGGGAGATTTTCCCAACGCACAGCTCCCACTGAAACCCCACACCCTGCCCCCTCCTCAGTAACCCTGCGGGCTGGAACAAGTACCCTGAACACCCGCCAGGCTGCGCGGCCTGAGGGCTCCTCACTGCACCCCTCAGCTGGATTAAAAAAAAAAAAAAGGTCTTTACTCAGCCTCTACTTCTTGGGTATTGGGGAGGTGCTGGGATTGGACGGGGGCCTTTCATTTTGTAACAAGCTTTCTAAACCACCACACTGCCCAGGCTACAACCCTCCTGCCTCATCCTCCCAGAGCCCTGGAATTACAGGAACGCACCACCATGCCCAGCTCAGACTTTACCTTTTAGACGGGCTGGGGGAGCTCTTAAGTACCCGTCACACCCATCTCTATAAGGATAAAAGCATCAGTGCTTGGTTTTTTTTTTGTTTGTTTGTTTTTTTCCGGTACTGGGAATTGAACTCAGGACCTTGCACTTACCAGGCAGGTGCTGTGGCGCTGAGCTATATCCCCAGCCCAGTGCTTGATTCTTACCACCAGAGCAGAACTTAACTGCCCGCTCCATCAGGGGTCCCAGGGTCGGAGCCACTTTCCCAAAGCTTCCAGCCTCCAGCTCACCATTTAGTTATTTTCTCAAATGTATGAGTATGGCATTTGTGCATTCAGCCAGAACCTACTGTATTAGAATGGCAAAGGCAAAGATAGGGTGTAACTCAGTGCACGGCGCTGGTTTGGCAGCAGGTGTAAAGCCTTGGGTTTCGTCCCCAGTACCGAGATCCACCCAGGGCCTTCCCACAGCACTGCATCCCTGGCACAGACACACTGCTAGGCACGGCCGTGCACATCCTTAGCCCCAGGGCTCGAGGGGCTGGGCCTGCCTGGGATACTAGCAGGTTATCTGGGCTGGGCTCGAGCTTGTGGTGATTCTAAGTTCTAGGTACCAAAAGTAGTGATTGCAGAAGGGTTTTCTGCTTCTCCAATTGCTGGGTGCTTTCTGTGACTTAGGTCTGAAACACGAAGCTCCAGGTATCTGACAACTGCCCCTGAGGGCGCCGCACGAATTTAATTCTTTTAAATTATCCCTACCTTCCTTGTCTTCAGTCTAGACAACTGGATTTTGTAGAATGAAACATGGGAGAATAAGGGAAATGACTAGGAAAAACTCACCTTGATATCCTCCATCTTTTTTTGTCTTTTTGAGACAGGGTCTCACTGTGCAGTTCAGGCTGGCCTTGAGCTCACTCGGGCCCAGGTCGTTCTCAAACTTGCAATGATCCTCCTGCCTCAGCTTCCCGATTGCTGGAATTACAGGTGTGCTTACTCTGCTTTAAAAGGGGAGGGGGTGCCAGAAACAGGGCACCATGGCACACACACCTGTGATCACAGCTACATTGGAGGCTGAGGCAGGAGGATCTTGAGCTCAAGCCCAAGTTGGGTAACTTACTGCTAATGTCTCAAAGAGCCTGGGATGTAGTTTGTAGTTCAGTAACATTAAATGCAAAAACAAGACCCCTGGGTTTCAGTATCACCAAAGGAAAAGGGGGGCTGGGGGCCACAGCTCACTGCTAGAGCATGCAGAGTACAGTGCTGAGCTGGGCACGGTGACATTCACCTGTGGTCCCACTACTCAGCAGACAGGAAGTCGCTTGAGCCCAGGTTGGAAGACAGCTAAAAACAATTACTTGGCCAGGCGTAGTGGCACATGCCTCGAATTCTAGCACTTGGGAGGATCACCGTGAGTTTGAGGCCAGTAGACTACATGAGACCCTGTCTCAAAAACGAAACCGAATTACTTGGCCAAACTCATTGAACCACCAGGTGAAATCAAGCAGGCAGAGATTGTTTATTTATTTGCACTTAAACGAACCCAACAGTCAAACCCGATTCATCAGGATGCGGCCCTATCGTGTGTAAGACATCTTTCTACAAACGTCAGTCAGTACAGCGGGGGTCACAATACACCCAGAGCCCCATGGGGGTGGGGTGGAGGGCATCAGCACTGCACACTCTAACGTGACCCCTCACCCGAACGACTGACTTCTAACAATGTATGAATTTGTTTCTAGCCGGATGTGGTGGCACACAAGAGGAACTCTAGCTCTTTGGGAGGCTGAGGCAGGAGGATCCTAAATTCAAGCCCACCTCTGAGAAATCAAGCACCCCCACAAGACCTTGTTTCAAAAGGGGCAGGGCAGGAACGCAGGTCAGTGTGAAGGTCTTGGGTTCAACCTCCAGTTCCACACAAGACAGTGGAATTTACTGGGTCTTTTTACTGTTCCAGGGATGGAACGCAGGACCTCAAGCATGCTAGGGCAAGCACGCTACCAGCGAGCCCCACCCGAGCCCCACTTTGAAGGCTCCACTTCCTGCAAACAGGAATGATGCTTCACCACAGCCGTGTCCCCCCGCCTTGAGGTTGGGTTCTCCACCCAGAGGTCCGACGGTGTCTGGTGGCTGCTTGATACCCAGACACTGCCTGCCTGCAGCACACGAGGTCACTACAGCCTCCTCCTTCCGTCTCCAGTCCTGCCCACACCCCGCGTCGTCACAACAGGCCCAGTGAGAACCGGGACCCCGAGAAATCCAGCACCACCCTAAAACCAACAGCAAAACCCTGTGCGGGAGGGAGGGAACCTCGCTTTCATAGATCTTCAGGCTGCAGGTTCATGGCATAATTCAGGAACAGATCCAGGGCCTGGGGGGTGTTGAAGTACTTGTGGCCGTCCCCAGCTGCTTCCAGGGTGGCCTCCAAGTCACTGGCGGAGAAATTCTGCGGCAAGGGCAGGCAGGGCTGCAGCGACTCCTCACCGCCAGCAGGGAAGGAGTTCCAGCCTTGGGGGTACCAGGTCTGCGTGTTCCAGGTCTGCGCGTTCCAGGTCTGTGTGTTCCAGGTCTGCGTGTTCCAGGAGTGGTTGCTCCATGACTGGCTGCTCCACGTTGGGCTGTTCCAGGTCTGGTTGCCCCACACGGGAAAGTTCCCGGATGTGTTCACCATGCAGCCCTGGGTGTAGTTGGAGCCTGGGTACTCAGCAGAGGCCGGGCCCGTCTGAAAAAGAAGAGTGGTCGGCAGCTGGGACCAGCAACCTTTGGGCCCTGTGAGCTTCACTGCGGAGGAGCAAGCGTCCTACGGAGCTGGGACGCGGGAACCTGGGAGGAACTGGGCCGACCAGCGAACTGAACGTGAGTGCAAAGGCCGGAGAAATCTCAGGTAATCCTCACGCGCGTGCGCACACACATACACACAAACAGCAATGTCCTTCAAGGATCGGGGAATTTAAAGTAGTCTCTCAAAGTATATTTTTTCCAAAAAATGACAACTTTGTCTTCTTTATGGCAGAGTAGTATTTCATTGTGCAGGAATGAGCAGAAGAGCAAAATAAAGGATAGATCATGGAAAACAGAGAAAGCTTCTTTCAAAAAGGCAGGCAGCAGTAGACAGAAGGAGGGGAGAGGCCCGCAGGGCAGGGGCAGGGAATGGAAAAACAAGCCTTGGTGCATACACGCGCCAACCCCCATGAGTGCAGTACTCGTGTACTGCAAACGGGTCAGCGGAACTGGAAATTATATTTTGGGTTTCTTGAGACAAGGTCACACTGTGTAGCTCAGCCTGGCCTAGAACTTGAAACCCTCCCAACTGCTGGGACTGCAGGCATGGGCCACCAGGCCCAGTTTAAAAATTTTAAAACCAGCTGGGCGTGGAGACTCATGCCTGTAATCCCAGCACTCCGGAGGCTGAGGTAGGAGGATCACTGTGAGGTCGAGGCCAGCCTGGGCTACAAAGTGAGATCAAGGCCAGCCTGACCCCATAGCGAGACCTTGTCTCAAAAAGACAGTGACAGAAGAAGCCCCCCAGCAGGAAAGAGCGCACGCTTCGCGTCCAGTCACCTGAGATGCACCGGCGCTGCTCTTCGGCCAGTTGCTTTTCTGCCACCTCTTACATTTCATTCTCTGATTTTGGAACCAGGTCTTAACCTATGGTAAAAAGTGACAGGAGTTAGAAGACACAATACAGAGGTGCCGGGGCTGAATGACACTGTAATTTCCCGTCCTGACAGCTTAGGGACTGCAGCATGAATCAGAGTTCTGTGAAAGTCTGTCCAAGCCTTTCAGTGAAGGTCGGCTGCTTTTTTTGTTCAGTAAGACTAACCAGCTAAACTGGGCCCATGGCACATGCCTGTAGGAGGCTGAGGCAAGAGGACCACCTGGGCAAGATCCTGCCTCAGCCAGGCGCAGTGACGCACGTCTGTAATCCCATCACTCGGGAGGCTGAGGCAGAAGGACCGTTGTGACTTCGAGACCAGCCTGGGCTACAAAGTGAGCTCAAGGCCAGCCTGAACTGCATAGTAAGACCCTGTCTCAAAAAGACCAAAAAAAAAAAAAAAACCCTTCCTCAAAATTAAAACAGGACTGGAGCCGGGCATGGAGGCACATGCCTGTAATCCCTGCACTCGGGGCACTGAGGCAGGAGGACTGCCATGAGTTCAAGGTCAGCCTGTACTACACAGGAAGACCCCATCTCAAAAAGCAAAAGGTGTGTAGCTCAGTGGCAGTGCCCGTCCAGTAGCGTGTGTGGGACTTGGGCTCCATGCCGACCACTGCAACAAAGGCTTATGCAGGGCAGAGCTTTTTGCAGTAACATCCTCCCAATACGAGTATATTTGGCAACAGAGATTTAAAAAGAAACACAATACCTCATCAAATGTCTAACTGTAATTCAATAATGTACCATAAAAATTTAAAAGCTGCACAGCATCGATATAGGATGAAGAGCTTTTTTTTAAGTAAGTTTTCACTGTGCAGTTCAGGGTGGCTTTGAGCTCACTCTGTAGCTGAGACCGGCCCTCAACTCACAAAGATCCTCCTGCCTCAGCCACCCAAGTGCTGGAATTACAGGTGTGCATCACAGCAGTGAGGAGCTGTTTCTGAGCTTTCTTTCCTTTCCTTTTTTTGGAGGGGTCGGGGAGTGAGGGTACCGGGAATTGAACTCGGGGCTTTGCAGACTGCCAGGCAGCTGCTTGTGCCACTGAGCTATCTCTGCCCGGCCCTTGTGGGTTTTTGTTTATTTGTTTTGAGACAGGATCTCGCCATGTAGTGCCAGCTGGCCTTTAATTTATGATGAGCCTCCTGCCTCAGCCTCTGGAGTACTGGGATTTTACAGGCCAGGCGTATGTCATGTGCCACCACACCCAGCAAGAACTTTTTAATATGGACAAATCCATTTTAATGTAAGTGAACATTTGGATGGAAAGTAAAGGGGGGAAAAGAAGGAAGTAATAGAAGCCCGGCATGACAGAGCGACTGAGGCAGAAAGATCGCAAGTTTAAGGCCAACCTGGGCAAGCAACTCAGCAAGACCCTGTCTTAAAATAAAACGGAAGCTGGGTAATCCCAGCACTCGGGAGGTTGAGGCAGGAGGATCTTTGCGAGTTCGAGACCAGCCTGAGCTACATAAGGGAGTTCAAGGCCAGCCGTAACTGCATAGAGACCTTGTTTCAAAAAGAGGAGAAACAATCATGTACAGGTGCACTAGGAGGTGAGCGCGGTCTCTGCAAATCCTTTCAGTTTGCTTCCTGCAACCACACAGGCCCCACCTGCTTGTAGCTGAGGTTCAGGAGGCTGGAGAGCTCCTGCATCTGCTGCAGGCTGAGGTACTTCTGCCTCTGGAAGCGGTCGTTGAGCACGCACAGCTGCGTCTGTGAGAAGACCGTGCGTACCTTCTGCTTCTTCGCCGGGACCTTCGCCGCCTCCTCCTTCCTGCCCGAGGACTCCAGGGAGCCAGGCAGGGCGACGCAGGGGCTGGTGACGCAGGGGCTGGTGGAGGAGTCGGGGGTTGCCTGAGTGAGCAGGTCCCCGGAGGAAGGGAGGGGAGAGGCTGCTGGGGACAAGGAAGCAACACTTAGCTCCGTTTTCAAATACTTAAAAGGCCAGGGATATAGCTCAGCGGTGTAAGTGCTTGCCTGGCAAGCGCCTGAGGTCATGAGTTCGATTCCCGCTACCAAAAAAAAAAAAAAAAAGGAGTCAAACACTTGAATGTGTTTTCTCAAACCACTTTCATACTGCTATACTTCCAACCTTCAACCTCGGTAAATGAGTACAACCTTAATTCTCTTTCCTTTTGAGATAGAGTCCTGCTAAGTTACACAGTTGCCCAGGCTGTGAGCAAGCTTGCGACCCTCCTGCCTCACTCAGCCTCTTCCGGAGTGCTAGGATTTCAGGCTTGTACCACCACACTTGGGTTGCTTTTCCCATGGTTTTTTAAGACAAGGTCTCGCTATGCGGGCCGACCTTGAACCCATAATGTTGCCCAAACAGGCCCGGAACTCTCTGTGATCCTCCTGCCTCAGCTTCCCACTGGGATTATAGGTGTACACCACCACACCTGGCTTCTATTTCTCTTTCTTTTTTTTTGTACTGGGAATCGAACTCAGGACCTTGAGCTTGCCAGGCAGGCTGGCTTCTATTTCTCTTAATCAACCCAAAGCACTGCCCACCTCTGTATGATAATAAATATTTTAACCATCTTCATTTTACAAGCGTTTCATTTTATTTTTTGGTGCTAGGAATGGAACCCAGGCCTCAAGCAGGATAGGCAAGTGGCACCCTTAGCATTCCCTGCACTGTGTAGCTCAGTAGCCACTGGAATACACAGGGTCTCCTTATGTAGTGCAGGCTGGCCTTCAGCTTACTTTGTAGCCCAGGCGGGTCTCGAACTCGCAACGATCCTCCTGCTTCAGCCTCCCGAGTGATGGGATTAGAGGCATGCGCCACCATGCCAGGCATACACTGGCTATTGTTCTCCATGTTCATTTCGTTACCCTGTGGTCACCAGCTAAACGGGACAGGCATTAAGACAGCAAGAAGTCCACCATCTCCTGCTTCTTGCCAGTAGATCTAGAAAGGAAAGTCAGCCAAGCTCTCCAAGGGAGGCACATTAAATCAGGCAGGAGTGGTGGCACTGGCCTGTAATCGGAGCACTCTCTAAGAGGCTGAGGGCAAAAGGACCACAGGCTCAGACCCAGCCTGGGGAATTTAAGGACTTACCAAAAACAAAACAAAACAAAACAAAAACGGTTCCAAAACAAAACAAAAAAGGTTCAGGGTGTAGCTCAGCCTGAATATCTGGGTTCAATGCCCATCACCACAAACCAGAACAAAACCGAACCCTGATGGGGCTGGGGATTTAGCTCAGCGGCACAGCGCCTGCCTGGCAAGCTCAAGGTCGTGAGTTCGATTCCGGATACCGGGAGGAAAAAAAAAAAAACAACCCAACCCTGAGACTAAGGTAGCTGCGCCTAGATCCGATCCAGCACTTTGTTTACAACACTTGACGTCCTAGGGCAACATATTAACCCAAAGTTTAGAAAAGCAGCCCGACATTAGAATGTAGAACGGTCAGGGCTGAGCACGGTGGTGCAGGCCTGTAATCCCAGCACTCAGGAGGCTGAAGCAGGAGGATCGCTGCAAGTTAGGGGCCAGCCTGGGCCACAAAGTGAGTTCAAGACCAGCCTGAACTACACAGTGAAACCCTGTCTCTAAACAACATAAATACATCAAAAAATATATATACACATATAAATATGAAATGCTCAAACACAGTAGCCATCAAATCCGTGGCTTTTAAAGCCGATTAATACCAAATGCTGTGCTACCATTTAGTGCACTGGGCACAAGTTTTGCAGCCAAAATGGATCTCGAACCCGAGCTGCGGCCCCTTTCGCCCGCCGAAGGTGGTGAGCCCTGGGTCGGCCGTCACCGCGGAGCCGCGGCAGCACCTACCCCGGAGCGCTCCCTGCGCGGCGAGGACCCGCGAACCAGCCCTTCGGGTCCTGCCTCGCGCGTCCCGCAGCGCTT
>NW_004955413.1:6557995-6559013 GCF_000276665.1 Chinchilla lanigera | reverse complement strand
AGGAGTGATTTTTTTTTTGTCTTTTTGAGACAGGGTCTCGCTATGCAGTTCAGGCTGGCCTTGAGCTCACTTTGTAGCCCAGGCTGGCCTCGAACTTGGAAGAACTTGGAACGATCCTCCTGCCTCAGCCTCCAAGTGCTGGGATTATAGGCGTATGCCACCACGCCTGGCTCATCTCAGTGTTTTTATATGTAAGAAGGGACCAAAGTACCTACCTGGTGGTAGAGGAGTTAAAGAGAAAATACCACTCAATATTTCACCCAGTGGTGACTGTTCTTTGAAATTCTGTCAGGAACCTGTGTTCCAAATCACCAATTTGTTTATTTACTTACTTTTCGATTTTTATTTGAAACAAGTGAACGGTATGATAGGAAGAAAGCAGCAGTTTTTACTGGGGAAGCTGAGGCAGGAGGATAGTAAGTTCAAGGTCAGCCTGGGCAGTTTGACAAGACCTAGTCTTAAACTAAAAACCAAAAAGCTCCCCAGTAGCGCAAAAGGAAAAAAGAAAAGTACTTCTCATTTCATTTGTGACCTTGCTAGATGTAAAATAATGAGATTTCTTGACCTCTAAGCCAGGCCACCCGGAAGGAGGGAGGTGAAGCCAGCCCTCAGCCCTTGGTGATTTCTTTAGCTTTTTTTTTTTTTTTTGCCTCAGCCCTGGCAGCCCTGTTGGACCCTTTAACTCCGCACCATCCCCACTCAGTCCGGTTTTAGGGATGAAACTTATAGTTATGAAAGAAAGAAAGTTCCTATATTTAGGGCAAAGACAACAGTCTACACATATCCATTTCCTCCCCATCCCCAAATCCACTGCTCAGAAACCTGAGATTCCTCCTACTATTCCCAACTCCCACTCCTCAAAAGAAACTCGCACAGTTCCAATGACTTGTTTTTCTTTTTTTCCTTTTTTTATCTTTTTGACACAAGCTCTCACTATGTAGTTCAGACTGGCCTTGAGTTCACTTTGTAGCCCAGGCTGGTCTCGAACTCACAACAATCCTCCCGCCTCAGCCTCCCC